>NC_040886.2:10273642-10594267 GCF_900634795.4 Betta splendens | reverse complement strand
ATCATAAACAACCCATAAAATGCCTCCATAACAAGCCAATGAAACTCTAATTTATAATATTTTATTAGCTTAAATGTCGTTCCTTTAATTTTAAACACCCATGGCACAGCTGTGGTTGGATGCTTGACGAAAAGTGCGAAAAGACAGTCGACTATTTCGCCTGATGCTGCAATCCATTTTAAGATGCTCTCGTTACAACACGTGAGCATGAATATCATATGGTCGATAGTGTTGGAGGGCTGTTTATGGCTCCTAACAGGGGGCTGGTCTCTAATTATCGCGGCTGCAGAGGCATGGCCAACAGACTGCGGGCCACACACTTGGCAGGACGGGCGCTGACCTGTCTCATGTTCATCTGCTTACCAATCAGAGGTCTACACACACACACACACACACACACACACACACACACACACACACACACACACACACACACACACACACACACACACACACACAGGCTTTAAAGTTGCAGAAGTCTTCTTGTGCTGACTGTATGCACATGTGCAGATTGTGTACACTATCTGACTCGGCCTCTCCTTGGAGCTTTCTCACCATAAGCACAATTCATTAGTAATTGACCACAGCAGCTTCGCTCATTAAACATTAACACACTATGGGTGAATAATTGATTAATGATATGAGGCGATCTGCAGCAGCATTCTGACAATACGAGAGTGTGGATGGGAGAAAAGGGGCGAGCGAGAGAGAGAGAGAGAGAGAGAGAGAGAGAGAGAGAGAGAGAGAGAGACCCATTCAATACCATGCAAAGCGAGTATCCACACTCACTCACTCACTCACTCACTCACTCACTCACTCACTCACTCACTCACTCACTCACTCACTCACTCACTCACTCACTCATACAAATTCATCAACCACTACTACTTGTGGTCAAGCGTTACAATCTCCATGCGAGTGTAAACATGCAGTGAATACAAATTTAATGAGATGCTGGACTCTGGAGCCCGAGTGATTTTGACTTATTACCCCATTTTGAACCTCAGGTTGAGGACTAATGCTGCCACTATTGTTCTCAATCAATCTCAGTTTTGGAGCCAGTGTCATTTTGTTCCGTTGATGCTGTATCTGATTTTAGACACAAGCCCAATCTATTTTCTCAGAGCAAATACTGGTTGTCCTTTCAGAGTCTCTATTGCCTATTAATATACAGTTTCAGGGTATTTCTATTTAAGCAGTAGTCACTGTAGAAATACACAAACTATACTGCACCACCTACAGTAAATGTAAAGGTTAATTAGTTATTGATGTAAATTGGACATAAAGGGGCCCAATCTTTAAGAAGTCCTGTTTAGAGAGTGCGGTTTGAACAAAGCTTTTTTCCAGTTTACAGAAGGATAAACAGTGCTGCATGTACTGTAAGTAAATGTTTGCAGGTAGAGCGTTATTTTTCCTAATTTGTTGACATTGCAACATTCCCGTCATCTGGCGAGAAAGTCATTTTGACTGAACGCTGCTCCACATTCACACTGGTTCGCCGGCCAAAATTGGATCTGAAACACGCAGCACTTGCGCTGACACTCAGCGAGTGAGAATTAGGATAATGACAGTCATCCAACAGTGACAATAAGAGCTGTACGTCTCCACGATAGAGCCAGACTGAAAGAGAGAGAGAGAGAGAGAGAGAGAGAGAGGCAGATATGTCCACTGTCAGCACTGATAAAACTCACCAGGACTCGGCAGGGGCCAGTCACAGAGGTGGCCGCTGATGAATAAGGGGCAGGCTTACCCCTTTTAAATCAACTAACGGTGTGTGTGTGTGTGTGTGTGTGTGCGCGCAAGTGTGCGCTTGTGTGCCTCGTCTGCCTCGGTTCTGAGACGCGGCGACGTTAAACAGGCAGAACAGTTCATCATCACACGGTTTTAATATTTAATTTGGCGATTTGATAAAAAATGATGTTTCATTAATGAGGTGATCCATCCCAGGATATCAAGAGTCATCCAAACCAGGGCAACGCCGCGGTAGTGAAGCTCACCCTGCTTTCCTGCTTCCCGCCTGTATTTTTAGCTTATCTCCTAATCAGTATTATCTTGTTTTGGATCTTGGGCTTTGCTCTTGAATAAATGATTCAAATAGCCTGGAAATCATCTGATTCCTGTCCATTAATCTCCCATTTGGTTAATTATCACACTTGCTAATTACAAACCTCTCAGTTGAAGTGGATCCTCTGCCTGTTCCCACCCATGATTCCTTTTCACGCGACGGCAACATAAATAAAATGACGCGTTGAGCTAAATTAAACTGATTAAATCTGCGGGAACGCAGCCGTGGCCGATGAGATTTTCTCCTCAGATGAGTCCGTCGCCCACTTCATATATTATTATATGTCTTGCTGTGCATCATTGTCCATTAATGCTGCTATTCCTGCCCATGCCAGCCGTTCCAGGCCGGCCGCTCTGAAAGCGTTGCTTTGAAGAGCTGTCCAGGTGAGAGCTTGGCAGCGCCACAGCTTTTTTCTACTCTTTCACAACACAGAGTGGCCTTCGGGGTCTCAAATTGCCCTGCAGTGTTACGGCTAATACTCAAATCCACACTAAAATCACACATAGTCGCATGCACAAAATCTCAGTCTGCAGCTTTCCGTTGCCGGCCCACAAGTACAATATAGACACAGCATTATGTTCAGAGTCTTTCTGGTGCACTCAGCCCCTTCACGTATTAAAATAGCAAGTTGGACTAAACAAAAACCTGAAAGACAATTGCTCTGGCATGAAACTTTCCCTTGGTGCCTTTTCAAACACAGAGGGAAAAAAAACAAACCTAAGTGCTTTAACAGTTTATTTTTCTCTCTGGACTTCATCGCTTCTCTCAGTCCACCTCTTTTTGTTGCCTCCACTCATCCCCCCTTTAATTTCACCTTCCCTCTTCTAATCAGTAAAAGCATAGCCAGACTGCAGATGAGACCATATGCGCCTGTGTGTGTGTGTAATTATGTGTGTCTAATTGTGTGTGCTATTCTATTTGAAGACAAAGTGGAGAAGCAATGTCAACTCCAAATCCTGGCACTCGCTTAGGTTTTTCAGGGAGCTTTAACGGATAGATGCCCCCTCACAGGAGCTCCATCTGTACCGGCGCAATTATTCCACCCATGTGCAATAATGTCCTTTATGGTTTTTGCTAGACAGAGGTTGTAACGCCGCCACACGTGATCCTGGGCCTCACAGCATCATGCAGGAGGTAGCGTCATCTTACATGTATAGGGAGATGCAATTGTGTTATTTTTCATTTGCAATAGCAGCTTTGCAGGTTCTGTAATAGAGATTTGCTTTTAATGACCCTACCGTGTCTTTGAATCGATTTTATGCAACGCCGGCGTCCTCATCATCAGGCAAATAGATCTTGGCGGGATCTGTGTGCCGACCCATGCGCGCCCTGGAAAGACGGTCCCGTGCACACGTCTACGCGACACCGTAACGCAGCCGTGCAGCGCAAACAGACAACACACTACGCACACGGGCCTCGTATTAGCATAAACACACACGCACGCACAAACTGCAGCCAATGTGATCCCAAATTACGCGAGTAATAAATCATTTCCTGCTCACCTAATCTCACAAATGACAACCTACATATAGCGCGGACCGTATGTGTGTGTGTGTGTGTGTGTGTGTGTGTGTGTGTGTGTGTGTGTGTGTGTGTGTGTGTGTGTGTGTGTGTGTGTGTGTGTGTGATTGTGTTCTCACCTCATCACTGCTCGAGATTTGTTTCATTTCCGGTGTGTGTGTGTGAGGTGAAGGCACATGTGTGAACTGTGGCTTGGAGCCTCGGGGGTTCAATTTCCAATGGCAGCCTTGAGGTGGCCTTCTTACTGATCAAGTTACAGGAAGCACAGGCCACGATGCACCAGGCGAGCCAGGTGTGAATACATGGCGATTTATTGGCTGTCAGGCATCATCAGGTCTAAATGGGGACTCCATGGTTGGGTTTTGTCCTTTACCTTAACAACTATTGGCATTTCTCCACTAAAGAGCTACATTTTGAGGTTTTCCTGCAGATGTTTCCAGGGCTGTAAAACTCTGTCATGTACAGTTTTCACCTTCTCACTTCTGCAGCCAACGAGGCCAGTGGAGAGTTGGGGGCCGCGAATGTGTTTCGCCCGCTGGCGCACAGTTTGCAGGAGCAGATCTGAAGTCAGTTTTGTGTCTAAATTAGAGCACTCAGTAGCAACACATAGTAAATGAGCCCTAATGAGATTCCCAGCCTTTATTTTCTGCACTGTTAGACAGCCCTATGGCGGTGCTGCGATGTCAGCCACTCCTGCTGGGGCTAATATCCTCCAACCACCATGATGACACTGCCACCAGTCACTCGCATACACAGAGGTAATTGCATGCTTAAGGCATTATATATATTTGTGTGCAAGTGTGTGGGAGACAGTTTTCCACTAGATCCTAAAGGAGAGCGTGTCCAGCATAAAGTGATGGGAAAAGTGTTGCATGACATCATATACTGTACTGATACTTTCACAAAGACGTTGAGGCCTTTGTTTGTATGGTGTGTGTATGCAACAGTAATCATCTCATGACTCAATACTAAATCTCTTTCTTGCAAAACACCTCAAATCCTCTTGTAAAAGCAAAAATCATGCCCGGTTTTGCATTCGTATCAAACGGCTGGCAACATCTGCCTGGAAGACTTAGAGGCGCGTTAGCCGACTTTGTGGGACAGCGTACATTAATTATAACGATATTGTGTGAAGTGACAGATACTCATATAAACAAGCCGAACGGGGCGCGCATTGAAAGGATGCGGCATAAAGTATGGAATGCTGCAGAACGTAAATGTGGAGGTGACAGCTGACACTGAAATCCAGAGTGCGCTCAGCCTGACACCTCTAATGGTTTGTGTCTGAGGATGCTGGTGGAGGTGAGGCTTTGCCATGTGTACTGCATATAGGCTGGTCTGTGAGCGGGGACTAGTGCCAGTCTAATAAGGCTGCTAAAGAGGTGATGAATGGAGCTGCGCAACAACTTTGTGCAGTCTGACTGTGTTGCATCACTCCTCGCAGCTAATCTTCTTGTAGGGAGAAATTAGCAGCCGGGCAAAGACGCAGCAAACCGGGGCCTGTTTACCTCCACAGTGACTTTGGATGAGACCAGAGAAGGGGTGTGGTGACATCCTCACAGTGAGAACCTTCACCCCACCAGGAGGGTGAGAATGAATGGGACATTTACCAAGCAGCAGCATGTACAGTAACACACTGTACCACGTCAATTTTAAAACAGCACTTTTAGAACTAAGAACGGTTTAATTTAATTGCGGTCTGTTCCACTTTCACTTATTTTCCCTCATAATGATGCAGCGCAGAGTTCTGGTAAATACAGATGGAGAAAGGCAAACAGCTTTTTCCAGGAAAAAACTCAGTGATCCAGGGATTTGAAATTAACGGATGGCACTCAGGCTGGAATTGAAATGATGGAAGCTCCAGTGAGTTCACTGGGAAAAACAAACGGGAACGGTAATTATTATTCTGGTAGCTGAAAATGATACACAACCATTGGATGGGACAGAATCATCGACCAACATGGGCAGGTGATGTCAAAATAAATCCTGCACACATGGATCCCGAGATCAATAATCTGATATATACACCTGTAAAACATTACATCATCAATATTGTTGATGTTTAACTCAAAGCATCTTATTACAGCTTCACACGGTCTTCGCTGAAAGCTGCACAAACAACATTGGTGTTTAGGTGTTTGTGTATGTGTGTGTGTGTGTGTTTGTCTGTGTGTGTGTGTTTCCAATCAATACTTTCCAGCAGACTGTTGCCTTTTTTCCGTTACATTCAGTTCTCCGTCCCTGAGGACAATGTTCACCATCATAGTTTTACACACTGAGTTTCCCATTGAACTTGCAGGCCACCCTTCATGTTAAGGTGTGTGTGTGTGTGTGTGTGTGTGTGTGTGTGTGTGTGTGTGTGTGTGTGTGTGTGTGTGTGTGTGTGTGTCTGTTTCTTTATAGCTTCAGGGGAAGCAGGCAGGCTGCATAGAATACACATGAAGCATCAATATTTGCGGTGCAGAAGCAGGAGACGCACCTGCAACGATGCGAAGCCCTGATAAATCTGAAAATATCCGGACTCACAAACTAAGGGTTTCGATGCATAAACCTGCTCCTCTCCTCCTCGCTCTGTGAAATCCTCTGCTGGTGTTTGATGGTGTATAAATACACAAACCCACTCACCTTATAGTACATACAGTTTCTCCGTATACCTCTGACTGTACCTTTAAGCTGACTTGAATCTTTTCAGCCTCTAATACATATTTTGTGTTCTTCCCGTCTCCCCCTCTCTCCTTCACCTCTCCCTGCGCCTGCCCTAGCTCTCAGTCTTCACTCCCACCTCCTACCTCCTCCTCGCTCAGTATAGGGCAGGGTAGCAGAGCTGTCTCGTCTTTGAGACGTGAGGAGTTTGATCTTCAGAAAGTGAAATCTAGATAGCATGTCTTGCTGTGCTTCAGCAATCTGTACGAGTATGTGTGCGAGCGAGCGAGGGTGTGTGTGTGTGTGTGTGTGTGTGTGCGTGTGTGTGTGTGCGTGTGCCCACCTTACATTTCAGCAGAAGATAAAAGCTCTGCTGCTGATATTACTAAGTTCTGTTAAGTAAAGCAACAGGAATAGTTCACGGTTTCAGCTGCAGAACCTCAGCTTTGCCTGCATAATTCTCACAAAATACAGTCATGAGTTATAATGTATCACCTCTTGACATGAAACCTACATGCAGCACATGGACACCTGTCATTGCTGTGGTGTTTGCACAGTAAGGCATATTTAACATCGTGTACAGTTCATTAGATTTTTAATTTGCACAGATTTGGACGTGTCCCAGCAAAAGGCAGTAGCTTTGTTAGTTCCACATCTACAACATTTGACTCCGACTCACACAAGGAACAAAGTGTGTTCTCAGGTTTTACTTGAGTTCCTTTGACTGAGCTCAGCAAACCGAGGTTCTGCTGCTCTTGAAACACCTTTTATGTTTGGCTTCTATTGATGGGCAGGAAAGTTTAATAAGCAAATGATTGAAGTGTCCTACAACATCTTCATGTGTTTTCTTTTATATCCTGTGGATAAAATGAAAATCAGAGCCAGTGTTTGGCCTTGATTTGGTCTTTTAAAAAAAAAAATCATTTCTTGTTGCTGTCCATAATGTGGAGCTCTCGCCCTCCTCTCTGCAGATGCACTGCAGGAATGTCACGCCTTGAGTCTGTGTGTGTGTGTGTGTGTGTGTGTGTGTGTGTGTTCCCATTATTGTAGCTCACGTCAGGGATGTGTATCCTGTCTGTTTGACCACAATTCACCCTTTAAATAAGACATGACCATATTTTACTTGAAGCCTTTTTATCTGCACAGCTTTGGCGAGAATTAGATAACCAGTGCATTTTCAGCCTTAAGTGAAGCACACATTTGCAAACAGGTGTAACTTAGAGCCTGATATGCGTGTATGTGTGTGTGTCCTACACATCTGCATGTATCGTTGCGTTTGTGCTTTTGCGCCTTGTGCACATGTTCGGGGGAATAGGTGACGTACGTTTGAAGTGCAGAAGCACCAAGCCAAGTGTTGCATACTGTTGGATGGCTTTGTTGCCAGATGAAACAGAGAGAGAGCGAGCGAGCGAGAGAGAAAGAGAGAGAGAGAGAGAGAGAGAGAGAGAGAGAGAGAGAGAGAGATGAACTTAAGTAACCCTCCTACAGTGTCTCACATTTTGAATTTAACAAGATTTTAGTAGAAGACTTTAACTTTTCTGATTGTTGCTGCCTGAACTCGAGCGCCGCGAAGGGAAGCGTGAGAGCAACTTCTCGACGGCTTTAACTTTGCCGCTGCAGAAAAACAACGCTGTCAGCCGTTCCAGGGTGGCGCCCCCTTTTCAGGGAGGAAGGTGTCTGTTTGTCACCGGCACGAGTCAGCCTGTTTGTAGGGACGTGATGAACCCGCAACGCACAACGACGGCTGACAGCGTGCAACAACATTCAACACAAATATTAAGAACGAGGCCTAAAACTATGTTGAGAAAAGAATTACAGAAAGCTTTTGATGAGTGTTAACTGCACTTAAAGCTTGTGTGTGACTCCCTCTATGCGTTTGAGGTGAGAGGCAGTGACTCTTCATGACATGCACTTCTATGCACAGTGGGGAATAAGCTGCATCGATGCTTGAGGCTGACTTCGCCTTCCTCTTCTTCTACCCAGTTTAACGCCTCTTCTTCTCACCCTGTTTAAAACACATGTAGATGTTTTCCATTACTACAAAGCACACTGTCCTCGGCGAGCCATTCAGGATCCATAGGAGTTGTTGTTTTCTAGATGATTGACTCTCTCCATGTTTGTTGTTGTGCTAAGCTAAGCTAATATGTTCCATGTGCTGCAGCGCTCTATACCCACTGTGTGCGCCTGCTCCACTGTGACAGCTCTGTCCTGGATATTTTTAGCCTTTAGTCTTGTTTGTTGGTGTGCTGGTGACACACACACACTCACACACGCACACACACATGTTTTTATGCTGTGAAGTAATTTAGTTGCTTTATCATCCCCTCTCTGCTTCGGTTTCTGTACTTTGGGCGAACGGTGACGTGTGGACAGCTGCGGTGGAGGATGAGGTGGATGAATAAACCCGCTGGTTTATCACTCTCAGCATGCAGTCCAGTTTATAGTCGACTTGTGAGGGAATTTAAATTGACTCCACTCTGGCTCCGACTCTTGGTTCCTATTGTCAGGCCTGAAAAGATTGGCTCCTTTTCTCCCCCTGACGACATTTTCTCTAGTTTTATCTCTCCTGCCTCCTCTGGGCTCATAAAAGGCTGTTACAACATACAACGTAAAGATACTGTAGGTGCAGTGGTTTTGGCAGGACCACGAGCGTGAAAGTGTTTCTGTGAACTTTAGAATTAGATTAGATTTAGTCCTATTTGTGTCAGTGACTCAACATTTTTATATTTTTTCTGAGCATTTTGAGGGTTTGTCATTGTCATATTTGTTTTTATTAGATTTCAATAATCATTGCTTCAATCTGTACATAGCTGTTTTATCTGCTAGTAGACTTAGCAGATAGACTTTACACATTTAAAATGACAGAGGAATTAAAAAAAAAATAAGTTTCCTGTTATCTCTTCTCTACCTTTATCTGCTGATGAAACGCTGTTGAGGGCACTGTTAAAATTCTGACCATGGTGAAGTTACAAGGTGACTGATGGTCAGATAAAGGTGAGGGGTTGCCACATCATTTATCAAGGAGAGATACACAGAGGGACGGGCGCCGTGCTCCAAAATGAACAAACACCACTGCATTCTTTCCAGACAATACTCAGCTAGAATACGGATTAATGCTAACAAATTGCTTTCACTTTTCTCAATGATCCTATTAGTAATAAATGCGGCATGGACAGGGTCAGACAGCGACGTCATCAGTAAGTGACATAGATGACTTGGGTCCTAATGGGGAACCGTACCGTATGGTTGGCTTCACATTAAGAATTTAGCCCTGGATATCTATTCATCTGCACAATAGACTCCACAAGTCAAATATTTAGTAGCTCTGATTAGAAAATTCATATTTTAGACATGACTGTGTCTCATTCCTCTCACTTCATAAATATTCACGTCATTTCAGATGATAACCTCGGAGGATTTCAGGCCAGACGGAGGTTCTCTGTCAAAAACTCTGCTGTCCAGATGTATCTTAAAAGTTTCTTTGAACTTTCGCTTTACTGGGTCTTTCTGTGTTATGTCAGTCAGTTGTCTGCATTAGGTTCATAAGTTGTGTGATACATGTTTTTCCCGCAAGTGTGTGTGTGTTGTTCCATTTAAGCAGTGTGGGTGAGTGGGCCTGGGAAATCTGCAGGGACAGATGGAATCCTCAGCAGCGCCTCGATAAAGGAGCAAAGACCGAAAGGATGGTATTTGGCAAATTAGCCTGAGATCAGATCGACTGAAATTGGTGTGTGGTCACATTGTATGTGTGTGTCTGTGCGTGTGTATTTGTGCGTATGCAAATGAGTGTGTGAATATGCACATGCACTCATTGGAAAAGTGGAAGAGAACTCCTAATGGACTATATGGGTCATGGGAACCTGCTCTCTCGGGGTGTCTATTGGCCATCTCATCACACACACACACACACACACACACACACACACACACACACACACACACACACACACACACACACACACACACACACACACACACACACACACACACACACACACAGGTTGTAGTGCTCTGTCTCAGTGTCAACAATCCTCTCTAGAGCAGATTAGCACCACTTGCTTTTGCCAAGTAGTTAACACCTATACATGTCTTAACCTGTATTCAGAAGCCCAAAGGCCACGGCTAACACATTTGGAGCTACAGCCAGTAGGTGTCTGTAGCCATCCAAACCATACAAACCCGCAATTACTCTTAATAAAATGCATCTATGGTCTGTCTATAACGTATAGTCTGCAAAGACACCCAGGCATGAACTGTTTGACTTGTATTTTATTTATACCACTTCACTCCAAAAACTTTTTGTCCAGTGTAAACAAATGGGAAAGCAACAAAAAGTATTTAAAAATGACATCAAAAATGATTATCCTCCTTAAATCAGCCGACAAGATGATGCATTACCTCAATTAGGCTCATTTTGGGGGGTCGGGTGATTTGCAAGCCATTAGGCGATATGCAAATGGCCGTGTTTGTTTGGGGAGGTCAGGGGAGGATGGAGACGAGGAAAGAGAGAGAGAGAGAGTGAGAGAGAGCGGGCAAGAAGCTGAATTCGGTGTAATTGGCCAGGCTACTATTCTTTGCTGTGGGCCTAATGAGGTGTACACACAGAGGCAGACACACGCATGCACACGGAATTTCAGACCCTAGCTGTGATTTCTGTCTGGCCTTTGCTATGCAACAGCAAAGTCTAATCAATAAAATGTGACGGGCGCCGGCGCCACGTTTAACAGTTCGAGGCTGTTTGCAAAAACGCGCTTCTCCCCGTTCCCACCTGGGTTCGCGTGGCATTGTGGGACACCTTTGTGGGACGGTTCTGTGAGTGATCGTGTGTCGGCGCCGCGCATTAGGTGCGTATGATCGGGACACACTGCAGAGCTGCTGCTGTGTAATAAAACGAATCCCGCCGATGTACAACGAAAAAGAGACGAAATGAAAAGACAGAAAAAAAAAACTCCAGCTGATTTGCAAATAAAAAGGTCCCATTGAGAACATCACCTCGCTGCCCTTTGCTCGGAGAGCGAGCGAGCGTTCGACCTGTAATGAGCTAATCCGTGTGCAGCCGCGGCCGGGCCTGCTCGGGGAGACTGTGTTCTCTCAGGCTGAACCATCACTGTGCTGTCACCTCTCCAACACTTAATGACTTTCTGCTCCGTGGACAACTCAGGCCAGAGAGATTACATGTAAAAAAATAAAAAAAAAAAACACAGAGGAAGAGAGGGAGCAGAGAAAGACAAAGACCGGGGGAGGTGTAGGGGTGAGCGGTGGAGCGTGGCGGCTTCTCCAAAGTTGAGTAAATGGGTTCGGACTGGTGCTGGTCTTGATGACTGGTCAGTCCGGGCGCTGGTCTTTACTCGGCCACCAGTCGACTGGAATATCTGGGCTGAACTTCATCTTGCCAGCAAATCAATAACTTGCACAGTTGAGTCTCCCAAAGCAAGACGGATGAGGGCCGGTCCTCCAGCGGCGGCGGCTCACACTGTGCCTTTCACAGCAACAGCGGCGCAGGTTCACATCACTGTCCCATCCTTTATTTTAAAGACGACCACCACCATGGACCCATGAGTCCCGTGAGCTGCAGTAGTTAATGAGTGAGCTTTTTACCCTACCTTAAATCCACAGTCACGTTGATGGACTCCTGCACAACATTAGCTTGCAATAGTAAAGCGTGACGTCGTATTTCATCATTTGGTGCCACCCTGAACCTTGTTCTTTGTCTCTGGCCAAACTCCACCATCTCTCAGCTGTTGCGATCCACAGAGTCAGGGTCGGCAAACTGCAGAGGGACACATTAAGCCCAAAGTTTGTTGACGGGAAGCAGGTCACAGCCAGCGAGCGCCTCGTTGCGATGTGGTGATGTGGTGGATGCGCCGCACCGTGGGACGGATGTGGAAAAAGAAGATGTCATCCACCCCGTAATGAATCTCTGCCAGCAGGATGCCGGCTGCACTCAAAGTCCCTCTTGTTGTCACAGCGATGGCTCTAAAGTTTGTGAAATATTGGTGGTTTTGAGAAAAGGATTGTTTTTATTTTGCAAATGATGAGGACACTGCGCACGATCAAAGCCGGCGACCCTCAGGGTGCAGACGTGTCATGCTACTGTACCTGGACATGAAACCCCACTAACAAATGCAGTTATTAGACAGAGCCATGTGATTTCAATATCGCATGGCTCTGTCTACTAACAATCCCCCCATTATGCAAACAGATGTTCTAAACAAACTGTGTATCCAGATGCCGGCAGCAGCGTCACTATGAGGCTGATTAAAACAATGGGGTGAGCGCTCATCTTTGCCTTGCTGTCCCCTGCCTCCTTTTCTCTTCCTGGACCAATTATGGACCGAGTGGACTCTGTCCTGTCCCCGTGCACCTCTTTTCCTGCGACCCCGCTCATTCTCATGCTAAACTGCTTTTCATTTGCTAACGACGTGGCACGGCTTCAGTCGCCTCCTTCTGAATATGCATGGAGAACAGGTTGTATGGAGATGCGAACCCGGCGCTGGTCCGGTCCATCATCGATGGCCGTGGACTCGATGCACAGTGGAGGGTTTGAGTTTTGTTTTGTTGTTTGTACAGCGCCAATGCTGGTGCGTGTGTGTGTGTGCGTGTGTGTGTGTGCGTGTGCGTGTGTGTGTGTGTGTGTGTGTGTGTGTGTGTGTGTGTTAACCCCTCATTTAGACTCCTCTCATTTGGTCATTACATCCACTAATGCAGACTATGCATGGCTCTGTGCATAATAGCACTTCTCTGATATGCAAAATGGGCTCTCCAGCGCACCTGGCATCCAGACACACACCTCTCGTCAGCAACAGCCTCCTCACCCTAATTTGCTTCCTGTTCAAATGTAATAGGAAACCACTCATACAGGGAAATGGTTTGTTTTGTCTGCCTTGATAATAACGTGTTAAGGGGCTTTGCTGAATGTGTGAGCGCGTGTTTGCGTGGTACAAAGGCTTTGTTAAACCACACAATGGGACACTGGGAAATAGCAAACAGTCTGCAGATACGGATAATAGAGTCGCTACAGGTGCGTTAAGTTTTGCACATGCTAACGCCGGCGTGATCATTTTGTCTTTGAGCGCAGCGCTAATAAACAAAGCCGTGTCACGCTTGTGTGAGCCTGGGTGGTGATGAAAACCCATGCACCGGGAAATGTAATAACTGGGCTAAATCATAGCCAATACATGTGATAATTAATCATCCGGCGACGCTTCTATTAGGCACCGCGGCTTTAAGTGTGTGTGTGTGTGTGTGTGTGTGTGTGTGTGTGTGTGTGTGTGTGTGTGTGTGTGTGTGGCTTCTCAGGTAGCCGTGTGTGTTTACGCGTTCGCGTGGGCGGCAGATAGAACAGAAGGTGTGAAAAGTGGATGTGACCACAGGCTGGAGATAAGAGAGTCGCGCCTGTCTGTCCATGCCTCCCCTTCCTCCCTTCTCCTCCGCTTGACTAATCTAAATCAGATAAGTTGAGTCTGTATTTCTCCCCTTAATCGATTACTAATGCCCAGCAACGAGAGTCCTGCGTCGCAAAGTTGCGCTTCAGGCTGCGGTGGAAGTTGGAGTGAGGTGAATAAAGGAGAACAGTTTGCATTTAACAGCATTTGAGTTGAGTGAGCGGAGACAAAATTACCTAAAAGGACTCAAGGAGAGATGCTATTTTAAACCTCCAATCCCTTCAAGGTTGGTTCAGGTTCAACATCAGGGTTTTCATAAGCCCAGGTATGAGTTTAGGTGTTTTCATGAACTGAAGATAAGCACGTTGGGAATTTTCTCCCCACAACACTGCAAGCTGTCGACTCTTCAACAAGTCTGTGTTGATGGCAGCTCGGCTGCACGGTATGTGTGTCAGATTGCAAAGGAGGAACAAACCCTGCACACCTAGCTAAAAAAAGGTTGGGAAGGGACACATCACCATGACAACAGAGGGAGGAGTAGGACGTATACCATTAAAAAGATGGAGGCAATGTTGTGTACCCTGGCTTCTCATTCCAAAGCATTCGGGCAGATGGCGCACACACACACACACACACACACACACACACACACACACACACACACACACACACACACACACACACACACACACACACACACACACACACACACACACGCTTTCATCCTCAAGCACACATATTTCTGCTAATCCATTTATTCAGTCCTTGCCTAATTTGCCACAGCGATGACAAACTGAAGTAATTTCCTCCACATCTTTTCATTCCAGTTCAATGAACTCTTAAACAATTCGGCCTGAACTTTGATTACTTGCTGCTCATTTGCATATACTTAGTTAAAGCCAATATGTCCTTACTCCAGCAAAGGTGAAGTGACCTCAGAAGAAATCAGAACAACAGAGTCGCCCATTTATCACATTTATGTTTGTGACACTTCGCTAAAGCCTTTATGAGCTAATCTCTTTATGTTTATTGACGCAGATATCGTGTTTTTTTCATTTTGCCGGGTATTTTCAGAGAAGTGCATTGAGAACAACAGTGTGAGGCTGTGGAGCAGTTTCAGCAGCTGCTACAATATTTGTCAAACACATCAGAGGAGTTATTTAAGGGAGATTTTATACAGAGATAACAGTGACATCTAGTGGTCACCCAGAGGAAACATTGTGTGGTCTGTGCTGATGAAACCAAATTACTATTTACTTCCTATATTACTAGTTTTACTCTTACATTACGCTCATGACCTTTTCTTCACTGTGTAGCTTTCCCTCTTTCAGTCATCTCGTTCTCTTCTGTGACGAGTTGATAAACCTTCGCCTTGTTTCTTTAATTGTGTCTCTTGTGTCTTTTATCACTGCACGCGTTCCGGTGCACGCACCAACACAAACGCGCACTCGCGGTGTCGCTACACTCTGGGAGGACTGGTTTTCCTCTGTGACATCAAATTTATTTAATCAATTCAGCACAACCCCAGCTGTCCAACATGAAGTGTTTCCCAATTATCTTAATGTGATTTGCTCCCCGCTGTTGGCTGCTGCTCTGCTGATTAGGATGTAACAAGATGAGACGAGTGTACACACACACACACACACACACACACACACACACACACACACACACACACACACACACACACGCTTTTCCTCCTGTTCGCTCCTGTCATCAGATAGCCACTGTGAGTAATGACAGGACAAGCTGTGACAAAGGGGGGCACGAGGAGACATAAACCCCAGGAGGCGAGGGACAGGATGGATGGAGGGATGAAACGACCGACAGACTCGGAGCCCGCGGGCCCCGGAGGAGGCTACAGCAGCGGTTCCACTGTCATCAAAACCACAGCACGTCCTGTGGAGCGGCAGGACAGACATCATCCTGACTGCGTGGTGACAGCGCAGCCGAGACGTTAAATACGCATTAGGAGGAGCATCACAGCCCCTACAGGGAGCAGACAGACAGATAGATGGAGGGAGGCAGGGGGAGATGACGGTTCCGTATATCAGTGACTCTGCCTCTGAGTTCTTATGAGTCCCAGCGGACAACGCCGATTTTTTTTTTTTATTCCTCCCTTTGGTTAAATCCTAAAGTGGAGCCAACTGTTGTAATGCTGCGATGACAGCCTGAACTCAGGTCAAATAGGAGACGTTGGGAGCTGGAATTTGCGGGCCTGAGGTGCAGAGATGTGAACAGGCGGCGCAGTGTGCTGCACAGTGCGTTTAGGATGGGCCGCCAGCGCGAGAGGTGCGGTAAGTCGGCTGTCAGCGGAGCGGAAGGCCAAAAGGCTGCAGCTCCGGTCTGGGCCACGGAGCCGGCCGCCCCCCGACCGCCTCAGGCCTCTGCAGGACATCTCCCTGGAACCAGGGTGGAAATTTGCCTCTGCTCTGTTTATGGAACCTCGAGGCTGCAGAGAGGAAAAGCAACGTCAAGCTGAGAGCCTCAGATTAAGAGCAGAAGAGCAGGGAAACAGAAGGAAACATAAAGCGCGGGCGAGTTCATTTATTATACATCAACTGTATATGGTTCGTATGTAGATTTGACGCTGCGCAGTCCTACAGGCGCCGCTCTTGCATTCGACCTCACTGGGCAAAGGCCTGTGGGGGAGAGGCAGCATTGTGCATGGGTCTGTGTCTGTGAGTCCACCCGACTCGCTCCCGTGCGATACGGAAAAACTCCTCAGCCTTGTTTTCTTCCGTTGGACATTAATTATTTTCCAAATGAAGATCAGACCACATTTTCAATAGACCTACGTGCTATTGGGGATTAATTAGGACCTCAGCTCTGGTCCAGCAGCGGCTGTTTTGGCTTATTTGTACACGTTTGCTGCGTTTGTTGGGTAGCTGCTTCTTTGATCACATATCATTGGACGTGAACTGAGATGCGTAGCAGCTACATTACACAGCTGTCCCAAACGTTCCCAATCCTACTCGATCTAACGCCGGATGATGATTCGCTACAGCCGCGAGCGCGACCGTGAGCCAGAGATCGCAATAATTCATCTCGTCACCGCCGTCAGACGTGTTGGTCCGAGCACGATGACGATTTGATCTCAGACCCAAGTACACTACAGTCCACTACAGTCAGAGCAATGAGATTATAATGGTGTCCCCGTCTCTGCTTTCAATTTCACACTCAATGGCTTGCATGTGGTACCGCCTAATTGGGGCATCATCAGGGGAGTCTTTGATTCTGTACGTCTATAGGTGTGCGTGCGTGTGCGTGCGTGCTGTATACAGAGTCCCGCTGTTTTACTGTCAGAGAACCTTTTGCTCAGACGCCTTTACGACCGGCTCAAAAGTGGCTGGTTTACAGCGTTTGAAGCTCACTGCTCATATTTAGCCCTTAAAGACAACACCAACCCGGCGCTCGTAAGAGGAAAGCACAAAAAAACGAAGCAAACATCTGGACGCGAAACGCTGCGTGATTTCAGTTGTGGTTGGTGCACAGTTTGACTTCGAGGTTATTGAGATTATGGCGTTTAAAAAGCAAATAAAACCCATCGAAGCAGCGTGAACGCTTTTAGAGGCTCTTTGAGTGCTCGACAGTTTGTTAGTGAGACTCAGTTCTGCAACAAAAACACAAAGGGAGTGAACCTCTTTGAGATTTCCAGGGGGAGAGAAAACAAAGGGGGAGCGAGTCGACTGAAGTGCTGCTGCCTCTGTCAAGTTTCCGTTCCGTGTGTTTATGTAGAGTCGGGTGTCCACTGCCTTCTATTTGATATTTCAGGATGACAAGTGTTTGAAACGTCTCACAAACGTAAGGAAGATCGCTAATCGGGTTTGTTGGCTCGTCCCACCTGTTTCAGCGAAGCCCCGCGGGCGATGATGCACGGCCGCGTTGCATAAAGCTGCTGCATGGATTTACAGTGCACTTTGATAGAGTCGCTGTTTCACAGTGTTCCAGGTGTGAGCGCTGAGCTTGACAGTTCGGCTCGCCGACATCAAACGCATCAACATGAGGCTCTATCACTAACAACACATCAAAGGTCCAGGGTTTTTTTTTTTTTTTCTGGCTCCATCTGTCCTTTTATGCGTTCCAGTTACTCCCCGGGCCCAGAGGGACTGTGTCAGCGCTTCCAGATAGCCAGTCAACATACCATTTCCTTTTACAGGTAATAATAAAATTCACTGGCCTAGAGAGAAATGAGAGTGTGTAGAAATGGACGCGTCTACAGAATCTTTGCAGGCTCAAGTCAGCAGGGTGCAATTGAGACGCTTTGTTGACAGCTCTAACACAATACTTACTGAACCCAGCTCCCCTGAATCTTTTCCCCAAAAAACCTTCTCAATAGACGCTTATGGTAGAGCCTCACCTCAGGGCGGCACGTTTTGTGTTCATAGTTCACAGAGTGAGGTAATGCGGCGTCCGTAGCGCATAGGTGTGTCTGAAAGCGTGGCGCGTAGCGGTGCCAAATAGAAAACAGCTGCATCTCATGTCCTCCAAGCAAAAAAAAAAAAAGAACCAACAACCAAATACCAAACACACAAGTCCACGTAAGTCAGCAAGAATTTTTAGATCTGCAGATCATATCACATATCACGTAAGGTAATAATGGGGGCTGTTGTACACAGCATATTTATACGTACTGACAGTAATGGAGACTATGAAAACAATCAGGCCACGACTCGGATTCGATCACAGAAAACACATGCAGTAACAAAAATACATGTGCAGCACAACAAAGGTGTAGGATGAAAAGAAGCTGTGTCGCGTACAATGGTTTGGACACGTTGGCCATAGCGACCGGTTACATCCATTAGGGGACCTCGCCAGCAGGGGACACGGAAGCTCTGGAGGCTGCAGTGCATTTAGCGGCCTGCTCTGTGCCTTCACTCAGTGGGACAGGTGCAGTTCATCAACCTGCGTGTGACTCAACATGAACACTGTAATGGTTTCCAGAGCTGTTTGCCGAAAGAACGCAAGCATCATTCCCTGCATGCGATGTGAGATGTGTATGAATGCATCTGCATTTGTGTGGGAGTGGGAGTGTATGCACATGAACAGGAAGCTAATCAAATGAAATGCATTCCTTATTAATGTGATTTATTACTGCTGTGTAGCCAAAATCTGATCGTGCAGACAATCAGCAGAGGGAATTAATCTATTTCAATTCTAACTAGCGACACAGGCCCCAGGATTTGTTGTTTTCCTCTCCTGTGTTTGCCCTGAGGGACGGCGGGATTGAAGAGGCCTGCGCTGGTGTTAGTGCAAATGACAGGGCTGAACACAAAGGCAGAAATGCACAGGGGGCAGTAGGGCTTTAATAAGACAGGCTGAGCACAAGATGACGAGCGTCCACGAGTCTCAGCCAGACACGCGTCAGTATGTCTGCAAAGCAAAAGAGAAACACAACATATTTAAAAGTCACAGTGTTTGTAGGTGAATCAGAATAGTGAAAACAGTGAATACAAACACAGTTTTGTCCGGTCCACTTTGAGAGAGAAGCGGAGAGAATACTCGCACGGCTCGTTGTGTGTCTGTACCTGTCAGTCCACTAATTGGATATTGCCATGTTGTAACCATAGAAACGAGGGGGTCACGCTACGTTCACAAACCGCAGCAACGAAGGTCATGTACTGTAACATTCATACGGCGATCACAGAAACACGACGTGTGGAGAACATGCTTTTCATTAAACTACGCTCTCGGTGCTGCAGGTCGATCATCGTGACTATTTTCTTGATGTTGGTGGGGATGGGTCCAAGTTCTCAACCCTCCGCTAAACACATGGTCGCTGCGGCAACACGTGTGTTATCTGATTGCCTTTGTTGGTTCTAAGGTTGGACAAGATGCTATCTAATGTAGCGGTGATTCTCAAAGGCAGAGTTTTTCTAATTGTTGGACACAGCGAACGCTTCAACACACACACACACACACACACACACACACACACACACACACACACACACACACACACACACACACACACACACACACACACACACACACACACGGACAGGTGACCTCATGCCAGATACTCGGTGATTGATTACTGGCCTTGGGCTATCCCTCTGCCCCAACTTCCTGATTTTTAAATCCCGCTTCCTGTGAGGATCATGGCTTCAGTGAGGTCATGATTCATGCTGGGATCTTCAAACAGGTAAAGAGGTTAAAGCGGAGGCTAAAGACGGTTTCCCAGGTGGTCTGCTTTAGAGACTGAGGAGACAGAAAGAGGGGGGACGCCGCCGCTTGTTTGATAGGCTTTAAGTTTAAGGTCAGGCTTGGGGCCGGGGGAACCCTATATTGGCTGGGTTGAGGGGCTAATAGGTCATTAAAATGTAAAGATTGTCAATTTAGTGCTTTTAATTTGTAGAATAATAGGAGGCAATGTAAAAAACAATCTGACACTTGTCTATACAGTATCTACCTGCATTCAGTCTCATTTGACCGTCTGCAACAAAAGACAAACATTCTTTTTGCATAAATGAGCTGATCTCAATAGTCACTATGACGACTGTCCCATTATCAATAGGTGAAATTCCCAGACAGCTGCTGGTCTTCATTTGTGGAAGTAAACACACATGGGAACTCTGCCTCCTCATGTTTCGGTTCACCGCCGTGCGCGGCGTCCGCGTTTGTGTCTGTCCATCTCGCCGCTGGAACCTCGTGCCCTCGTTTGACCCCGTTAGCTCGCTAATTGACTCTCTTCCGTTAACAACCATATGGAATTGGTTTCAGCTGAACTGGGCAAAATCTAATGAGCTGTCCCATGTGGTCGGGGGAGGGGGGGGGAATAAAAGCCCCGAGATTTATAACCAGCTCCTCACAGTGATTCTAAGCAATGACCTTGTGATTCTAAAGGCTGAAAATTTACTGCGAGCTAGCGCGAGCCGAGCTAATGACCATTACCGCCGATGAAAAGCAGATAAAGGCTTTCATTTTGCCAGTTTTATCACGGCTCTACCCTTTTCCTCCGCGCCTCCGCGGCCTGCGCTCCTTATTTATTGCCCATTTCTTCTGCCTGTGGGTGTCACCGTCGGGCAAACGATTGCCCCAGACTCCCAAAGCGCTACCAGCAGGATTAAAATAATGCGGTTACACAACAAGCAACAGAGATCCGCTGAAGATCGGTTATGGCACGCAAACATTCCTTGTCAGTGGCTTTGATTTATTCACCCTGCATATTTTCACACACTGCTCCATCTGTATTCATGCAATCAGGCAGTGAAAGTGATTGTTGCGCGGCACAGTTACTGTAGGTGTTACCGGCCGGTGACGACATGAAGGAGAGAATGGTGCCGTGTTCACATAATAAAAAAAAAACAAAAAAAAAACATGGCTGCTACTTTTATCTGTCCCATAAGCCTCGGCGCACACACAGAGAACGTGAGACAAACCAGAAGCCTGCAAGCACTTCCTGCTGCAGCACCGGCACCTCGCAGGCTAATAAGCACCACCAGCGCCACTCTTAGCACATATCTCTGGCTTCTCCCAGTGCCACCTCCACTTAACATTGAGTCATTGTACCAGTCACTCCTTATTTCCTCTCCAGTGAGGGCTCGGGCTGTGGTAGCGGCCATAGTCCAGCAGACACGGCGCTCATTATGGCCTAATGGAGGAGAAGGTGTTTTTACGGTTCAGTCTGGCCTGTTCGGCCCCGTCAGGTGCCGCACAAGGGCCTCTCTGAGGGTCCCACTACAAATGAACCTGCATGAATAGTCGCAGATACTCTCACACGTACACTTTGTGATTAATCACGTCTCCCACCTCGGTGCGGTGCCGTTCGTGCTCGTCCAACATGGGGCCCTGGGTCCTGCTCTACAAGTGGCCTTACTTTTATTGAAACTCCTAACTGCTGTGAATTGTTTCCAATTAGCCTAAATTGCTCAGTTAAATCTCACGTTTATAGAGCAAGTAAGGGACACCGTGAATCACCCCGGCCTGGATTGTGACCATATTAGCGTTGAGCCTCTCTGTAATGATGCTGAGGTTCCACAGCAGCCAGAATGTGTTGGTAATTGGGTGCTTAACTGCCCTTAATTGCTTTCAATTGGTTGAAATACTGTAATGGAGTGATTTATGGTTTCGAGCAGAGCAGCCAGCCGCAGACCTCAACAATGAGCGTCCCTCAAAGGTGAGGGCGCTGATTAAAAACACACCTATGGCAGACTCAAGTCATGGGGAAGTCACACTTTACTGGCATGAACAATATTGTCAATAGGTTCCTGTGAGGGTTAATGAAAACCAGGTAAATGCGTTCCATTGTTCTAATGAATAGGCCCAGAAATAGAGACCTAATAGCAGAACAGGCCGGTCACTGGTGCGGTAAAGAAGATTAGAGCTGATGCTCCAGCAGTAATTTGACCGCAGAGCACCATTTTGGCAGCGGCGCGTCAGATCAGACTTCCAGTAAGAGGGATGGTGGGTTGGCAGGAGAAATGTTGGTTTTTGGTAATCTTTAATAAAATCGCATTATTTCTGGTATTTACCCGAGTGGATTCGTCTGAGGCCCACACACAGAAGAGAACCTGAATGCGACGCGGGGACGGGCCGGTGGCTCGAAGGTTATCTTTAGCTTTTTTCCTACCTGATCTTCGTCCCGTGCCCCCCACCCCCCCCACACCCCCACCCCCCCTAATGCTCGAGTGACCGCAATTACAGCACAGGATGCAGATGATTCATTGGGAGAATGCAGAGAACTGACACTCAGTCAGCTCAGTCTGCATGGAGCCAACGCTTTACGCAGATATCAAGAGAAGGTATCGATTTAATTTAATGCTCTACAAGAAGTATGTAATATTATGAAAAATGAAATGTGGTTTAATTGTAATCCAGATGTTTTTTGCCTCTCTAGCACAGCATATTAGTTCACTGGAATCCGAGCTAACGCTGTTTACTCTGGCAAGTCAGATCCAGGCTTGATCTTTAACGGAGCCCTGTCTGAATCCCACCCCCCAGGCTGAACAGAACCCCCCCCGATCTGTGGTTTTGGTGAGCTGCGAGAGGCACATTGAAGGCCACAGGCAGCGCTGTATCTGCTCCTGCCATTCTTTCTGCCGCTCCTTCTGTAGATTGGAATCTCCTGTCAACAGTGCAGCGGGGGGGAAAAAAACACGAGGCCGGCGGAGGACGAGTGCAACAGAGAGCGGCGGCTAAAAATAAATAAAAGAGAGAGAAATCACGGTCCCCGTGGCACACAACAATTAAGCCTTCTGACAGGAAGTCGAGCGCACATGCCTCCTGTCTCTGCTTCCTTTGTCTGTCACTGGCTGCTGCCGCCAAGCGACCCGTGACGACAGCCCAAGTTGAAACCTCGCCGACCTTTCCGTTGTGTTATGGATCTGTGTACGTGGTTCCAGTGTGTCAGGATCACTTATGCTGACAATAACCACAGCGTAACACACACTTTGTTTGTTATTCTTTTCGGCTCGCGCCTCCTAGAAGCGGAGGAAAGAATCCACAGATGGGATCTGTGTAAAGAGACGAGCGATACCTCCTGCGTTACTGTACAGCCCGAATGGAGTCCACACAGGGAGCACAGCTGATGGAGGGAGGAGAGACTCATTAAATGATACAGGACACACACACACACACACACACACACACACACACACACACGCACACACACACACACACACACACGCGCGCACGCACACCTACGTGTACATTCGCAAGCTACACAGGGGAGGATGTTATTAAGCGTGTTGTGTTCAAAGACCCACACACCATCTGAGGCTTCACGCCAGCCTCCTCCCCTGAAGGGCTAATTCACACTTTATCCTCCTATCTGTGTCTCTTTCTGTACCGTCCTCCTCCCATTGATTAATCTGATAAGGTCCATGCACGGTACGAAGGCCTATCAAGGTTTCGGCTGCATTATTTAATCTGGATAGCAAAATAAACAAATAAAAGATGTGTGTTTGACAAGGCTGAAGCGATAGCTGCAGTGTAGGGGTTATGAACACCCGCCCCCTCCCCCGAACGATCAGAGGATGTCAAGTTGCCTCTGACATCTCTGATGCCTGAGTTTGAATTTCTGCTACGCCCGTTTCTGTTGAAATCCACGACTTTCCTTAGAATAACATTTATTTGTTGGCGAGATAACAGCCATCCATTTCCTCGGACGGCCACTCCCTCCTTCGCGCTCGGTACTTTCCTCTCCTCTCCCGCACAGAAAAGCTGATTATCGCACCGACAGTGACGGTGATTCTGGCAGCGCTTCCCAACCGTTCAGGACTGCGTCTACCTGGGTGAGACGTGTTTCATTCCCCCCTGGTTCATTTCAAACTGCTGCATGGACTGTTGGCTGGAATCTCCCGGCCACTGGACGGGATCCAGCGCGGACGTGAGGCCGCATATAATCAGAAAGGAGAGATGCAAGCAGAGATAAAGCAAACACAGGTTCAGGTTACAGGTGTTTTTTCTTTCCTCGTGCTTCTGCCAGTAACTTCACAAATAACTGCATTTTCTTGCTTTCCACCTCAGTGACTTCATTTTCTTCAGGCCTGAATCATCCTGTTTTCGTATGGAAACGCAGCTCTTACTGTCTCACGCTCCCGTCTCCCGGCTTCTCTCCGTCCCACCTGTTTCTGCTCTCAAGTCACCTCACTCCTACTTGTTTTCCACGGGAGCCACAAAACTGCAAGTTCCTGCTGGATGTAAATAAACAATCCCACGCTCAGACACTTGCCAATCACCGGCGAAGCCGAAACGCACACAAACAAAGTCTGGACGCAGGAAAACACTGAGGCGAAACCGCAATATGCTTTCTGCAGCAGTTGCAGCCTAATGGGCCTAATGTTAAGTGTTCAGCCTGTTGCTGAGATGTGTCACCTGTGATGCCTGAAGCCGTGATTGTTTACCTCTCATTCAGCCAAGGAAATACACTGCGCTGGGCTTTTGTGGGGGTCAGGGTGTGTATCAGAGGACACACAATGCGGTGACTATGACTTCACGCCTGTGGAGATGTAAGAACAGTTTGATGGGACGTGACACAGGTAAAATAAGCAGCGATGAGGTGATGCGTAAGTCAGTGTTGACACTCTGTATGATGTAAAGCGATTGGTCCCAGCAATGTAAGCTCTGGTAAATGTCAGAACAGGACATGTTTACAACTGCGAAGTGAAATTCATGAGGTATAAAATTGAAGATCCTTTTAATGTGCTGTGACATTAAACAGTTTAATAAAATACAACACAGGAAACACGGCGCTGCCCAGAGGCAGTTCTGGTCGACGTTATATCTGAGTGCATGTGTTTGCTGATGGGTGTCATGTTATTACACCCATTACTGTTCATACACTGTAAGTGAATGCGTCGGTCAGCTGGCTCCATGTTCACCTGCTGTGGTCACATTTGTGCTCATTCTGTGACTCTGCTGCTGCGATTGCGTGAATGCGGGGGGTTCAGAGACGCTCTGGCCCCTCCGTGCTTTAACCACATGTCTGGTTGAGATCTAATGAACGATCCTCACTCCTAATCATCGATAAAGTAACCATCAGGGACAATTAGCCCTGCACAGCTTGCTTTGGAGCACCACTAGCCTGGTGGCGACTCATTTCATCAAGATTAGTTAATCAGTTCAACTCTATTGGCACTAAGTTTGAAAGACTGTGTGCGTGTGTGTGTGTGCGTGCGTGTGTGCTTGTGGTGTATGTGTGCATGCGTGTGTGTGGGTGCGTGTGTGTGTGCATGCGTGTGTGTGCGTGTGTGTGTGTGCGTGTGTGCGTGTGTGTGTGCGTGTGTGTGTGTGCGTGTGTGTGTGTGTGTGCATGCGTGTGTGTGTGTGTGTGTGTGTGTGCGTGTGTGTGTGCGTGCTTGTGGTGTATGTGTGCGTGTGTGTGTGCGTGTGTGTGTGTGTGTGTGTGTGTGTGTGTGTGTGTGTGTAGGCACTCCCTGGGTGAGCAGGCCTGGCTGGCTGCCCGCTCCGTGGAGATCTTCATGATTGCTGTTAGAAATTACTCACAGACTGTGCTTCTTTCTGGATTCCAGCATCGCCACGCGTGCGAGCGCGGGCAAAGAGAAGCTGGTGGTTACTCACAGCCCACGACTGAAGCCCCGCTAATGGAACGCTGGTGCCTCGAACCAGAACCTGCAAAGTGCTCCAGCGCCTCCCAAAGAAGCAGAGACAGGTCATTACATTACATTCTACGAATCCTCTCTAACGCGTGATCTCCTGCACCAGTTTCAGTGTGAGCTCCTTTACTTCATCTTCTCATCGGTCGCAGCTTCTGAGTCGCTGTAAACCCCCAAGCAGCATGTTCCAAGCTGCTCTATTGTCTGCGCATAACTGCCTGCTGATCTCACTTCTCTGCAGCTTCCCACCTCATCCACAGCGAGCGGCTGATCCTCCTTAATGGAGGATCAGCCGTATAACAACATTGTAGAAATGACGGGGGATTAGGCAGCTATTCTGCGGTTTGCGTTATCACGTCTTCCGTTGCCGTGTCCTCAGTTCGCTCGTACTTTGTAAAGCGATGGATAGATGCAGAATAACGCATCAAGCTCCAACACACGCACACTCCCTCTCTTTCTATTCCTATTCCTATATAGGAGCAGACAGATAACTCGCTGTAAGGCATATTTTTATTATTCTAAACACTGAAATGAAACTAAAGGTTTATAACTGCAATTTTCACTTTACAGCGTGACTCATTCGCTTTGTATGAAAAAAGTTCTGGTTTCTTTCTTTCTTCTTTCGGGGAACATGTTGCTTAAATAAAGTTAAACAGTTAATGAAAATGAAAGTCAGACGTCGACAGGCTGGTTCTGCCTCTAATTGAACGAGTGGTCGTCCTGCGGTTGTTGTGGCACTGTTTTGCTCCTCATTTTGGCATTTGGCAGCTGCTCTGGGAACGCGGCCAAAGCAAAACGGCTTTTTCAGTTAAATCCGGGGAAGCCGTGCTTTAGAAGCAAGGTGCTACAGCGCATGTAGCAAAGGGGCAGAAAAGGAACGCATGAAACAATTGAACGTGGCCTCGAGCATGAACCGCAATTATCCCAACGTGTGTGTGTGTGTGTGTGTGTGTGTGTGTGGGAGGGAGTTGTCCTGAGGAAGTGCGCACCCTAACACTGAAGCTCCCCATGGGGAGGGAGGACACTGTTTTAACCTGTGAACTCTTTGTTAGCCGGGATCCAGTGACATCTGCTGCAGACACGCGCACGCCCACAGCAAAAGCAGAGGGGCAGCGGCGCCACCAAAGCGCAATGTGAAGTTCGTTTGGACTGACTTGTGTCTGTGTCTATGTAGGAAAGAACTAAAGGAATCCAAGTTTACTTCAGACTCAGCCAACGGATTGAGAGCGCACGCTCGGGTCTAGAAGAAATGTGGTGGAGGCGGCCCACCCTGCAGAACCGACCGCTCGGGTCCAAACACAGATTCTGTGTTTTACTCTATTCTCAAAGGCCAGAATCAGACGGTGGTCAGATTGTAAAATATTAATACCACACTGTAATTATGCACCCTGCTCAGCAGATGGGCAGTTATGAGATAATAATGGGATCGGCAGCTTCATGATCATAAATGAGCAGGAACCGTCCAGTGAAATGTTTCTTTTACGCACGCAAGGCGTGAATCAGTCCACGCGTCATCCCGGTCCCGGCTCAGCGGCGGCTGGCAGCGGGACAGATGCCGAGGGCCCCTCCCCTCCAGCAGCGGCGGCGCAACAGGGAGTTCACCCGCTGTCGCTCCCGCAACACGCGCACACATACTTAAACTGTGCGCTAAGGGTTCAAGAGCGCCAGAGCGCGTCTCGCTGCGCCGAAAGCAGCGTTGACGTGTCGTGTCTCCACTTTGTCCCGTGCCCAAGTGCCGGAGTCGCCGTGGGGTGATTTCCACTCGCTGGTCGGACAGGTAGGAAGACACGCTCCCGTCCACGTCCGCGCAGGTAAGATGAGACACGGCGACGTGACGCGCGGTGCGAATGTTTACGCGGCTGTCGCTCTGCGCAGTCGTTGTTCCAGTAGAAGCAGCTTTAGACGTTTGTTGACGCAGTAGTTTAGATTTAAAGCGACACTACATTCATTTAGTTTCATCGTTTACCAACGGTCACATTTAGCCCTTTAAAACTAAGTGCACCTGTACACGCCTCCAGCATATTATCTAGATATAAATACATTATGTACAATACGTATTACATGTAAAGTGCTTAATTTTTGATACAGAAAAACACTGGTCACTGGGTTTGACGAGAGATTGGTCAGTTTCTGAGGAGTAAAGGAAGTTTGTCAGCTTTTGATTTGTTAAAGCTTGGTCCTCGCCTCCCTAACGTTATTAATGTGTTTAAGATGTGCAGCACATTTGAAGCAGCTGCACGGAGATGCACATATTGAGTCTCTGTGGTTTATTGTGCAAAAGTAGAACCAAGTGAGACAGAAAAGTCAGGCAGAGTTCAGCCTGTTCATCGGAGCGTCGGAGTGAACCAGCATTTCTACGTTTTCTAACTTTCTACAAGCAGCTGTGGTTTGAGTGAGTGTCACAAAAGAGACTAATAAAGGAAGGAAGAGCAGAGAGGGAGAGAGAGAGAGAGAGAGAGAGAGAGAGAGAGAGAGCTCCATGTCATTTAGTCAGAAAGACTGAGTTACATCAATGGTTTCTGCTGCAGACATAAACAACTCAAGAGCTTGTCTGGGTTTGTTTTTAAACACTGTCCAGTCCAACGGCGTCGCTGGACCCGGAGCCCCATCTACATCCACCCGTCACCCACATCACACTGTGCTCCACTGTTTACACGGACACACTGGGCTTCTCTTCACTTCAGTAAATTATGAACAGATCTAACTTCGTTCGTTTGTTCCTGCACCTCGGCTTCTGTGCCGGGCACGTTTACAGCTGTGCTCCTCACTGTGCACAGTCTGGGTTGGATATGGAAAAAATGACATGCGGAGGCAGAAAGCGCGGCGCGAGGTTTTGGCAGAGTGGCTGGAGGATGAATCACCCGCCGCAGTGGCTGCTGTAGTCCTTCATGCATTGACCCATCATATGCGAATGGAGGTATTCAGTTCATAGGTCACAGTGTGAGTGAAATCAGTCAACGGTGACGCGAGGGCGGGGAATTGTCCGACACTGCGTCGGATTTGCCAGTGTGACTGTGCATCTAATGAAGGAGGAGCTTTGTCCGGGTTCTGACCCGTCCCACTGATGACCCGAACCGCAGCCAGTTCCCTTCTCCTTCACCCTGTCACCGCCGCCTTCTCGGAATCTACAATGTTGAGCGCGTGCAGCGCCGTGCTTGGGGTTCATGGACTCAGACCACAGGTGTGATTATGTGAACTGGTTAGCTGCGTCTCACCAGTGACAGCTGGGAGAGGCTAAGGATGAGATGAGTGAGTGATGATGGGAGTCTTTATTAATCCGCTCTGGGAAACTGTTGATTGGAGGAATTCTTCAACTGTCATAATCGAATCCTATTCCTTTGTGCGGTTGTGATAACAAGTCATTACGTGGAGCTGAATTAAGCATCACTGTAGGATGCGCGGCCTCTCATCAAGCGCTTCAGACTGCGCGTGCTGTGCTATTCCCGACTGCAGGGTGTCTTACAGTAATTCACTGCCGTTCTGCACGACGTGCCTGAACTGATCCAGCATCACCCAAAAAAAAAAAAAAAATCACATCAGTCCTCAGCTATGTTTTGAATGGCCTACAGCAGCGCTCCTGCAGTTCGTGCGAGGCTTTTCTCCAGGCGGGGATGAAAACGCAAAACTGAAAGACTCATTCAGCTCCGCAGGTTTAGAAAGACTCATCTAATGTTGCTATGCTAACATCTAATGTTGCTACATGTATGCTAACATCTAATGTTAGCCACTGGCCGAACCTTATATGGTCACGTTCCCAGAGCTTTTCGCCTTAGACCGACACAGCTACACCTTCACTGCCGTGCTGATGCTGGGATATTTGGAGAGTCTACAACAGATAGGTGCCAATGACTCGTGGACAGACAGGCGGCTGAGTCCGGCCCTGCAGGTCTGTGACACCCCCTCACCCACCCATCAGTCAGAGATGAAACCCACAAAGCCTCCTGGGGTGATAATTGCAGAACGGAACCCTTCCCACACCTGAGAAAGAACAATGGAGTTCCCACATGTGCAGCGCGCGCTGCTCTTGAGGGGTGTTGTTGCAGTAGGTGTGCTCCCGTGTCCTCGGGCCGTCAACAGACACTCGGGGCACTTATAGCTGTCACTCACTGTTTTCATGCCCTATTGCCCCCCCGCTCCCATCTGCCTGCCTCGGGTCGGTATTAGTTTACACCCACATGTGTTCGTTCATGCAGACACTCGAGCTCAAAGCAGCCCCGGCGGGGTCACGCCCCGCTCGGCGTGTGTAGACTTACTTGTTTTGTTGTCCTCCGACAATCCAATCGGCATATTTATCCGTCATCTCAGTTACACGGCTCTGTGCTGTTTTATTTTTTTTATAACCACTCCACTGTTTCCACTGGATGTTTTTCCATTTCCACCTTATCTATACAGAAAGGTTCAACCGCAGATCCAGTATCGCTTCCCGCCTCCCACCACTCTCCCACCCTCGCACTCACCCGTGGTGTGACAACAAACCTGCGCTGGCACTGTTTCCGCTGCGGTGACTGAGCCGTACGGCCCACAATGGAGGATTAATCAGCAACATTGAACGTAACAAAAGCATCACACGCACTATTATCTGCTCTCAGTGTATTTGGTTACCAAACCAGCGGTTGCAAAGGGGATTCTATTACTGGGCTTTTCAGATAACAGCTTAGGGAGGCACAGAATATGGAAAGACAGCTCCTCTGGTTGGAATTTTATCCACCCCTGGTTCATCCGTACAGTCAGACTTCTTATTTCCAACACGGGAGGGATTCCTCTGGAATGTCTGTCTTTTTCCCTGTGTCATTTGGTGTTTTGTTACTGTGGCTTTGTGGTGTATGATTTTTAATGCAAACAGGGCCCTGGGTGAGTCGAGCAAACCGATTTCACTGAAGGTGAACAGCTGATCATATAAGTAGTCAAAAACCTTTAGTATAATAATAGAATTCAAAGCGGACAAAACTGTTTAGACATGAAAACACAGATGTTGGACATTAATATAAGCACGGCTTGTTAATAGCATTTGGACGAGGAGCCGACAGTTGTTTTCTTTGTTTCTGAAGCATAAAGAGCAGAAGATGTGCTGTGTTATTAAAAAGCTGGTCCACTTCAAACTGTTCTTTTCCCTGTGCACTTTCTAATTTGTGAGATCACACACAGTGAGGCCTGGTGGCAGCGGGACTTTGACTCACAGCGGCCTCACAGGGGGAGCTGCGTGCTCCCTTAAATGCCCGGTCAAAAAAAAAAAAAAAAAAAAGATGATTGACTGTTGCCAAGAAAAACAACCGACGTCTCGAGAGCTCGAAACAATTACCTGTGTTTTTCTGCCAGGTCAGAGCCGGTGGTCGGGGAATAAAGACAAATAGCCGTGCTAATGCACTCTGTCCTGCGGAGATGGAGAGGCCTGATAATGGCGCGCTCTACATGGCACCTGGTTTGCTAAATGCCTCATTAGGGGTGGTCTCGGGGTGAGGATGCATGTGGGCAGAGCACTTCATAACAGCTCCCGCTCCGTCCTCTGGAAATAAGTCTTTTTGCGAACAGCATCCAGGCCGCTAGCCGCTCTCGATTAACAGCTGTCGCTTTATTGTCGTTTCATGCCACATGCAGTTACAGCGTCGCCCTGCGGCTCGTCGCGCTGAGCAGGAACCGTGAATCTCCGTCTACTTGAGGAGGTGACGCGCGTTAGATGCAGAGAAAGCTCCCGTTGTACGGTATTGGTTGCTACTTTTCAGTCTGTCACCATCGCCGCCGGGGTCGTTTCCCATCACCGTGCTGCCAAAGACAACAGGGACTCCAGCCTCCAGGAAACATGGCTGTTGGTTTAACCCGCATGGCACAAGCCGTCTGTTTGTCCTTCTCACCGACCTCTTCTCCTCCTGGCATAGTCTGTGTGAAGTGCATGTTGATGTCATCCCTTTCTTAACAGACAGATACATTACTTTAACACCACCCGGGCTAATAAAACTCTCTCTCTCTCTCTCTCTCTCTCTCTCTCTCTCTCTCTCTCTCTCTCTCTCTCTCTCTCTCTCTCTCTCTCTACCAGTCACTGTTGCTGTCGAGTGTGTTGGAGCTGCACAGCTTGAAACCTTCGCTTCCTCGCTCTTGCTTATGTCTAATCAGTCACCCACAGCTTAAATCTGTATTTCTAACCCCGAAGGTGTGAAGAGACCTCACTTTGTCATCTTGAATAAACAGCAGTGTGTTTATCAGAATCCAATCCTCTCCAGCTTAAAGGCTTGAGCCACTTGGAGGGGTCCACTCTGACCTGACTCTCCGTAATGAGTTGGTTTAAACAGCAGAAGATTCATTAAATGAAATGACTTGTACCTTTAGAGCCCATTTCTTTCTGCCATCATCCCATAGTGCAATGCGACGGCTGCGTATTATTTCCTAGAGTAGTTTTTAGAGAGGCGATAAAGACTCAAGTTGTTTGTTGGTGAATTGGAGGAAGAAGCGTTATTAATTTAGGCTTATGTGTGTTATCAGATGAGGGGGGCAGTAAAGCGATGAGGGGTTGACCCTGGGACCTTTCTCATTCCTCTGGTGCTTTCATTCATTCCTTTATTGATTATCTGGTTTAAACATTAACCTAATGTCTATGATTCACTTCACTTTTTTTCCCAATGTGACACAAACTACTAATTTTATTCCGACGCCTGTTGCTAGTGTGCTTTTTTTTAATGCCTATTCATGTCCAGCTTTATTGTTACCAAATAATGTTTTAGTCGATCAGTGTGAAGAGTAACACCTGCCACTGACGTTAAATAATCACATGGATATAAAATGACAGCTTGCATGTTTCTAATGCAAACGTCACTTCTCAACTTTACTAAAACTCTTTCCTGTCCTGTATTGAATTACTGCACGCGGCCCGAGGCCTGCGCTCTCAACGGTCCTGTGTTTGTTCACTCATACAGCTCACTTTTCAAAGGCTCCTAATGTCTCGAAGGCCTCTTCAACGCGCTATGACGCCTTTAAGAGGACAGGGATAATTTTTTTTAGAGGACATAATGGAAGAGCTGACATGTTCATCAGCCATTTCTAAAGACGCTGGCGTGTATAATTTAAATAAGAAATTAAAAGTGTTCTTCATTTGAAAAGAAGTTCGAGTAGAGAAAGTGGAAAAAGAAAGAGTTGTGTCTGAATGAAAGCTGCTCGAATGGGACCGTTTTGTTAGCCTGACCTTTGTTTTGGGGCAAACAGATTTAAAGGTGACACAAAAGGAAAGCCAGTGGCAGGCAACAGCTGATGCAGGGTGGGTAAAGAGAGGGGGACATGCCTGAGGGGCTCCATGGTGAAACAACTCAATAGTCACAACACAAATGTGTGTACGTATCCTGTGTGAGGTTAGATGAGCCTGCACACACACACACACACACACACACACACACACACACACACACACACACACACACACACACACACACACACACACACACAAATGTACCTCTGATTGCTCCTCCCCGGCTCACTCTGGTCTCCCTCCTGGTCTGCACAGAAGGACAGAGTGAAACCAGAACAGGACCAGTCCGCTCACCATGAAGACGGAGGGCTCTAATGATCAGAGTCCGGATGAAGCCGGCGCCCTGCTCTTCACGTCCCGCCATAGTCGTGACGCCATCAGGAAGACGGTCAGGCTGTCGTCCCCTCCTGGACTCACTTTGGTGGGATTCCTGTTGCTTGCCACGCTGCCTTTTGGAGCCAGCATCAAGCAGAGTCTCCCCAGGGTCAAGCTCAGCCACAGAGGTAGGACCTGAAACATTAATCATATTTCATTTTACTGTAAGTGCACTTGCTGGAGCTAAAATAACCCTCCATCAGGTTTCCAGTGTGCACCTTCTAAGGCCGCGTCTGCCTTTGTCTCTCCACTTGTCTCTGCTGCTGCTGTGACTGTGTGCACAGTCAAGAGGAGGCGTGACAGGAGTAAACAGTCTGAAATATCAGTGTAAATGCGAGGGGAAAATTTACTGTAAGACTCACTCACAATTTCAACCTCCTCATCAACACAAATCCTTAATAAATGAACTTGTTCCTCTGATAGCGCCTTTCAAAGTAAAACACAATGTGTCTGGTCTAGTAGAATAAATGATGCTGTCCAGTCTGCTGCCGTGGTCCTGGCACTGTGCAGCGCCCACGGTCTTTAGCTTTGAGTCGGTTTGCTTCGAGCCAGCGAGGACGCCTAAATTATTGCCGCCGTTAAAACCCGTCCTGAGCTCCAGTGCAAACTTCACTTCAAAAGCCTTCCGTCCCTCGCGCTACGAAGCGGCTCCAAGAAACCACACAAATGAACTTGAGTCTCGCTCCATAAAACTGAATCCCCACTGTGACCTAAAAGTAAACTCACACTGACTTCAGCCTCCGAGAGCTCTCCTCCGCTCAAAGGCTTCCAGGGCCCGGTGTGGCTGGAAATAGATGCATGTATGTCCAGAGAGTCCAACATAAATACCTGCAAGCAGTTGCAGGACTACTGATTACTAGGGACAGTGTTTACTCAGCAGTTAGACTACTATTTGCTTTATCTTTTTTGATGTTTGTTCCAAGCCCCCAGTTGATAAAATGCATTAGTTTGTTACTTCTCATATGATTGCATTTTATTTTGGCGTAGATATTAAAGACAAACAGCATTAAAAAATACCACCTTGTATGTGTTGGCTGCTCCAGTGCTAGCATGGCTGGATGCACTTCTCTGTCCATTCAGTGGGAACAGGCCGTCAGACTGTAGCACGCAGTGGCTTCCCTCTGTTGTTACAGAAGAAGAATGTCCATGTTTGGCCGGCTTAGCGGGAATGACTGAAGCACAAAGAATCCATCAGAAGCTAAAACCACCCCCGACCCAGCGCACACATCACGCACACACCTTGTCATCGTCCCGTCGGTGCACACGCTTCAGAGGCGACGCCGCCCGGCAGCGATCAGCATCCAAACGCCGGCGCGCCGCGCAGGCTTCGATGAGCGAGGGGTTAAATGATCAAAGGCCAATCAAGTCTGATTCAGTGAGCGCCTCCAAAACAGACGCCCTGTGGAGCTCACTGTGGAAAACAACACATCATGAGTTCATGTTTCAGGCAGAGTCGCTGCACAGACAGCGTGGCCGTCTGCCAAATGACAAGTAACATCATCTGGTCAGAGTTAAAGAGTTTGATGGTTCTTATGCTATTTTTCTTACTGTATGAACATTCAGATAAAGTTGCACTAAATTACACTTTCATTGAGTTAATCCATCTTATTTTTGCTCTTGTGGCCCTTTTATTACCCAAAAGCTACAGAAATGCATTAATCAGTTCAGGCTTAGTGTCGGCAAATCAAAACACTTTCCACTAAATTAAATCGGGTCGTACTGAGACGCTCACCGGCTTCTTATCAGCATCACTGACGGATTTGATACTGGCTGTGACGTTATTGCGTGTGCTCTCCAACTATGGGTAAGGCATCATCACCATGCAGCATTAAACAGCACGTAATGAGCCGCTCTCAGATTAAAGCGCTCTGTGGATCACTTTTAATGGGCACGATGTCCTCAGTTCACAGCAAAAGCCAACAATGAAGACAGGGTCCCATTTGTCCTACGTTGTTCTATGTCAGACATTACTCTTACGTCTGTCGCTGGCAGGAAGCCAGCTTGGTTGTATCACCGGCAGAGAAGCTAATCAACAGTTGTTAAGGTGTGGATCACTATGTTAAGCAGCAACAACGAAGCAGCCTGTTTCAATGGGCTCATAGTGCTTTGTGTTTACAGAACAGATTAGCGTTAGCTGAAGCCTAGCGGCCTAATCTCTCTGTGAGGTTCGGTCTGATGTGGGTATGATGTATGTGTGTGTGGGGGGTTAAAGATATGAGCATGTGAGCTGGCGTATAGGAGAAGGCATTAAGAAGGATTGCGTGGCGCGGAGCGGCCCTCGAAGTTCAAATATTGAAAGGTTGGTAACCTCTCCAATCCTTCACACTGAGAGGGTAATCACAATGTCAATCCCCCCAGAGTGACTCCCACAGGACTCCCCCACATTGAGCCGCTGTTTATTCAAGGCATGTTGCTATACTGGCTCGTTGAAAAGGGTCTGGTGATGGAAGGGATTTCCTCACATCAAGGGGATGGGGGGGGGGGGGGGGGTACCCGCTGAGAACCCGGTCGGCGTTCAGGTCCCAGAGAGTCAGAGAGGACCACTACTGGTTAAAGAGCAGCAAACGTACAGTGGGAATGGAGCTACGGCAGCTAACGCGTCTCCTCTCAAAGTAATTATGACAGGCGCATCGTGAAGCCAGCCGCGTGTAAAGGTCTAGACACTAGACAGACAGGTAGCGAATAACAGAGACGTCTTCATGGTTAAGCAGCTGTGAAAATATGTAGTGATCTAATAAAGTCTTTCTTTCTGCATCTCTTCTCTATTTATGTGTATCTGACACTTTGAACCACTGAGGATCAGGACGGTTTTATTCCAGGTAGTGAAGACCTGAATAAAAGTGCATGAAAACGTGCTCATCAGGATTTTGTTGCAGGGAATAAATAACAGATGACAACATAATCCAACGTGCAGTAATTTGATGATGGATGAAACTTTTTTTATATAATAGAAAACACATTATTCTTCACGGTCTGGATTATTTTGTGTCCTTGTTTGTCTCCGGATCAGAACTGCTTCAGGCCGGCAGCGTCTCTCTGTTCTCGGGGACCTCCCGTGGCCTCCACTCCCACTCGCTGCTGCTGGATGAGGAGAGGGGCCGTCTTCTGCTGGGGGCCAGGGATCACGTCTACCTGCTCGATCCCGACGACGTGGCCAGAGCTCCTAGGAAGGTACGCGCCAGGATGCGGTAATGTCACAAAGGCCAGGAATACTAGCGCGTTGGTGAATAAAGAGGGGGCTGTAAGAGTCTTCACACGCTCTGACAGAAACCTGGTGCTCGAAGCCGTTCAAGTTCCAACAGGAGACGGAGCGTCTGTCAGTGACCCGATCCGCAGACACGCAAACTCACGCTCGGCGTCACACGAGACATCCTAATACTCTCTGTAATATGCTGTTCATTATCAGAGGCATCGTGTAGCTTAGCTACCCAAGACTGTTTTGCCATTAAGTTGAGGTGAAGCAAGGTGTTATTTTTTCCATTACTGCACTCAGCTGTGCAGAAGAAGAGGAGCTCACCTTTCAGTCAGCACCGGTCTGAAAGCGTCTGTCTGCAGAGGTCAACACACACACACACACACACACACACACACACACACACACACACACACACACACACACACACACACACACACACACACACACACACACACACACACACACACACACAAATACGTTTGGACGGCGTCCATATGTTAAAGTTTGCAGACGAGGGTGTGTGTTTATGCAGCTGAGATTGATCCGCAAGTGGGACGCCGGTGTGTTTATTTGATCACTATCTGGATGCTTTAGCGCTCAGACGGGCTCTGCAAGTGTTGCCTCTCTGGTCAGCGATACCGATGCCAAGGAGATAGACACAGAGAGTTTACATTTCAGAGCCTTTGGGGACTAGAACTTGACGGTGAATGTGATCTACGGATAGGAAGGTGGTGTTTATCGCATCATGAAGGATCATACCTGGAATTGGACCCTCGGGGCACGAGAGCACGCAGTTATTCTAACGGACAGGAATTCCATTTGTTAGCGCGATGAATTAGTAACATGCAGTGCTTTGGAATCATGGGATGCTTTAATATGTGTGCCGATGTGTTTGCATGCGTATCCGGGCTCTGTCGACCCATGAATAAGTCTGGCGATAGCGCTCCTTGGTAGGATTTAGGAGAAGTAACACGCTAAGCGCGTAAGCCTGTTATAACACATGTGTGAACATGGCGGCGCGTTAAAGGAATCCTGGCCGCCATTACGCCGTCTCGCACCGGCGCCTGGAGGCGGAAGGCACCGGATAGCGGCGGCACCGGGAATCAAGACGTGGCCGAGCCAGGAGATGGTTTACAACAGCACGGAGAAGTGATCGCGATGAAGCTAAATACATTAAAGCGACGAAGCCGGGGCCTTTAAAGGCTCAGCGTCCTCTGGTGTTAAGCCTTAAAGAGCCATTAAAAGGACCTTGTGGAGGATCTTAGGCTGCATTAAGGCTCATTTCACATTGGGGGTCAGAGACTTACCCTTTAAAGTGATCCATTAAATCGTACCTGCTTTTTGCACTTAAAAGACATTTCAATAATTCAGAAAGGTAATGGTGGAGGTTTAGGGCTCGAATGGCATACTGTATGTGCTGTATGTGGAAGGTTCATGCTTCACCCTGTTGTTTCTGATTAGATTCACTGGGCCGCCTCCCAGGACAGAGTTGAAATGTGCAAACTGGCGGGCAAAAATGCAAATGTAAGTAAAAAAAAAAAAACCCACACCCAGTAAACAAAAACGGGGTAGATGCAGCCGTGCGGGTTGATGTTTACAGTGCACGTGCTCGTTCTCCGTCCCAGTTGGAGTGCGCTAACTTCGTCCGGCTCCTGCACACCTACAACCGGACGCACGTCTACGCCTGCGGGACGGGAGCCTTCCATCCCAGCTGCGCCTTCATTGAAGTCGGCGGGCGGCGCGAGGTAAAGCGGCGCACGCGACAGTCGAATGAGCCGCGGCGCTGCGGGTGTTGAAAGCCTTATCTCCCTCCTCCTCGTCCCTCAGGACGGCGCCTTCCAGCTCCTCCCCGGCACAGTGGAGTCTGGCAGGTTGAAATGCCCTTTTGATCCGCTGCAGCCGTTCACGTCCGTCCTCGCAGGTAGGATGAGCCGCCGCGTCAGCCGCCCCCCCCGCGGCCTTATCGCGCACGCCGCAGACCCGCATTGGCGCGCGGCAGCGGGAAATTAGGTTTCCCCTCGAGTTTTCGTTCGCTTTGAGTGATTTTGTATTCATGTATCTGTTATCTCAGCACTTTCTTCCAAATGACTTCAAGTCAAGTAGACATTTCTCAGGCAGCAGCAGTATTAGTGGGCAGAGATTCATTGTGTTATCTCCCCTTCTTCTGTTTGTTTCTGAAACCTCCTTCAGTTTTTATATACGAGGTATTGAAATTGTAAGTATTCGTTACTGTGAGCACATCGACAAGAATTGGAAAAAACATTCAACTGTGAAATGGATCTGTGTGACCTTTTGCCTTTTATCCCACTTTGTGTTGGTTCACTTTTTCAAACCTGACTCTGTAAATCGCTCCAGATCAGTATCTCTACGCGGGAACGTCTTCGGACTTCCTGGGAAAAGACACGACGTTCACGCGCTCCCTCGGCCCTCCGCCCGACCAGCACTACATACGCACGGACGTTTCTGAGGACTACTGGATCAACGGTACCCGCGCCTGCACACATCTCCTCCAACTGTTATTGCTTTTCCTGCAAACGCCCGGCCTCTCGCGTGGCACAAAGAGCCTCTGTGTGCCCTCAGGATGGTTACAGGCATTCCAGCGGGGACCAAACAACACACTTATTCATTTAGCCGGAACTTTTTATATGAATGCCATAGCGGAGCGGCAACCACACCTCCAGGGGGAGTTTACAGTGTCCCACAGAGTTCACAGTCTTTGTCGCTACGCACGTGGGCACGCACAGTCATCACTGGGGAGGGGGTGTACATGCAGTCACTGGGCTGTCACCAGCCTCTAAATCCTTACACATGGTCTCCACATTTCACAACCGCACAGTCAGAGATGTGTGGACTTATTACGCCCCCCCCCCCGCTCTGTGTAAACAGCGCGGGCTGAGGCGGGCCGCGCCGAGGCAAAGAGCGCATATATCCTGGCTGCGTGTCCTGTTACTGTAAACCTTTGGAGCCGCTTCCCAGTGACCTTCTGTTAAGTGTGTGCACAGCGGTACATTAAGCTGTCACAGTTGGGGAATCACCCTCTGGGGCTGGATGATGTCACCGCAGCACTTAGGCCCCGTGGACTGGTTCCGCTCCGAGCCGGGACGCAGCTTCGGCTGTGCATTGCATTTCCTACTGCACGTACTGGATGTGGACCTTTACAATGAATAGCAATAACATTCATAGACTGGTCAGAGACTGATACTGGGTGGAGCGTTCGACGGCCCAGGAGCCAGATATTTCCCCTCAGCGAAACAGAGCTGAATGGAGAGTGAATACGAGTCTTCAGTTTACACAACACAACTGCAATCTGTGCTCGCTTGTGGTGTGAGCGGGCCAGAGTCCCACTTTACGAGGTGGTAATATGTCACTGTTGTGTTTACAACTTGTTCCACTGCCTTAAATGACCAAAAGCAACAATTAATACTGTTTGGAGTAGGATTTGAAACGCCGGACGTTTAATTGGTTCTTGTAATGAAATACACAGTGATAGTTCATCTACTGTAAGTCAAGAGGCCGCGTTTAGTTAAAATCTAAACTGTATTAGTCCATGTAGCAAAACTGTACAACAAGGTGAATATTTATGAGCAGTAAGCTTTAGCTTACGGTCATAAATCTACAGGCGTAGCAGGAGATTTTAACCAAACATGTGCAAAGTGTAGCGTTAATGTGATGTCAAGGCTCCAGCGCATGGCGAAGTCATTACCTGGCATGTTTTGATAATCTCTGCCTTCTCCTCGCTTCGTCCCCAGAGGCCAGGTTTATATCTGCTCATCCCATCGCAGACACCTACAACCCGGACGACGACAAGATATACTTTTTCTTCCGCGAAGTGTCTTGGGAAGGCAACGACAAGAGCATCCTGTCCCGAGTGGCGCGCGTGTGCAAGGTGAGATATTGCAGGCGGGAGGCGTGGAAAGTGCGAAGTGTGCCGTTGAGAAAGCGTGGGCGCGTAGAAGACTGGGGGGTACGTCCATGTGCAGTACAGTACAGCAGGAAGGATAAATACGGCTCCGACCAGAACGGCGGACAAGGACGTCATTGGTTAATAAGAGAAACCGTGCCTGGAAGACAAAGCTTCAGTTTGTGTGATATAGGAGGCGACAGCCAAGAGGAAAGACCACTTAAGGTGTTTGGGGGTCTCATAATTCCTGCAGTGATCGGAATGGATAAGGCATCTTTGTTTTGGCCATGGCAAATGTGTTTTATGTCCCCCAGGAGGAGGCCTTGCTGAATTATTCTTTGTTTGTAGTCGTCTGAAAGAGGTGCAGGGGGCTGGTGTCAGGATCAAGTAATAGATCTGTGCACAATGTACAGTAATAGTCAAACTATTTGCATTTGTCTTTTGTCTCTTAAGACATTCATTTTTGTAGCAGCAGTCACCACTGTATTATTCTAATATTATATTTTTCATAATTAATATTTGCGTAATACATCTTGCGTACAGTAAGTACAGTCCAACTCACAGTGAGAGTTTCCTGGCTCCGATGGAACGAGAGCTGGGCCCCATCATTCAACGGGCCGTGACAGCGAGTCAAAACAGGCTCGGCACTGAACATGTGACTAAGGACAGACGCGGGATAGATTCGTGATTGGTCGGTTTGTATACTGTACCGGGAGCCATTAGTGATTCTAAATGGGACCGGCCCACACAGCGGTTTGCTATTAGTAGTCAGAGGTCTTTCGCTACATTCTTAGACAAAAGCTCTCAGTGTATTTATGACTTGGGAGTAAGCTGCAAGGCAGACTGGAAGGAGATTCCTCTGGACCCCCCCCCCCTCATTATCTGTGAGTGTGTTTTCCCCTGCATGCTGAAGCAAAGAGGCCACTTGACTAAAATCCACTTTGAAGATTATCACCATTGTGAAACATCCTCATTAAGTGCTTACGATTTTTTGGTCTCTCGAACTTAAGTGTGTTTTGGTGTGTGTGTGTGTGTGTGTGTGTGTGTGTGTGTGTGTGTGTGTGTGTGTGTGTGTGTGTGTGTGTTGAACCACAGACGTATCCTTTTCTATACCACCATGCACCAGTTTAATAAGAAGCTTCTCTGGAGGTTTCTCTGCATTACAAAGAGGTGCACTCGAACCCTCTTACCTCTTAAAGCAGCGATTCACATGTTAAAATGAACCCTGCATTATTAATCAGCAGCCTCGCTTGCTGCACCTCCTTTTGTTTGTCTTTATATATTTTCCTCTCCCTCTCTACATTTTCCCTGCCTCACTTTTCTCCCAGCTGTCGTTATACCAACACGAAGCCTCCCTTGTTCTAGTTAAATAAGCAGATCCATACGAGAGGCATGTGGTTGACCTGTTTATTTTCCTAATTAGAGCAGGAAACCAGAGTCGGGTGCGATCCTGTGTTGTCTAAATCCACGTGTGTAGATTACAGTCAGATTGTGGTTAAGTTCAGAGTCTATTATGAATCGCGGCCGTCGCCTTGCACTTCGCTGGTCATGGTTTTGTTACAGCGTACTGTACTGCTGTGTTGCAGAATGACGTGGGTGGGCTGAGAAGCCTGACCAATAAATGGACCACCTTCCTCAAAGCCCGGCTTGTGTGTTCTATCCCCGGCCCAGATGGAGTGGACACGCACTTTGATGAGCTCCGTGAGTAAAAAGTCCAAATCTGGGCCAGTAAAGTGGATTTAATCTTCTAGACAGTACAATGCAGAGCTGCAGCAGTGGACTGTAAAGGATGCTGTGTGAAGCAACACCCCCCGCGCTGGCGAAGAACCATATTTACATCGTTCTCCTCTCTTTTCCCAGAGGACATCTTTCTTCTTCCCACCAGAGACGGCAAAAACCCCGTGGTTTATGCTGTGTTCACTACCTCCAGGTGAGTTCACCGCTCACCACACCGACATCGACACTACTCCGTGAGTCGTTAACGTCCTTGCTTCGTCCTTGTTCTCTCCCTCCAAGCTCCATTTTCCGTGGATCAGCAGTATGTGTGTACAGCATGGCCGACATAAGGGCTGCGTTTAACGGACCCTATGCCCACAAGGAGGGGCCCGACCACAGATGGGTGGAATATGAGGGGAGGATACCGTATCCACGGCCTGGAACGGTATGATGTCCACTGACAGGCGGACACTTGATCAATGCTACCTACATTTTTAACACATCGTCTCATCGTCTCACATCTAACTTTGCTAATTGTGCGATAATAAACACAGAGTTTAGGGTGAAGTGTTCAAAACGCTGCAGGGCACAAATGTTCCCATCTGCGCATGCAAACTCACGACGTATGACATAACCCTGGGGTTGCTTGACATGTTAGTCCCACTCTTGTTTAATTTAATTAAAAGGCTAATAATGGCTTAATTAATGAAGCTGATTGGAATGTATGATGTAAGACTCATCTGCACAAATGTGAGCCCTGGGTTAGAACAGAGTTACAGATGTTCCAGTTGAGCTTTGCAGTTGCAGTTTTGTTTTTGCCCACTAGGCGGAGACATGCTCCATTAAATCTGTAAAGAGCTGGAAGAGTGAGTTGTTGCAAAGATAGAAAAGATAGAAAGCAAGGAATAAACAGGTGGGGCAGTTTTGAACTATAAGAACTCTTTTTTGTTGTTTAGTGTCCCAGCAAGACCTACGATCCCCGATTTAAGACCACCAAAGACTTCCCAGACGAGGTTGTCAGTTTCATTCGATTCCACCCCCTCATGCATCGCGCCGTCCGCCCGCTGACCGGCCGGCCAGTGTTCACGCGCGTCAGAGTGGACTACACCCTCACCCAGATTGTGGTGGACAGAGTTTTAGCAGAGGATGGACAGTATGAGGTCATGTTCCTGGGAACAGGTGAGACGCACGCACACACACACACACACACACACACACACACACACACACACACACACACACACACACACAGCTCTGGCCTATAGCTTTTGCAATTCCAAACATGACCAGCAGATGGCAATAGATCACCGGTGCAAAACCCAGTTGCGTTCTGTCGTAGATGCTGGTTCCGTTCTCAAAGTGGTGAGCATCACGCAGGAGAACTGGTCAACAGAGGAGGTCGTGCTTGAAGAACTTCAAGTTTTCCAGGTTGGGAGCCCTCATGGTTGCACACACTACAAATCTGCATCTATTGGCTGCAGGCACTGCTTTTTGATTGCTTCATCCTCTGTTGTATTTAATCAAACAGTTCTGACTGCAGTGTGTGTTTATTGAGCTTCTCCTTTGTGCAGGTTCCCGCTCCCATTGTCAGCCTGGAGATCTCTTCTAAACAGGTTTGAACTTATTGATCCTTTTTAGTCCTGTCTTTTCTACTAATTGTGTCTTTATGAGGTCTTTTCCTTGTTCCGTGCCAAATGCATTCAGCGTGTGCACACGCCGGAAGTGGCACAAGACCCGCTGTTTTCCTATCCACTCTCTACTCTCTCTCTCCATTTCTTTCTAGCTCCCTCGCCCCACTCTACCTCATTATCTAAGGGTCACACGTGTCAGTAGACACTTCAGCCCCAATCACAGCTTCCATTAATCTCCAGCGGCGTTTGACCTGTGTGTGTGTGTGTGTGTGTGTGTGTGTGTGTGTGTGTGTGTGTGTGTGTGTGTGTGTATGAGTGTGAGTGTGTGATTGCTAGTGTTTGCAGTGGTAGTTTGGAGGTTGTGTTCATGATTCTGCTCCACTTCAGACAAGATAGAAGAGTTTGCGCGACTGAGAAATCCTGTGACGTGTTTCATTTGTCCTAACAACAAACCTGTTGTCACATTAACAATGTCTTTCCTATGTCCCAGGCTCAACTTATTGATGCTTAAAATGTATATTGTTCAATTTGTAGAAATATCACATGCAGGTGCACTATTGACTTCATGGATATAGGCTCTTGATGTTTACTTATCTGATGCAAAGTGTTGTGATTGGCTGCAGCAGCAGCTCTACGTGGGCTCGAGTGAAGGCCTGGCCCAGGTTCCCCTCAGCAGATGTCACCTGTACGGACAAGCCTGCGCTGAATGCTGCCTGGCACGGGACCCCTACTGCGCCTGGGATGGACACACGTGCTCGCGATACGTCCCCGCGTCCAAGAGGTGCGCTGCACTCGCGCAATTATATCGCTTCAACCCTAAACGCAGGCATTCATACACCCACACGTTGGTTTTTTAGGTGAAGCTTTTTAAGATCACTGTACCAACAAAACATGTGTGATCCAAAAAAGAAAAACCTGCTTTGGACTGACCCTCTGTTGCTCTACTTCTGCGTGCTGTAGGTGTGTGTGTCCCTAAGGCAGATTCTTTGTTCTGAGAGCGACTGAATAAGTCCACGGTTGTTGCTAAATATGTTTTCTATTCTGGGTTTTTCTGGTTCTGTTCACAGCTTTTTTTTTCAGGGGTTATTGGTGCGTTTGAGCCTGATTAGAGATGCTGCTGCAGCTGTTTATAACCTACAGTGTATGTGCTTACAGTACTTGCGTGAATCTGAGCTCTATATAATATTCACCCTACTGTTAGGGGTCATCCTGCCATATTATTGGCCAGCAGGGATTCTGGTTTAGTTTGTGGAAGAGTCAAGGCCCAGCATTGGGTCTCCAGGGCTCTTTGAAAGCTGATCTTCGCGGTGTCAGTGAGTGAAGGCTACAGATGTCCCATCACAGGGGACTGACAGGAGGTGGAGGAGGGGGAATCAATACAAACAAAAAGGAGCCCAACTCCAAGCTGGGGTCAAAGACTCTTTTTTAACCAACTGTACTGTAAGATTTAGGAAAGGAAGCACAAGCATTCGTCTTCACGTGCAGTGAGATAGTGTCTATTTTCTTTTTTATAAATCCGATACAGCGAGGCAGACTCTTATCGCACATATAAAGGTTAATAAATGAAATGTATTGCGACATCATGTGGCTCAGTGTTGGACAGAATAGCTGGAGGCGTCGTGAGACTTTTAGGTTTTTACATATCCACCAGAGAATCTTAAGACAACTGTAAACTATCAGTATCGCAGGACATGACCTTGCAATCTCTGTTTTTTTTCCAGGCGAGCCAGGAGACAGGATATTAAACACGGAGACCCTGCTAGTCAGTGCTGGGACACAGGAGACGGTACGTACATGTCCTTCTCTTTGTAGGCTGTAAACACAAGCCGGTCATCAGATGATCACCATGCACTTTCTTCAAAGATCCCTCACAGCTGTGGTTTCTTCAGGTCTTGGCGGGGGACAGGTGGAGGAGAGGGTCCTCTTCGGGGTGCAGAACAACTCAACATTCCTAGAGTGTATCCCCAAATCCCAGCAGGCCCAGATCCAGTGGTACATACAGAGAACTGGACCCGAACGCAGGGAGGAGGTCAGAGCGCGCACCCGCCCCCACACAGCAGCACACGCGCCACACGCATCTCACCCCGTCTCTGAAGTGGGGTTGGGCCTTTCATTAGCTTTTCATCAGGATGCTGTACCTGAGGGGGTGCATTTTTTGCATGCCAGGTCACAGGTGAAGCCGTTCGCTACTGAAAACAGTCGAGACTTCCATAGAATCCAAATCACATCACCGCAGGTCTTGTTTTCCTTCATGAGAATGAAAGTAGTTCACAACTCATGGGATAATCAATGTGAAAACCCAGAAGTCACATTAGCTGTGGAGTTATAGGTGAGAAGGGAGCAATCTACATCGCTACTAGTTCCTTGACTAGGACCATTATTGATGTTTATGAGTGTCCAGGGCGTTATGAAATCTCTGCAGTTCCTTCTGGAAAAGATGACGAATAACAAAGATATGGAAAAAGTTAAAAGACAATATCTGCACCTTATATAAATATCATAAAGAAAGCAGTGAACAATATATACATTAGATAAACAAGATGTAATAATGTATATGAAAAAACCTAAACTTTAATTTAGTTTATTTTAATGATTTAAACATTTCATTATATTTTTCATGATTAATTCTGTGATTTCAACGAGAACTTCGTTTTTCAATGCCACATGTTGAAGTCATCTGGCTGTGTCCCCTGACGGGCAAGTGTAAACACAATGACAGGTGCAGGGGCCACTGAAGACCCATGTGGCCCCTCACAGGCCGGCGCAGCAGAAAGCCACGTGATTGCAGCTTCGCTTCACGATGTGTGTGTCTGTGCGAGTTTCTTTCTAACCTCCTACAGCAGAAGTCACAACAGACTGCTCCGTATAAGGACGGCCATGTGTTTGGGTGTGACGACCACAGTGGGAAGTTTTCTGTGTTTGTGTGTTCAGACAAGCGATGATATGTGACCTATTGTACTGTAGACAAAGTGATGAAGCAGTAAGCAAAAGTGTTTAGAATCTATCTATCTATCTATCTATCTATCTATCTATCTATCTATCTATCTATCTCTCTATCTATCTATCTATCTATCTATCTATCTATCTATCTATCTATCTATCTATCTATCTATCTATCTATCTATCTATCTATCTATCTATCTATCTATCTATCTATCTATCTATCTATCTATCTATCTATCTATCTATCTATCTGTTTATCTATATCTGTTATCTATCTATCTGTTTATCTATCTATCTGTTTATCTATCTATCTATCTATCTGTCTGTCTGTCTGTCTGTCTGTCTGTCTGTCTGTCTGTCTGTCTGTCTGTCTGTCTGTCCGTCCGTCCGTCCGTCCGTCCGTCCGTCCATCCATCCATCCAGGGCTCAGCGTGGGCGGCCATCTGCCTCGACCTGTCGGCGGGAGCCAATAGTACATAGAGAAAAGAACATCAAGCACCAATGGAACAAAAACAACAACAAGCAGCGGGTTGGTGGGGAGACCCAGATACAGAGGAATGCCTTGAACCCAGGGAGGCCGCAGCATAAATGCTTCAGTGTCTCACATAACTGAATGCATGTTTCTGTTACAGTTTTTCTCAGTCGCTTTAGTACAATTCTCAGATCAGAGTTGAAGTTTGCAAATATGTGTGTGCATTTCTTAAAACAATTTGTACAAACAGCAAAACACTATGGAGCCTGTAACTTACTCAAAATCTTTAGTTCATCTCTGAAAACTAAGTTTTTATGTCATTGCACGTGTAAGTGGCGTCAGAATATCAAGTCCTTGTGTCATTGTCTACGAACAAGACAGTCAAAGTACTTAGTCATGTTGTCAATATTACTGTGTACTACTGGCTAAAGTTTGGATGAAAATTACTGTAAAATGTAAGTTACACCTTTTTGTTTGATTGCAAGAGACTGGACAATGGCAGCCAGGAGGGTCATTTGTTTATGTGGCTGATGATCATAAACCTCCCATCCTGATGCCTGATGATGTTGGAGTGATGAAAACTCACATTGTCCCAAACTATCACATACTTTGGCAGGTGATCTCCACTCTGACCTCCTCTCTCAACATTGTCTCTCAACAGCCATATATAAATACTTGCCAGTTGATGATTATTGAGATGCACCTTTGTTAGAGAAAGTTAAGTCACCTGAGAGCAATTTATCAAATCAGGACAGATTTAGAAAAAAAAAATATAATGGAGATATAGAAATATGTTTGTCACATTATGACAACTTGATCAACCATTTTGCAGTTAATGACTTATACGATGAACTAATGACTAGATGTTTTGAGGAGTAAGACTATTGCAAAGTGAACTATATAATACATTTTGATCAACATGACATAAACAATTGATATTGTAGCAAAGAGCAGGGAATTATACATAATCATTTGAATGCATGTACCAAAGCAGTTGCAACTTGTTCAAAGTAGCGATAAACTGCTTATATGATGTGCACACGTGACATCTTGATGTGAAGATTGAACAAACAGTTTTGAGAATTTCAATCTGATCTGAGAACTGTACTAAAGCGACTGAGAAAAACTGTAATAGGCGATATATGATGACGACTTTCACGTGGAAGTTAGTTTGGTTCAGAAAGGACTGAATGCTGCCGCCTAAACAGACGCTGCCGGTTTACAGTAATAAGGAGCAGCAGATGTTTTCATGTCAACACACGTACAGTACAGATGTATTTCATTAAACCAGGGCTTCGTTGTTATGTAATCACACGTTTGTGATCAGATTTAACGTTGCAGCTGGATTTTGAGTCTTTTAATTTTACACTCTTTTATTTTAAAGGCAGGGATTGGCCCCCGTTCTCTTGTTCTTCTGCTTTTCCTCTGACCACCACCTGGGAACGTTGTTTACTGGCATCTGCACTGTCAGGTGCAAAAAACATTCAGTTTCAATGTATTTTACCACTAATTGTATGCAAATATTATGCCTAAATTTAATCATTTGGCAGACGCTTTCATCCAAAGTGACTTATGAGGCCTGCAGTAAAAGCATGCTGCAAGAGTCAATTGTTTATAAAGATGATTTGGAATATATGAAGAAAAACAGTCCTTCCAATAATAGATACGTTTGTGTACTTAAGGTTTCTTTCTGTTGATCAGGGCCAGTCAACGAGAGTGAGACGTCTGAATTCCTGGCTTCTCTTCTCCTCCATTCCCTCCTGTCTGTCATCTCTCCTCGTCTGCTGTCCTCTCTCCTCCCTCATCAGTTTCATGCCTGTTACTCCATCTACTTTGTTTTCCTATACGTTATCTCCGTGCTTTTCCACAGTCTCCTCCCTTTTGCATTTCTCCTCACACTTTCTGTGCCCTGATGGGTTCTTCTCAAGCAGCTGCTCACAGCACCTGCAGCCCCCTCTAATATTTACTTGCCTCATAGGCGCACATACTTCTGTTATCCCCTTGTAAAAGTCAGCTATTAAAACCGTCAGCTGGGAGAGAGGGCTCTGTCCTTCTCGCTGTGTGTGTGTGTGTGTGTGTGTGTGTGTGTGTGTGTGTGTGTGTGTGTGTGTGTGTGTGTGTTTGTGTGTGTGTGTGTGGTGTGTGTGTGTGTGTGTGTGTGTGTGTGTGAGTGAGTGTTCACCTCCTGGAGTCAGGAATTCTGGCCTGTTAACAATGAGTAATACAAAAAACATGGATGATGCTGAATTTCAAGAAGCATGTTGATTGGAACAAAGAGCAGAAACACGATAAGCTCAGTAAATACTTACGTACGCACAGTTGTGATTCATTTAAGAATCACAACTTAACACAATTTAAGAATGTTTGACTAGGTTGTTCTCCCAAAAGGCGTTTGGGAACACAGACTTCTGAATGTAGACTCTAACACATAAAAGAAGAAAATAAATATATAACATGTAGATTCACACACAATGGAACACAATTAACACATAGTGAATGATGACCAAAACCTTACTTCTATAACCCACATGTTTCATCAAACCGCTCAGGTAGGTCAGAAAACAAGGACGTGTTAGTAGACAGACGACCGAAGCAAACGTGAGTCGGGGTCAGGGTTTGAGGCCTGTGGGTCTGCGTCTGCCTGGACAACACATCATCAGTGTCAGAACCACCACAGAGCACTAATATCCACGGCCGGGCCTCTTCCTTGAGCTGTCATATCATTTGCACCTCTGGGAGGTTGGAGCAGGGCTGTGGGAGGTCTGCTTTTGAAAGAGCCACGCGTGCACGGGCACACGATGTCGGACAGACACCGGCGTGGTCTTTGTCTGTGCTCTGAGCGCAGGTGTGTTGTTTTAGGTCCTGACAGCAGCCACGGCGTTTGATGAATCACGGTGGACGCAAAATGAAAAGAAGAAGGCGTAAACACCTCAACGACAAGCACATGCAACACACACACACACACACGCACACACACACACACACACGCACGCGCACACACGCACGCACGCGCGCACACACGCACACGCACACACACACGCACGCACGCACGCACGCACGCACGCACACACACACCTCTGGACTCTCATGCTGTGGGTGGCACTCACCACACCCAATTCAATATGCTTCCTGTTTCAGGGGTCAATGCCATGTTTAACCCACCTTAGTGGGCTAATTATGCGTGAAGATATATGTGTGTGAATAGTGTCAGAGGCATTGTTCACAGTTTACAGAGGGACGTCTCCGTTTGGTCTCTGGTCTCATCTCATGAAGCTCTCCTGGTCTTTGTTTCCTTTCCAGGTCAGGCTGGACGATCGCATCGTCCACACCGGCCGAGGCCTCCTGATCCGCTCCCTCCACGCGTCCGACGCCGGCGTGTACGTGTGCGTGGCTAACGAGCACACGCACTTCACCCGCGCCCTGCTCCGCGTTACCCTTCAGCTCGTCACACACGGCCAGTTAGAGGCCAAAGCCAAGCTCGCCGAGGACCCGGCGCCAGACCTCCGGCACAGCGCCGAGTCCCGGCAGCGCTACAAAGACTACCTGAGGGTGATGAGCTCGCCGTTCGCTTCCCTGGAGGAGTACTGTGACTCGCTGTGGCTGGAGAAAAAGCCGACGAAGGCGCGAGGGCGGGTGGGGAAGTGGAAACACATTCAGGAGTTGAAGAAGAGCAGGAACAGGAGACACCCCAGAGATAACGTGGAGGAGAGCGACAGGAGACGGGTGGGGAGGACGGCAGAGCAGTGAGGAAACAAACACAAGACTGTGCAATTGCAATGACAGATCATGAGCGAGACGTAGCATAAAAGCAAGTAGTGGTTGTTTCAGCGAGAAGTGTCACCAACAGTATATTAAAAAGGAATGGAATCCAAAATTAAAAATGTTTGGTCATAAGTGAAAAAAGCTTCATTATGGACAATGCAGGTGAACTGTAGATCAGCTGAGCAGGAGGATGGTTTCCAATTTATAGCCTTTAAACACACGCACAAGCCTTTATGCAAATCAACTGGCCATTTAGGGAAATGCACAGGAACTGACGCGATTCAGACTTTCAAAATCGAGGACCAGGACAATTCATGTACAGTGACTGTAAATATAACGTGTACAGGAGATATTCAGCAGTTTGCTTTCATTCAAATCTGTGTAACAGTAAGTATAGTCATGTATTATTAAGTGTGGGGTGGAAAAACAACATATTTTTGTACAGGAGTTTCATATATTTAGTAGGTTAAAACCAAGGTTTGCTTTTTTTTCATGTATTTAAATAAAGTTGAGCTGAATGCTGTTCTGTCTTTGACTCGCGCACACCCATTAAGATATTATTCTCTGCTTGCATTCAGATTGATGCGTAATAAATCCATTAAACATTAAACCGACACACACACACACTGAGACACTCACGGGTTCGGTTTAGTTCGGCCAAGCCTCTCCTGATATAGCAAAACAAGTCCCTGTACTCTGTGTGCAGATGTCAGAGTTATTCAGGACCAGCTGCTCTCCTCAGTGTGTGTGTGTGTGTGTGTGTGTGTGTGTGTGTGTGTGTGTGTGTGTGTGTGTGTGTGTGTGTGTAAAAGCATGTCTTCAGGAAATGTTATTATTCTAAATTGTATTTGTTATTGCGCTTTCCCAGAACAATCTGATAAAGCTGTGGTGACATCACTATCAAAACCACAAGGTTATAATTCAAAACATAATGAATAATATTTTAAAATGTATATTATGTTGCACAGACAGTGCTTGGATACAATCAAGCAAAAATAACGATGACGTTATAGAAAATGGGACATTTGAAGTATAAAATCTGTCCCCAAGCTGGATTACAGAAAATAAAGGGAAAATGCTTTAAATCATGTAATGGGTCCCCACCAACACTTAGAACTCAAACTGACCCTATGGTGAAATGCAAACATCTTTGTTTAATTTTACAAAGAGTATTAACCTCTCCCATCTCAGGTTTCTCCAGTGATTTCTCTGCTTTTCTTGTAACAAAGACAATAAATATTTCAAGCACTTCCTTCCTGTCTATAGTTTATTCATCAGACGGCTGCAAACAAAATAGATTTCCCCCAAAAAGCAACAGCAGAGGAACGTGAAAACACCAGACTGGGCTTTAAACGCGCTGAAGGTGACAAAATAACCCAACAAAAAACAGTAAATGAGCTCGATCAGCTCAACTAGTTATTTGATGATAGTTATTCTTGATGATGCTTATCTTCAGCAATTTCATTCAACAGGCGTTTCCATCACAAATTGTCAGCTGCTCAGCTCACTGCTGTTCACAGAGTTAACTTGATTACAAATTTGGCTGGTGAAGAGCTGATGAGTCAAGGTGACTTCCAGAAAGACTTGGGCAGACAGAACCAGCGTGGATCTGATGTGGTTTCCAGAAAGACGAGCTGAGTCTGACGTGATTGAGGTAACGAGCAGGCTAGTTTAGTCAGGACCCCCTGCAGTCTTACAGGAATCTCACTTACATACAAAGGCACACGAACATCTTTTATCACTTCTTTTCTTCCATTTGCAGAAAAAGACTTTGTCCAGTGGTTCAAAATAAGGTCTGATCATTAGCTATTCTCACACACTGGTGAGAGGTAGTGGAGCTTAGGTTTAAAGTGGTTAAGCAAGATTTGTATGCATTGCAAAATAATGTATAATAACGCATGTATCACTGTCTTGAAGATGATTTATTAACGAAGCACCACACTACAATCAAGATATCAAACACCAGGACAGGAAGACGAGGTGACGGGAGCAGAATTGAGATGTGGGAGCGTGAAGGCCTTTCTGAATGTATATTACAGGGTATTTACAGCTGTGCAGCTGTGTTTCTCAGTCGCTGACAGTGAGCTCCTGAGTTTAGGTGGAGACTTGCCGAAGCGTTGTGCGGGGCCTGTCGGGCTGGACGGTATTAATGGCGGCCTGGGGGTATTGGAAGGCGAGAGGTATGCGTGTATGAGCTGGAAACAGTTGTTCCCTCGGCGTAATGACTACCTTTGGTCCTCGCGTCTGCGATCTCTCCACACTTAAGGATTTGTAGCAGGACGGACAGGATGCAGTGAGTCCCCTAAACACACCTTCTGATAGATGTCTTCATTTTGTTGTGCATGGAGCTGCTTTGAAGGTTGATGCACTGTACTGTAAATAAGACATATCTTCTAGATGTGTTCTGACATTTCCAAATGCCAAACGCTTCTTCTAGATATTCTGTTTTCCCATGGAACTGAAGGTCTCCTGCAGCTTTGGATTCGATATTCGCTGTCAGTCTGTATTTGGCAGCGACGCATACTCGCTTTCACAGAGGTTCGATGATTGTTACGGATGAGGCAGCATGAGGGAGTCTGACAAGAACTTAGAACTAGCCACAGTTCAGGGAACGCTCCTGCAAATTTGATTGAAACTAAAGGCAAGTTCCAAAAGGCACACGCTTATTCTACTTACGGCTCTCGAAAACATATGCAAATAAGTGTTTCACTGACAGTTAAAGGTAGTTTGTCTGCAATTCAGCTTAGTCTGTGCATCTTCGGACATTTCTTCTGTCATGAAGATGTCAGTCACACAAACTTTGTGGGACCATGTTGAACCCAAGAACATGGATTATGTAACTGCTGAATATGTCTCTGTGGTTCTTCTGCTACGGACTGAGATCTATATAGTTAGAGTACGTCTGGTAACCTGTGATGAAAGCCTGGGGTTAAGAAGAGGAGGGGACGGACCTTTCTGGAACCAGAAGGAAGTGAAACAGAAAGAGTAAAACGCAGGAGTGCAGACCATGTGCTTGCAACAGTCCACAGAATCAGGTTGTCCTCTGCCTGCTCTGTATTGTACAGACTCAGACCACAAGAGAGCACATTCAGTCATGAAGGTTAATGAGCTCAGTAAACATGGAAATTGCCCAGAACATTGAGGAGGGAATGATTTCCAGCTCTTTCCAAGCCCGGCTGTAAGGAATGCTCTCGAATTTCAGGCTTTAGTTTGTAGGTCAGGAGGTGGGTGAGATACTCATCTGTATAGTGTTGTACTGTGCCAACTTAACCCATGAACCTGTACAGCAGAATGTAGTGGGCTTTAATACAGTGTTGTCCTGACTTAGACCCACAAGGTTCACACTGCTGAAAAGTGTGAAAACAAGGGAATTAGATGTGACTGGGGAGTTATTTTACTTAACCAGCTAAAAATAATCTAAAGGATTGTTTTGTCAGTGTTAGAATTGACTGTACGAGAACATGAGACCTGCTGCCCAAGATTGAATGTCAGTGAGAAGATATAGTTTGAAAACATTTTGGTTTTGCTTAGCCACACACATTCCTTTAAATCTGAGCCGATATTTCATGAAAAAACAATGAAATATCTCTCATTGCTGTTGCACATTTACAGGGATTGATAAAAGCTTGTGTAAGAAAAGATAGATGAGTGGATTTCTAGCACATTAACATGCTTTGTAAACAATTTCACATTCATACGTTCACATTCTTGACCGTGTGTTTGTATATATTGGTGTATTTCCCTGCAGGTGTGTGCTTTAATGCGTCTTATGAGCTGGTCTGGCGACCGCAGATCCCTGGAGACAACACAGTATCCATGTAATGGACACCAGTAATGCGCACAGTGCAGTTTGATGCCACACCTCACTGACCTTTAGCCTCAGTGGCTTTTTCCAATTGGTCACTTTATCTTAGCGTTGCTCTCCAGCTGCACGTCCCATCACGATGGTTTGGAAAATATTTCCACGATTGGCGCAATAGATATTCAGCTGCCAAAGAGACATGACAACATCACAGCATCCTCCTGCTACGCCAGAGTTTCTCAACCCCAACCGACTTCAGTGTTTATTTTACTGTATTACACTCAGTACTGTAAGTCTGTCAGCAACAGAAGCTGAAAATATGAGAAGAGTCGCTCAGTGTCACATGTTGGAGTGATTAGAGGTTTAGGAAGACGAATAAAGAGAAGTGGATACTTGAATGGCATCAGTGACCATGACTATAACACCTCCTCCAATTCAACACGTCACATCATTTAGGATTTGCTTGAAACCAGACACCCTGTTATAAAGAAATAATTAATTTGTTTTCAACTACAGCAGTGGTCGTGAAGAGAGTTTTACGTGTACAGTAATTGCTGCCAAGTGTTCTTTAAGACGTTATAGCGGTCCCATGTAGCTGATGGGAGAGAAACGATGCTACAGGCCTGTCTAACACATTATCAGCAGTGCTTTGAAGACTGCTTGTGTGTAAATGCGTGCACGCTGGTATGCTCTAAGTGTTTTCCAGAGGTGTGAATGGCGATGAGTTGCCAGCGCCTGACGATCAAAGGCTCTGATGACACGACTGTGACTGAGGCAGCTGCAGCTCTGTGGATTTTCACCTGACGCCGTTAAGAGCTAATTGGTGCCAGGAGCTCTATTAACGCAACACACCCACAGGACGGATGCTTCGGTTGCTTCACTTCACTTGTACAAGGTCCGAAGCGGCTGCTTTGCAAACGATCTGTTGTTCTGTTGCAACGGCACCCGCGACGTTCCCCTCTGCTTCACTGTGGGCCTGTTCCAAACAGAGCCGTTTTATGGGGCCCAAGGGTCGTTTAACTTGATCCCTCAGGTGCCGAGCCAAATCCACAAGAACGTTACATAAGAGACAATCTGCACCAGGTTTACTTCCAGAAGGAACCAAATAAAAGGCTGAATAATAGCAGGACTAAGAGCAGTGAATACATACCGTGACTTTATGATGTGGCACAGTCTACTCGTGAGTGCTTAACCAGATAAAAGCAGTTTTTCTGCTGCCCGTAGTGAATGAAACGCCTTAAATTCCACTCCGCTGTCCCAGTAACACGCACTGGACCCATCGGACGGCGAGAGCCGCAAAGACAAACAATATCCCCGGCTTCACATCCCATGCATCGCTTCACCGCGGATGAAACTGAGGGCATTCCCTGGTGATGACGGTTCCTTCCTTTTACATGATGGATGATTCAGGGGAGGCTGCCTGTGCTTCCTCCGGGGTGATAAGCACCTGTCTGCCGGCATCGTCCGTAATGAGCTTATTCTACATTCATTCCAAGTTCATTATTTTCATCAATCGCCACAGACACGCTGGCCTCGGACGATCATTATTCACGGTCGACTTGCAGATGGACTGTATCTTGACGTATTCCTTTGTTTCTTCCGTTTCCCAAGCGTCCTCGCTCCCGCGGTTTTAATAATCTCACCCATATGGCCCGGTCTTTGATGTCTTCCCCTAATCCATGCGCATGTTGGTTATCATGTTGCTTTATGGCAGGCACATTCCAGTCTTCCAGCGACACACACACACGCACACACACACACACACACACACACACACACACACACACACACACACACACACACACACACACACACACACACACACACACACACACGTGCACGCTCATCATCTCATTCTTTGCCATTCTTTTCTGTTTTAGATGCACTGTACTTTAAATGCTGTTTGTTCAGTCTCCTGCAACACAGAGCAGTCTACTGTCTCCGTTAACCTTCATCTTGATCGAGCTGATTGTCGTTTAATGCAGTAGAAGGCTGCAGCAGCAGCCTGCATGGCGAGAGGTAGCGAGGCCCCCGGCTTCAGCGAGCATGAAGGGCACAGCTCTCATCAGAGCGGTGGATGTTGGGCAGTGACAGATGAGCGCGCTCGCTGCCATTTTACGCCTGAAATATGTGAAAGAATGCACAGGGAATATATTTCACAGCGGACGCGGAGGTCATAGCCGGCCTGCTTTGGATTTTATGGCGGTCGCCGTTTCTACACCCGCGTGCACGCGTGCGTATGCGTATTATCCATGCAGACTGGAAGCGTGAGGGCGAGGTGACATAAAAGTCGCAATCAACGTGATTGACGGCATCGCGTACTCAGTGGAAAGTGTCGTTTCCCGAGATTCATGAGTCTGTGTCCTTCCAGCTGTTGAGGTGCGCTGACTAGAGTCAAGGCTGATCTACCGCCATCACTGTTACTGATACTTATGCCTATCTGGGGACTTCCAGACATCCCACCAGTGTGGACATTACCTTCACTCAGCTGGACTTGTTCCGTCCTTAATCCGTAAAACGCTTCCATCCTGCAGTTACTGTCCGCAATCGCTCGCGCCAGACGATTTTTTTTCGCATGCACAACAAGGAAATCAAAATCAAAGACGCGTCATCGTCAGTTTACTATCACTATAAAAGTCTAAGTTATTGATGGGGGGATATTTTTTTACAACTGGTAATTTGGCATTATCACATTTCATACACACAGTGTCCTCAATATCCTTTTTGCAGACAATTTATGCAAATCATATGCTAATAGTCCTTTGTGGTTTTTTTGTGTGTGTGTGTGTGTGTGTGTGTGTGTGTGTGTGTGTGTGTGTGTGTGTGGGTGTGTGTGGGTGTGTGTCTGTATTTGAAAGGATGCCAGAGCGAGATAAAGAGAGGGAGATTGATCACGTAGAGGTATTACTCCCTGTGAGTACTGTAAGGGCAGCACTATTATGCAAATGAGTGGGTTAAATGTAGTTGGACACGACCCAGCATGTCATTAAATCTATAATGGCAGCGAGGCCTTAATGTTAGGCTGCTGTTTTAACGAGCTTTGTCTTTCCCTCTGCTGAACATTAAACAACCCTGAACCGCCATTAACCACCTGGCAGAGCCTCTCTGCTGCTTGTTTTTTTATATGTCGCCGTGTTTTGCTTTCTTTCGCCATTCCTTCCTGCGTTAGGACGCAGCGATGCAGCCAGTTACCTCTGGGACGTCCTGTTATTCCGTTGAGCCGCTAGCGTGGATGCCATAAATAAAGCTGTCTATACCTGTTTCTAATGACAAGCTCAGAGTAGACTGAAATCCATTACGCCAATTACCCAATTATCTCAAATGATGGGTGATTATGAGACTTCATCACCTACACTGCTTGAGCACCAGCTCTAGTGTGGCTGTTTGGCTGGCCGGAATATAGCTATTCATGTCTCTATATTCTTAGTGTCAACACCAACACAAATGTGAACACACACACACACCTACACACACGCACACACACACACATTTAGCTGTCATTCTCTTATTTTGACAGGTTATTCACTGCAGTGTTGCCTCGCCTGAACCATTCAGGCATCCGGCATGAAGCTCTCATATTCTGTGGCAGCAGAAGCGGAGCTGTTAGTACAGGGGTCACGACCTCTCGCCTGATATGTGAGAGGACTGTGTGAATGTGTGACATGTGAGTAGCACAGGTCACAGTGTTCGACATCCACTGATATGTTGTTTTTGTAGCTCCGTGTGTCTCACTCTCTCCATCCATCCGTCTTCAAATCCAAAAGAAGGACCCCTAAATAAACAGCTCCTCTAGTCTGTCAGAAAAATGAAGAGCTGGGGTAACAGTGAGAAAAATTGCATCGCTGTCCTTTAATCAGTAATAACCACCTTTGCGTTTCATAAATCTAAGGTTAAGAATGTGCCGAAGCGCTCAGGCAGTCCTACTTCCTGATGATTAACCTCCTCCTCCTGTCCCTCCTACTGCCTCCTGCTTCCCCCTTCCCCTCCTCGTCCCCTTCATCTCGCCCAAACATCTCCTGCAATTAACAACATCACACCCATCGATGATTGACATCTCAAGCACAGACCGCTGTTTACTCAGTCTAAAAATAAGGGGCAAGGCTGCAAACGGCTTGACCTGTGCGTGCCTGATGAGTACTGTAAGCTGTATGCTTCCCTCTCAGACAATGGAGGGGACATTGGTTACAGAATACAAATAATTGGGTTGTCCAAAAGGACGAAGGCGCCTGTGTCTGGCCATCATCGCCCATGTGTTAGTGTCCCACCCCCCTTCATGCTTGCTCACCCTCTCCTCTCACCCCCAAATGGTGGTAATGTTGCCGGGCTATTCTTAGGTCCTGTGTCAGTCCTGTCTCTAGGGAGCGCTTAAAGGGGTCTCTGTTACACACACACACACACACACACACACACACACACACACACACACACACACACACACACACACACACACACACACACACACACACACACACACACACACACACACACACACAGGTGTCTGGAGACATCTCTATTTGATCTTTATTTAGTGCTGCAACCAATCTGAAGACTGAAACTCAATTAATTATAAGTCAATTGCAGATTGGGTTCCTTCAGGATAGATCCAGGCAGCAAACAGAATTTATGTGTTTAAAAATCTGATTTCTTTGTGGTTTCAAAACAAATGATGATCATGATATGATCAAATCAAAATATGTTTTTAATGCTTTACCCATCATGAACCCTAGTAGCTTCTACCTGTTTATCATCACCATCATTCCTTTTTATAATACAGTATGACTTTATAATTAATGATAAATACGTAATCCTCCAGTCCTACATTAGATGACAAGTACTGTACCACCTGGCTCCTGGTGGCAGTTGTTGCTGCACATGTCTTGATTAGACGTGGTTGAGAAGTCTCTCCAGTGTAAATCCTACACTAAGCGTCTCCAGCACGTAGGGCTTCGTAACAAGGGCATTATCTTACAGACCACACGCAAGATCGACACCCGGCCAAAGCCTCGCGGAGCGTAGAAAATCCCGTCAATGTGTGACTGTGTGCGCCACAGTGTGGGACACGGGGGGGGACAGTTGTGGTTTGGTTGTTTGGCTGCAGGTGAGAAATCTGAATAGCTGACGAGTAAAGTTGTAACAACGTCCTCTTCGTTTCCTTGGCTGAAACACACAAAGCCGCTTTGTGAGAGCTATTCATTTCTCATGGTTCCTGCGCAGCCCAAGTGTTTCACTGGTGTCTATACAGTTTGTGACCTTCAGCGTATAAAGGTTGTCCATCAAGTTCAATGTCACGCTTCCAGCCATTAATCATAGGCAAGGCTCCACATTGAGGCGCTCCCTCAGCTTCTCTTGCTCCTGTTCAGAACGATGAACTTGTGGTTCAACCTTCAAGGTTGAACATTTAGCAATAAGCAGCCAAGACAGTCGGGCTCCTATTTAAGTATCCCTAGATTATCTGGAAATAGACAAGTTCTCATTATACAGCACTCTAGCATCCAATATATTATCTTGGACTGAAATATTTGAATAAGATGTTTAGAAAAGCACAGCAGAGCAGAGAAGTACTGTTTATTGTGGCCATACACTTGCTTATATGAAACGAAGGCAATAATCTGAGAAGACACTGTTTCCCGTTTCACTGTAATTTGGGCTGTAATAAAAACTAACAGGAAGCTGTGGTTGTACTTTGTGCCTCTGTAGACTGTAGTTCTGGAGTCAGTTATAGGGCAGGAAGATGAGCAGCCACACCAAAGCGCCCTCCCTAAAGTTATATATAGAGTCCGTTCACCCCCACCCTGCTGTAGACGTACGTACACATTCTGCTGCTTACGTGACCTGTTTTACACTCATATTCTGCACATTTTCTCATCCCTCACATCCACTGTTTTCAGTTAGTGAGTCATTAGGCCTTTGATTCTCACCGAACAACATGCACGGGTCCAAGAGTGATGCACTACAAGGACGATTCAATTATATGTGCACAAGTGCTGCAGGAGACTTTCAGGAAAGTTCAGGAACAGAGAAAAGAGGGGAATAAACCCAAACAAAGATAAGAAAAGAGAGAGAGAGAGAGAGAGAGAGAGAGAGAGAGAGAGAGAGAAAGAGAGAGAGCGCTGAGAGCAACAGGATGCATGGACAGTGTCACTGAGGCCGGCCAGCGACCTGTGCAAATGGCCGAGGCCTCCTGTGGGGGTGGGAGTGTTGTGTGTGTGTTCTGAGCGCGTGAGAGGTCATAGCGGGACGGACACTGTGGCCATTGTCCTGAGATGACTGACACTCACTTCCTCTCCGTGACCAGGTGCTGAGCTCAGACAGACGACCCGCTAGGACTCGACATGTGTTGCTGATCGGTTGGTTAAAACAGATGCAGAAAAAATAAATGATCAAATAAATAAAATCCTTAATTGAATTTCTCATTCAGGCTCTTACTGCTACCTCAGGTGTGTGCAGTGTCATTGCATCTTTAGTAGAACGAGCTTCAGTCCTAAGAAAACGTTTGTGCTCCTTAACTTTCAGTTTTATTGCGTTCATGCCCCTCCTTTCTCTTCCTCCCACTTTCTCCACATTCTTAACTAGGAAGGTGCTGCTTTTATTGCCCTTGGTTGGTCCTGGTTACCACATGGACTTCCTGCTGTGTGTGTAAATCAGCATCTTGTCGCACACACGACAGCCACCTGTAAGAAATAGCAGTAAAATTTAAAACCTCCCTTACAGATCCTGGTCTGCAGTGCAACAAACAGCTGAAATGTTAGGAGATTATATTATATATAACAATTTAATTGATTACTTGATATAAAAAAAAAACACAAAAAAGCATTGTTTTCGAGGGAATTGCTTGCAGTGTTCCTGGACACACCCATGTGATGCTCCTCATCGTCCCCAGTAACATACACACACCAAGCAGTCATCAGTCCAGTGCAGTTCCAGTTTCAAAACATTTCCGTCTCAGGTAGAAATAATAAATATTCAGACTGGGCAGGTCAGATCAGGGAGACCAGTGTGTATTTTCATACAGCTGAAGGCAGGGCTGCGCTCACGTCCTACACATGGTTCCATTCACCTCCGTGAACCACAGGATGTACCCTCTCGCCGTCCCGGCTATTCGATACGCTGAAGGTTTGACAAGGGCTTTGATACGTCTGAAGACTAAGAATTGAATGTATAGGAATTTTTCAGGCATTTGCAACGTTAGACATTAATCGACCTGCCATAGTTTATTTCTAACTTCTTTAGGATGGCAAGAAAAATAAAAGACTGATTAACCGTTGACCCTCACTGCGTTACATTCAAGGAGCGAAGCCAGAACTAGGAACGAGAACTGCTCCTAGTATTTTTTTAATAAACAAAAGTCTCACAGACGGAAACAATCATTATTACAAATGAACTCACACAAAATAACTTTTCCCGACTGACATTCAACAAACAGAGACAGACCGATGTAGAAATCCATCCAGAACAAACATATCTTCCTTTCATCGTTTTGAACCCTTATGTTAAACCGATGCCTCAGGTCTGAGCAGGTGGTGGCAAATGTCCAAAACAATGTTTTAAATGGTTTGGAAAATCACTGAAGCTAAAGTGGATTATCTTATAGCAGCAGAGTTAGTATTCAGCACTAAACTTGCTAAAAAAGCACTGTCGGCTTGAAGCGTGGCCTTTTTTGGATCTGGGCGGCTGTTCAAACAGCAACGCCTCGGATTATAAACCCTGGATTCAGAATTCTCTATCAATCTCCGCTATCTGATGAAGCTTCACCAGACTCCTGACTGTGTCCACATTCTTAGGGGAGATACTTTATACAGTAATTTGTCAGGGGTTTACTGTGTCATAGTCTATGATGTCCACAGAAGAAATCTATCTGGCTCAGTCGAGTGGGGAAGGAAAGACACAAAGCTACAGTACATGATTTAATTGTCTTCCACTTTACTCCCGGAGGTCTATTTAATGGCGCCATGCTGTTACATAAGGTTCCTGGATGGCCATGTATTCCTAACACCTTCTGCCCTGGGAGCCAGTGAAGTAATAAAGCATCACCAAACATATTCGCACTAACTGGATTATTGGCTTCCAATAAGAAATGTGAAAAACTTTATAGAGGTGTCCTATGAAATGCAAACAGTTTGTCCTGCAATGGGATGCAAAGATTCATCGCAGTGTTTCACTAGGAGTTCTATAGAGATAATATCAGGTGACATTACATTTTAAACCAATAATGTTGCAGTATTTCAACTGTAGATGTTGAACCTTGAATAAAAATGGCATTCATTCATTTTTAACTACTAAATTAAGGTCAGAGAAATGTTATGTACTGTGTGTGAAATGGAACAAGGCCACTATGCTGCATTATGGGTGAAAGGTTTGTTAAGGGCCATTGATGTGGACACTACAAGGTACATAAAAGTTCACATTTGCATCCTCCCACAGTCCTTCATTAACCCAAACGCTCGGCTCCATCTGCTGAAGCTGCTGAATTTACAGAAGTTGCACTTCTTCCTTCAGGCTTCACTGTGTTTTATTAAGAACTATACTTATAGCTCTGGTTGCTCAACAGTATCCAATTTGGCCTATTAAATTTAATTTGCAGCTTGTAAACAGTATAACTTGGCGTCCTGCTCTTCTGTTGTTACCACTAATCACACTGGAGCCTTGAATAACTGTTGTTTACCAAGTCCACCAACACTCTGCTAATCTGCACAGACACACAATTATCTCTAAACACGTCTCCCTTTCTCTTTGCTCCTCTGTTCCCTGAATGTTATTACGCTCGCCACTTCTTTTTGGTCTGGCTAAATTGTCTTGTCATTTGGAGTCATTTCCTTCAAATGAGACTCCGCCGATGAAATGGGTCATGCCTCGGTTCAGCTATTCATCATATGGTTTATCCTGTTATATAAAACACCACGGTCAAAATGGACAAATGGTTGATCTGTGTTATAATGACTCTCCCAATAGGAAGACAGCGCATCCTGCACGCTAACCAGGTAAGCATATACCCAGTACAGACACACACACACACACACACACACACACACACACACACACACACACACACACACACACACACACACACACACAGTCCCACTCCGTTAGGGGTAAAAACACAGAAATTAAAAACGGAGTGCTTGTGGTTTTTAATTTAGCGCCCTGACAGCCATCCAACAGTCCTGTGGTGACACGGGGTAACTTTACAGCAGCCTGGGACAGGGACCAGGACAGACACCCCCTTCAGCTTCACCCCCCTTCACACACACAGACATACTTCATTGAAATGTTAATTAGAAAGACATAAATTACTCCTCTAGATGTTCAGCGTATAATCGGTCGTTTCGGACAGTTGAAGGGAAAACTTAGCAGAACTAGTGATCATGTCGTAAAAATATTTAGGGATAATGATATTTCAAAAGGAAAAATGTTAGTTACTCACACTTATTATGCAAAGACTCTACTGGTTGCTGTGGATTGTGAAATCGTTTGTTTCAGCACCAAATACGGACGAGTCAGTGTTTGTGTATCAATAGTACTGTATAGTATTTGAAGCGTGAACTTATTTGATGTGTTTCTCTTATAATCAAATGGAGCAAAAAGGAAGAAGAATGCATGAGAAAATAGCACACTCTTTGCTCAGTAGATGCTTGTGGCTTTGCGTGTTCACTATCGATTATCTTAAGCCTGTCCTGCGTTGACAGTATTGACATGCTGCCATTTGGCCGTTCTGTTTGTGACCTTGCTAGTGTGAGCTAAACAATTCAGCTCCCTGCATGAGCTGGATCCTCGTGTTCAGAACCTCACGACAAACGAGGTTCCCGTCTCAGTTGCATACAAATAGATGCTCTTACAGTGTAGACGGCACATAGGGTCACATCATCACGCAAAAGCTGCACGGGGGCTGACAGACTGTCTATGCACAGTGTGGTCCATGTGTTTTGCTTTACGATTCTGCGATGTATGCGGCTCATCCGCTTCCGCGTGGCGGTGACACTGCGCGCTGATGGAAAACACACGCAACGTGACTGTGCGAACCTCACATGTTTCCGAGTTCAATCTCAACGCCATGTAAGTGAACGCAGGGAAAAACGGGTCACATGAAGTCAGGCGTTGGACTGTCGAGAAGGAAAGATTTGCTGATCCACTGGAACATTCAGGACAGTTAGCAGGCAGGCTGCTCTACTGCGTGAAGCCCTTTGGAGGGTTGTAAATCTGAATGTCATTCGGGAGCCATAGACTCCACATACTGTAGTCGCTTTATGCGTCTGTGGCATCTGGAACACGCAGTCAGTCCCACAGTCTCCACCAATGAGTCACTCGTTAGTGGGATGTCTGTGGTGTGATGTTTGTCCGAGCGCATCCTCCCTCCGTTGGGAGACGCTTTCATCCGTGAATCTCCACCTCCACCCTTCATTCACTAGCTACCGTGTCACTCTCCATCTCTCTGTGCCAAACACAGTCAAACACAGGCTCCCGAAGGATGCGGCGCCTTCCTCTCCTCCTCAGAGAGCGGGTGACGTCACTGAGCTTCTCCCAGGTGATGGTGCGAGACACATTAACACGTTTACGCTCAGCGTGATTTTTTTTTTTACATCAGACCAGTAACTAAGGAACTCAAAACACTACTGTGTTTATGTTTGGAAGATCGGGGAGGGGAGAGCGAGAAAGTGAGAGAGAGTGAGAGAGAGAGAGAGCGAGAGAGAGAGAGAGAGTGAGAGAGAGAGGATGAGGAGATGGCAGATGGTTGTCATGTAGCTCTATATACTAATATTCCTGCCCACTTAAAGTCATCTGCTGTTACTCCAACCCCACGTTCCACACACTCACCACATGACCAAAGGCGCTTTCCCTCACACACACTTTTTCAGATACAGAGGATTCTATTCAGTGGATTATAAATTGTAAGTGTACACCCTTTTTGTTTGCATTAGCAGCAGTTATTACACAGGATGTGATACGTCTGTTGACAGCTGTTGCTCGTTATCCATAGAGGTCCATTGTCTGGTTGTCACTGATAGCGTGCTGCCAGGGTGAGGAGTTCAGTGATCCCACCTTGTTGTGGCAATAAAACCTGTCTTATTTACAGTTTTGTTGGCGTTGTTGGGCAGAGACTGAGACGGAAACTGGAAATTCACCCTAGGGAACGCGGACGTGTCACGTGATCTCACAACACAACCTGGTGTTTTTCTACTGCGTGTGTGTGTGTCTGTGTGAGGGAGAACAACAAGGAGTGTGGCTCGTTGTTTACTGGGAAAATCAAGTCCACATGGTCTCAGACTCCACATACGTACTGTACTGTACAGGTCTGGCTCACCTGCTTTAAGCAGCCAGCTGTCAGTTTTGCAGTTTTTTAATAATAGTAACATGCAACATGTACGTTAAATACCAAAATTTAGAGTAATTACTGTAGATGGACCACAGATAACTGCTGTAGCAAATCGTAGGCAGCGCTGTAAGTGCGGTATTTCCTCGTGTCTGCATTTGTTCATGTTGATCTTTTAAGTCACTAATTAAAGGCCGTGTTCAGGGACGTGTTCTCTTAAGTGGGCGGCTGCAAAGCGTGAAGGCTCATTTACTGCCACACTGCAGCAACATGGCAGCTACAACTGTTAAAGGTGCCGACAGTGGCCCAGGCCGATCCAAATGCTCTAACACAGGCACTGATGCACTCACTGTTAGGCAGAGAGACATTAGCTGGTACATTATATTATAATCTAAATATGTAATGATGAAACAGACTGATGCTCTCAGCTCTTTTCTTTTGCAGCCTTTCTGCTTTCTGGGCTACTTAAAGTGCTGAATCTGTGTTGAGGGATTATATTCGGGCCAGCTTGAACTGAAAACGCATTGTCTGCTGGCATCTAGTCTAGATTCTTCCCTCCGCATGGTCAGCTGCTGCGTCGCCAGAGCTACATACGCACATGGTTTTTGTTTCTCTGGGCAAAATGCAACAGAATACCTCTCATTAAGAGTAGCTGACTGCTACCACATGGAGGCGAGGTTAAGAGGGTTAGCATAACTCCTCTGCTCCTGCTCAACCAGACCTCACAGCAAGGGAAATGTGAATGCATGAAATGGCTTTAATCATCATATGTCTGCATTGGTAGAAAACACGAAGAACAAATTATGTTTTTATTATTATTATATTATTTGAGTAGAACTTCTCTTAATTATTCCAAGAGATTTAAAAATTAAACATAATTAAAATTATAATGGAAACTGAAGTCCTTTCTGCATTTAATGACTTTAGTGTGTGGAATGTAGTTATAGCAATTAGGTGTAAATATGCTAAAAAAACATTTTATGACATTATATAATATGGTACAATACAACTAAGTATAATTTCTAATTACTAATTATTTTAATATGAATAGTTCCCTGAGGAAGACTTCACTTTTCTTTACATATGGAGCAAATGTGCTAGTTCTAATTTTACCCCGATTACTATTAAATCAGAGGGGACCTCACATACTGAGGGCAATACCTTATATAGAGAAATGTAGTAGACTATAATGAGAGATAAATCTCCCTTGAGTAAGAACCCGGCAATGGTGCAAAGGAAAACCTCCCTTTAACAGAAGAAAGTCATTGGGCAGAAACTGGCAAAAGTAGAGTGAAACTAGAAGAGCAAGGATTCAGTGACAGGCAAACAACATGATTATTGTCACAGAGAACAGACAGTGACATCATGATACTGTAGATCAAATGCATTCAGGGAAAACAGTGATTTTAGAAAAAATAAATCTACTTTGCAGATTCAGAGACAAGTAATTGCTTTGGGGAATCCAATAAGCCTTAAACCAACCACCTACTGACGACTGGAACAGGTACAAGCCTGGCATGACGATATATGAGAGTCAGTCTACAGAGTCAGCAGCGTCGGGATTCTGGAGGAAGGGGACGTGGTAACACGAGGACCCGCCGCCCGCTGACGTCTTTATGGCTGGAGGCCCGAGCCCCGGGTGGGTCACTCCAGGAGGCGGATTATGTGCCGGTCCGAGCCCAGACCTCCGCCAACACAGATGCTGTGGAATGGCTCCGAGAGGCGCCAGAAGATGACAGCTACTGTGTCTCAGTAACTGGCTGAGGCAGCGCTGCCTTCCACCTTTTCATGTTCATTACAATGACACGAAAGCTTACAGTATGCGTGTGCTAAATCAATTTTGAAATATTATGTCCGTTGATATTTAAACCTAATCATATATTGACTGAAATGGAATTAAACACCGGTAATAGTTTCATATATGTCATTATCAGCTGTTTACAACAGAGGTGTTTCTGTGTGACAGCAGGTTTGATAGATCTGCTGCGGCTGAAAGGTGAGCCTGCTTTTAGCTCCCATCCCTGTGGTTATGTGTCTTAACTGGGTCTAAATCTCTGACCTACTGTCAGTCAGTTGCTATCGTCCAGATTATCTTTGAAAGGTCCCCCCTTCACTTAGGCTCATATTTCCCTGCTCCCTGGTGGATTTGCGTCCCACTGTGAGCAATAGAGCGATTGCTTGTTGCAGAATCCTTTCATCTTTAGGACTTTTTTAGTGCTAGTATTTTGCATTGTTGTCCGTGGCTTCGGTCTCTTATCCTTTTGTCCACCTCATGTCTCCTTTATACACGTTCTCTGTTCTCACCTTTCTTTTTTTAATGAACTCCGCGTTTGTCTCTCCACCTCGAGCTGCAGCACTCGCCTCTTTTCATTGAAGCTGCCCAAAATCAGCTTTTGTACGATCGACCCGCTACACGAACCCGTCGGCCCCCACCGGACGCTGCTGTTTGCAAACTGTGACAACGTATCGCATTTACCCTTTTCTCTAGGTGCAGGCAGCGTGGAGGAGCAGGGGATCTGGGCATGTTCCCCCCACATTACCTGCCACACCCCCCTCTCCACCCCACTGTGCACACACTCACTGACAAGCCTGCACGTGCTGTCCCACACACTCCAGACGTACATTCCAGACCTTTTGTTACTCCCCCGAATGAAAGTCAGCCTTTGTCAGCGAAGGACAAAACCTTATTAAATTAGCTTAAGTGATTATTTGACATTTTCTAAAGTTGCTCCAAGGCACGGGATTCCAACATGCAGTCTGTTTCAATCGCACAAGTAATCCTAATTAGCTAAATGAGTCATTAATTTTAGCAGCGCCTTATTAAGATAAAGTTAATGAAGGTAAGACTAATTAAGACGTGATGAATCGACATGTCTGTTAGAGCCATTAACACATTTTCTACAGATTTTCTGTTATCACAAGTATCTGCTTTTACAGCAGAACGATGCTGGGGAATTAGTCGATCCAACGCCATCCGACAGGTTTCTCTTTGCGGCTGACATTCGCAGGGAGTCGGTCTTCCTGAGTTTGTGTCATTGCTCTCAAAGATCATCATTATTTATACAGAGACTCTGTATTGTTTTAACTATGGCCGATTAGTGAATGATAGCACACGCACACGCACACACACACACGCACACACACACACACACACACACACACACACACACACACACACACACACACACACACACACACACACACACACACACACACACACACACACACACACACACGCACGCTTGCCATGCCATTTACTGGAGCCATGTGGATAGCACCATTACACTGTGGCAGTATGTTGCAATGTTTCAAGCCAAAGCTACTGCACTGGCACAATGGTGGGGTTCTATACACATGACTCTAGTAAAAGCAAAAGGAAAAAATGCACGCTGAGCTGCAATAAGGCACAAACAATACAGTATTTTGTTATTCGATAGATCGTGTCCAGGGAATAATGTGTGGGTCCATACCTTTAGTCGACCCAGGAGGACCCAGAGCCTGAGGGATGTTTTTTATGTCTGTCTTGTCTAGGAAGGGGAGGAAACAGGCAGGATTGACCCTATTGTCCTGAGGTAAGTTTCACTGTTTTCTCTCTGTCGTTCCCTTTATGGTCCTGATTTATTGCCTCATTACTGCGGAGCAAAAAAGGTGGGAGAGTGAGTGACAAAAGTCAAATGTCTCCAAAACCCTGTGACATCTCAGAACCTGTGCAAATTACAGAGAAGGCATCAGGAAAGAAAAGCTGGAGGCTGTGGCACAGGCGACTACTGCAAAGCAAACCATAAATACACTCTTATTTCTATTTGTTCATAACGCTATTATTGTTTCCGTGCTGTGATATTATCTCATACAGTAAATCCCATGAGCTGTAGTGGAGGCAGCGCTCCTCCTTTTGTGCAAACTCCGACCAGATGCAGTATATTACACAGCAGCCAGACAGACGGGGCTCCAAGGAGGATGATGCAGCGCTGCAGCTCCTGTAAATTACTGCATGTAGCGTTGGAGCAGACATCCTGCACTCAATTATGCTGCTGCATGTCCAGCGCTCAGTGCGTCCTTTGCCCACTCGATTTGATTGTTTTGTGATCTGGAGGTGGCAGGTCGGGCTCCTATCCTCATCACAAGCAATGGAGCCACTAAGGGAAACTATGGGGCACAAACAGACACAGAACAATTCTGCATTTCTTTGTTAAGCATGTGTCTGCTCCCTTTAACTGTAGCTTTAGTGAAGCTCCCATGCAGAAGAACATGAGACTTGTGCGCATGTTGGGCTAATGGGATTAGGCAAAGGAACGTATACATGAGACTTCTAGTCGAGAGCTGTGGCTGTGTTGTGTCTGATGTCTTGGCAGAGACCGGTGCCTGACTAATGTGGCGTGATGCACAGGTTCCTGGAAGCAGGGCCAGGGTTCTCCGGGTTGGAGCTTGGGCTTAATTGGACAGCTGGACCCGTTTCCTCACATGTTCTCGCAGACGACGGCGCTGTGAGACTCTGTTCTGCTCTTTGTTTGTCAGCGAGTTTGTTTTTGGCCAGCGTTAGAACCGTGCGAGCACAGACTGAACGGGGAACGTGCGCTGTTTCGCTTTTCCCTTGACTTCGCACACGTTCTCTCTGGACCGTGACAGACCCAGCAGTTATTGATACTTTACCTAAGGGGGTCAAACAATAATACCCTGTTCTCCTACTGCTGGTTGCAAGGATTCCTCTCCACCTAATTTGGAGCTGAAGCTCTTGGTAGTCAGTGAGAGTCCTGTATTACCTTACAGGAATGCAAGCTTGCTGCTTAGAAGTGAAACTAAACACACAGTGCTGTCATCATGGCTTGTTTTTGTCTGGAGGTCATTTTGATAAGTGTTTTTTTTTATGTGACATGATATTTGGACAGTTAAAAAGTGTTTTCTATAGTTTATAATGATAAAGAATTGGGATTATATAAAAGATGATTGTGATTGTTAAACTTATACAGCTGCACCTAGAATAGAAAAACTTCAGAGGAAACAAATTGGAGCTAAAAGAAAGGCAAATACAGTAAATGCTTTTGTAAAAAAGCTCTGTAATCTTTTCTAAACCAAAAGCTGTAGCCTGGTTTGGAGCAAAGTCAACGTAACCTCAACACCTGGCCGGGGCCGGACGGGACGAAAGACATGCTGTGTCACATTTCTGCTGTTTGTCCAGCAATAAGCTAAAACGAGGCGCAATTTCCTCCTGACTAATTAGCGCGCTGTTTTATCAGCCTCCCCAGGGCCTCAATGGAGTCAAGCGCTAGCTGGAGCCACAGAATGCTGGAAGTTATCTGGAGGACTGCGGACAAGCAGACAAGACAGGGACAGATAGCTGTGGTTTTATGTGGGGCAAGAGCAGCTGCTTCAAATGACCCGAGCTTCTCATTGTTGAGAAATGTGATCAAGGCTGATGAAATACACAGACTCGCGAACCCTCTATGTATTAATGTGTGCCTGTGAACAGAAATGGTCCCGTTTTACTGAACTGAGAGATCTTCTACAAACATCTTCCTCTTCTTCTCCCAGTTTCTTCCTGACCCCACCCTTTCGAGGCTTGTCATTTAAGGGAGATGGATTGTATTCAGTAATAACAAAAGAGTCCAAGGTTGAGTGGGGATTATTGGGTTTGTGTCAGAGTCAAGGCTCGGCTTGAAGGTATAACTGGAAGGGTGGAGGCTCGTGGATGCTTTATTTCCCCCTGTTTGACCTCAGCGTAACACCAGGTGCCCCGTCAAAGGAGACGACCCAGATCGATCCCTCGAGCCCCTCCCTCATCCCAGACCCCCCTGCTATCGACAAGGTCAGTCAATCCGTCTTAAAATGTCGGAACACGCCATGTAATTAGGGGCTATGTGATTAAGAACTCACAAGGACATTCAACGCATGTAGTCTGTTGGAGGAACAACAAGCAAAGTAATCGCTGAGCCACAGAAATGAACAAAATCATAATCTTGTCATCAGATACTTGTAAGTATTTACCTTTAATGAGTCGAGACATTGGTTTATTCTATAAGGGAAACCCATTTGGAATCACTGATCGTGCTGATTATTATTTCTGTGCTGTGTGTAACTTGGCAGAGTGAAGTAAGCAGCGAAAGATGGCTCTGTCCTAAAAATAGAACATCAGCAGGTTGGAACTTTTTGAAACCGGAGAACCAGAAGCCCCTCACTTTGCCACTGGCATCCTCCACGTTGATGGGAAAAAGAGGCTGGGGTGCTCACCTTTGTGGAAGAACTTCTTGTTATGTCTACATCCAGTATATCCGGTATACCGTTACATGGGTTATGGCGTTTTATGGTCTTTCCCAGTGTTTCCCAGTGGCCACACTTTTTGCCATGTTAACCACTAGGACGGGCGGAGTCTGTGGATTCGCCCTGTCAGAGCGAGACGGGAGTTAACTGTGTAATGTCTAGACCGCTGTCACTATGAGCCGAGTCAATAAACAGCCTGGGTAATAAGTTTCAGCTTGTCCGTCTCCATCACACACACACACACACACACACACACACACACACACACACACACACACACACACACACACACACACACACACACCTAATATTAGCAGTGACCACAAAGCACCTTGTAAGTCATTCTCTGGATCGTTCCCTGTCATTACCTCGCCACACCTATTTCTTTCAATAATGAAAAATGCAAAGTGAGATTTTGTTCTCACACATCAGGTTTGAAACTGTGAATATTTTGTGTATAAATTAATGTTTCTAGTTTCATACCGCAGTTTCATAGTCTCAGTTGTTTCACTTGCATGTGACATATGTTTTGTGTTATCATGATCAGTGTAACTAATCATCAACAGGCTGTTTAATAAGAGTAATAGTTTGCAGGTATCACACTCATCTCATTCTTCAGTTAATGCATTAACAGGCGACTACGACAGAAACGGTGTGTGTCTTAAGCCGCTCGCTGGTCTGGTTTTTATCACCTGCACAAAAGTTCAGCTTGGACAAATAGAGCTTAGAGCAGCAGCCGGCAGCAGATCACTAAAAGGAGGAACCCAAGCAAACGCTGCTTAGAGAAATTACATGTTTGCCAGGTGATGAAAAGCCTGGGAACCTGGAAGCATAAGTGGAAATATTGAATTCATCTAAATATCATGATGACTGTAGTTTTCAATATGATGTTTTATTTAAAAAAATGATTTTACACATGAATGAATTGCTTTTTTATTCTATGTGAGTTTATAAACTTCAGGAAGTGGCACACTACTTGTCATAGGTGTAATCTGTGGACGGGAACATTTGAGTCAGAGAGAGACTGTGTGTTTTTGTTGTTCCCCGTGGAGGTGAGAAGCAGGTAGCCTGGAGGTTAAAATATTGATGGATGATGATAAATTCATGTGTCTGGTGGAAAAAGTCAAGCGCATCCACACAGACGCTGAATCTTCTCATCCTGGTGCTAACGTGGTGCGTTTGTAGTAAACTGGTATTTTTCATGCACGGAACCAAGGAGGCTGCAGATACAGTACAATCACATCAAATGTTGTGATATTCAAATGTAATTCTGTATGTATTGGTTTGATGGCGTGAGATGGTGAAATGCTCACTCTGGGTTTTGCCGATGGACCCTGTGGTTGCTAGAGCAAGGGTGTGGTTGCTTCGGTGTTGAAGACGATACGCTGTTCCCAGTAATTTATTCATAGCTCTGAGGTTTTTTTGCTCTATTTTTCATCCATTTTTCATTAAGAAAGAGTAAATCACCACCAGCGTGTGGTTTATGTGGTCATAAATAGTGCATGGCATACTCTGTCTATTTATGCTTACATACAGTAGAGGAGCCAGGGTGGAGGAGATATTTTCTATGCCTCGTATTATACAGATGATGTCCAAGTACGATATGATTGCTCTGTCCCAACTAATGTGTTACTAGTGTTCAGCGATGTCTGGTTTCGTCTCCATAGATGTCCCAGTGTTGGGTCGGGGGCGTGGCCTGTTTCCACGTGCTCTTTTCTACCTGCCAGGTCACACAGCTGGCTTCCATCACTCTGCGTCTGACTGCGTTTTATGCCTGTAACAATTACAATACCACTATATCAGCCCTGTCATAAGCAGTAACACAATATTCATGGGCGCTGGGAACGCTGCGTCATTCCAACACGTGTCTCTTCCTGCCTCAGGCGAGCAACTAAAATGCCATAACTTGCTATTACTCATTAAGAGTATATTTCACTCAAAGGGACTGAAGGCAGATGGAATATGAATCATTAAAAGCATTAACAATGCCAGGTTATTGGATGCTGTAATATGAGCATCCACTCACATTCAGATGTAAGCTTTGTTTTTTTTATGTGCCTGTTCTAATCACTCACTGTCATGAAGCTCATGTTAGCTATAGCTGGGCGGGTGGACTGTGCAGGCTGGTATTCTGAAGCATATGTGGCTATGTGGTGAATGTGGTTTGTATTGGCCTTGCGGTTAATTTTGCTGAGCCGGTTCCTCTCATTTTGAAGGGACTGTGTTCCCAGAGTAGGTGGAGGTCGCAGAGGAGGGTAAAAAGAAAGGGAGAAACGGGGAAAGTGATGGAGATGCAGATGGGGGTTAATGTATGTGCTGCTGTGAAGGGGGAGATAACCGCCCGTGTGTGTGTGTGTGTGTGTGTGGGCGGGAGGCGTGGTGTGGTGGGGAGTATTGTTTAAGGGGCCTGAGTGAGCGCTGATGTGGGGCTCCGTCTTTCAGGGAGCATCGACAGATCCCCTCCACTCCTGTCCCGGCTCCACACAAAGCTCACCACGCATACCATCGCTCTCGACGAGCCGAGGAAACGCCCCCTCCCCTGCCGCACTCACACATGCGAGCTGATGAGCTGTGATGGCTCGGGTCCCCTGTCTTAGTGAAAAGAAGAGCTGAGAGCGCGAGGTCGAGTTGGTGCTTCAGAAACGGCGCCGTTCTTCTTTAGAAACTGGGGTTGAGGAAAATACACAAACACAGTCAAGGATGTTTTATAGTCCTTTCTATTGTGCCAGTGTTACTCAGTACTGTATATTTCTGAATAGCACCCAAGTTAAAGTAAAAAAAATCGTTGGAAGTTAGACATTAGACAAGAAGGTTGAGTGGGAAAAAAGGGCCCAGAATGGATGGGTTAGGATGTGAAGTGAGGGGGTTTAGTGGAGAACCCTTGAGTTGTGAGCTCTGAATCTCCCCCATGTCAGTAACTGGGACACTCGCCGCCGTCTTTTTTTCTACGCGGAGGAACCAGGAGGATTTAACTTGCCAATTTTCAAGTGCGCCTATGAATTTTGAATGAGACTCAAATAGAATCACGAGTGACACCGCTTCAAGTACGAGATGGCGGATGGCATTGATGAGAAACGCGCAGATGTAATGTGAAACGTTTGACATTTCACTGTGTGAAACACTGTGCAGGAGTTTGGCCAGAAGACGCGTGAGGTCCGTTTTCAAACAGCTCCGTTCACCTCGTCCATCTGGCCTCGGCTGTGGCCGATTGTGTTACGATTGTGTTAAGATCCTCGGGAAGAAAGAGATGCGTCCGCTGCTGCTCCTAATCCAGTCTTTTTGGGAAGAAGGAACTGCCGCGCCGCTTGTTCCTCACGGTCCCCTGTGTTCTCCCTGGAACCCCTTGAGCGCCCGCGCGCACATTAGCATAACTGTGAGGCCCGTCCACTTGCTGCAGGATTAGTGAAGCTCTCCTCCCACTGTCTAATGGCTATTTATCCAGTTAGATCCAGCCTGTTAGCGGTCTTAACGGCACCGTTGCAACTGAAGTCATTCTCATTCACCACGAGGCGGAATAAGCTCACTGAGGGACTGACACCTCATTTGGGATGGTTTAGGAGGAGATTAAGGCATATTTTGAAAACTGTACTTATGTAATATTCAACATTGTGTTTCAGCGGAAATGAGTCGCCTTTAAAAGTAAAGTGGTGCCACCAGGAGACAGTAAAATGCACCTCTAAATCACCAACAACTATTCACTTCGTAATGGATTCACCTGTATTATTTCCTGTTAAAGAACTGACACATTAATAAATAAATAATTAAGACCTTTGGTTAATTTAAATGCTCCTTATGCTAAAACTGTACTGAAATGATGGCCTTGCATTTCACTGCTGTAAATGTATTAATTGTACACAGTTGTGATGGTGAAAACTCTAATAGGGACAGTTACTTACTTAAAAACAAACCAAACCAAAAAACTCAATATGCTCAACTTTGCTGTTCCTCCACTCTCTCTAACCTCGTGCCGTGTCCTAACCTTCCCTCTCCCACCACGCTTGCTTTCACACTTGTCTCTTCTCTCGTGCTTTCTGTGCTCTCTCACCTTTTCTGCCGCCTACACTGCACTCTCTTCTTCTCTCAATCCCCCTGCTCTCTCTCTCTCTCTCTCTCTCTCTCACCCTCTCTCTCTCTCTGTTTCTCTCTCTCTCTCTCTCTTTCTCTTTCTCTCTCTCCCTCTCTCTCTCCTTCTCTCTTGCTCTCTCTCTCTCTCTCTCTCTCTCTCTCCCTCTCTCTCTCTCTCTCTCTCTCTCTCTCTCTCTCTCTCCTCTCTCTCTCGCTCTCTCTCTCCCTCTCTCTCTCCCTCTCTCCTTCTCTCTTCCTCTCTCTCTCTCTCTCCCTCTCTCTCTCTCTCTCTCTCTCTCTCCCTCCCTCTCTCTCCCACTCTGCCTGTGCTGTCTGCCTCAGCTGTTCTCAGTTGCACCGGGTGCCTTGCGCTGTGGGGACAGGGCAGCGCTGCGCTGCGTGGGGCTGAAGTCGACCACATCAGAGAGAAGTAGAGAGGAGACGGGGGGACAGACAGAGTCAGAACCAAGCAGACAGGATTACCGGCTGAATCAGACGGGACTTCTTCTTACTCAGTGATACATGAATGCCTTTTTGGAGCTTCATGCTGGTTGCATACTACAGTCCTAGTTCGGCACCATTACTATGGTGGAATTCAGTTATTTTGTGCTCAGTCTAGTAAAGTTTTCCTTGGACTTGCTGCTGGCGACACTGACCCATAACCCACAACTCTGGCTCGCTGGTTCCGTCTCCTCTGGAGTTGGACTCTAACTTTGACTTTTCACCCCCTTTCATTTTTTAGCCCTGATGGGAACCAAGCTGGACTGACTGCTAGCAGCCTCCATTAATAATATAAGGAACATTTCTCCTACTACACCAGATCAGAGGCGGACTGCGCTGGAGTCGTGCGTTTGAGGGACCTCGCTGGCCTCAGCCGCCCCAGGAACATGGGCTCTCTCTGGGGCAGCATTACGCTGCTGTTTGTGGCGATTCTGCTCAGGACGGAGCGAAACGGAGCCCAACAGACCAAGAACAACGTGCCCCGATTAAAACTCTCCTATAAAGGTGAGCTTCCACTACTATATGAACCATACAAATCTCAGCGATTAAACTTTGTATTTCATTTTTTATCTACATTTACCACTGAGCATGTACAATGAAATACTAAATACGAATACTTGTAGTAACCCTTGAATATCATGATAGATTACTTTGCTGTGGTTACGCCTAAAGTACAGTAAACTGGACTGAAACAAGTACCTAAGTATATAAGGCTTGTCCTATATGGCTCATCAGCGGCTTGTGGGACACACAGCATGTCATCCTGCTCAGGTGGTTCACGACTAAAGCTGTTTATCCTACAGTTACATTGACTTGTTCAAATCAAACTTGCAGTGTGACGCTCATTTAGTCACACCGATAACACAAACACAGCATTTATAAACCTTTTCCTTCCACCACATTTCCAACAAAGAATTTGTTTTTCCAATGGAAAACATGTGGCAGTGTTAAAAATAGTTTTGTACAGCCTCAGTAAAATGATCAGCTGTGTCTAATAGGCAGGACTTAATGAGATTATAGTGCAAAGATCACTATTATGTCATTAAAAAGGCTGTTTGGTGGGATTTGGGAAAGTAAGTTCACTTTCCAAATGTTTTTTTTCTCTAATTTATCTATTTCTTAGTCTTTGAAACACTCTTCCTTCCTCTCGGTTCCTGTTTTGATGAACTGCTGTTGTCAGTTTGCCGATGAATTGGGGTGTCAGACATCGGCTGCCGGCAGCCGAACGTCATCTCTGCCACTCTCCCTTTCTCTTTTTCCTTTTTTTTTTTCCTGGATGTCATTTTTCCGCTTCGTTCTTTCCTGCATGGTAATTATAGTCAGGATGAATGGTGCAGGTCTGTTTCAGCAGATGGCTTTCCCAAAGAGAAATGTTTCGCATTCAGCACGGGGAGATCCATAATTATACACGCATGCACGCGCATATTCACACACACACACACACACACACACACACACACACACACACACACACACACACACACACACACACACACACACGCGCGCATAAACACTTGGCCATCTGTAGATAGCTAATGATACCTGTGAGCATATTAGTCAGTTAAACCACATGCTGTCAGCTTGGTGAAACACACCCATGTAGCGATATCTCTGTTACAAGTCGGGCCTTCTGGTGGCAGCTCGGCTGCTTGTCTGCCAGCTCCACATTTTAATATTTCCATTAGAGTTCATTCACAATTTTGCTTGTGGGGACAATATTTGGCTCCATCCCTGGCTGAGGAGCTGTAGCCAGAGGATATGGAGCAGGTTTCATTTCCATGTCTGCAACATAGTGGAAATATCATTTAAATAATACTGTGAAATTTCATTAAACATTATCCACCATAGGTCCCATTAGGCAAGTGACATGGGATTATTGCTTTATGAATCTTTTATATCATATATAAATTATTTATTATCGCTGTGAAAGGTAAACCAGACTCAGTTTTACCCATCAGCGAGTGTATCACAGAGCAGCACATATCGAGGCAGCGGAACGTCTGATCAGTGGCACATGACTGTGAGGAACTCTGACCCCTAGAGGTCACCGCGCAAAATATGCGCGTCCAGATTAATGGTCGTATGTGGGGACGCGCCTCAGTTCACACTCGCACATGTTTTTGATTCTACTGGAGAATTAGCTCACACGAGCACAGCAGGACAGCGTCTGTCTCCAAAAGCGTGAACCCGCTCTGCGACAGTAGGAGCTCAGACAGCACAGTTGGGTCCTCTAAAACATACATGCAACTTCCGCTCCGACCCACCATCGCCACACGCACGTCTCCATCCTCCACACTCAACCCCATGGCATCCAACATCTATGAAAGCAAGGTCTGAGGAGCAGGAGGCCAGTGGTGGAGGGGAGAAGACAACAGCGGTACCCCATGGCTGCCTAAACACGGGCCAAGGTCCAACTGAATCAACAACAGCACGACTGGGTGATGATGAAGTCGAAGGAGGCTGTGGACATACAGTGTACTTTAACATATGTTAGACTTAAACTTAGAGTAAATAAATATAGGGCAAATTCATACCTTTGGGTTAAATAGATCATATCAGTGTATTTTAGTTTGCTAGTATTAGAGCACTGCCTCCCTCTCTCACACACACACACACACACACACACACACACACACACACACACACACACACACACACACACACACACACACACACACACACACACACAGCGCAATCACATTCGAGAGAACGAAAACAGGTAAAATTGAAAAGCATTGGAGCAACAACTTTGGTTTGTTTTAGTGTTTTCATTGTGGAAATTGCGTCTAATAAAAAGAGAGGAATGGAGACTTTCTATCAAAGAATTTTAATCCTTGAGCACGTTAAGAATCTTCGGCGCGGAGTTGGGTTTCTCTGGGTGTGTGCAGTGTAAACTCTGAATGGCCATGGAAGGTGCCCTGTGTATTCAGAGAGCTAGATGTTTGGAGCTAAATGCCAAAGACTTGTTCAGATTTGCGTTATAAGATTATATATATAGTTTAGAATAACGTTGTTCTAGTCATAATTTGTGCCAGATTCAAAATAACTAAAAATCTGTATCTAATCTGCAATCGGACACTCACCCTTGTGAATGATGAACCTCAGTAAAGCTGCTGAACCAGGTCCAAGACATCAGTGCTCCCACATATAGTACAGTAGGAGCCAAACGTGGTTCAAGACGTGCTCCTGCTTCTTAGGAAGCACTTAGACACCGCTTTCTGTGCCCTCCAGCTGGGAAGGATGTGGAGAATGTAGGGTAAAAGAGTTTATTTTTGTCAGTCTCACATGGGACTGTTGATTCTTTGCATCCATTCCATCTGCCTCCGTATCTCTTCAATTCTTTCGCACTTTCCTTTCTTTCCCATCGCTACTGTGATTCATCATTTACATACAGTGCCCGGCAGCGAGACAGTCTAGACTCTGACACGAAGAAGCAAGACAGGAAAGTGGGCAAAATCAGCTTGTAAAAAGTGACGTTGGTTAAAAGAGAGTGAGTGAAATATGGCAGGCGGCAGCTGACACCTGTTCAGGCCACTTGTTTGAGGATCCGCCTGTCCGTGCGATTATCTGTCTGCGTGAATTCAACCACAACAGACTTTAAACATTATTAAAACTGGCAAATTGTAACGACTATTTTTTGTTAATTGTGGTTTGGTGAAATTGGGTTTCTGGCTCAAACTTCCAGGTTGAACAGGAGAAAAACAAGCACTGCCTCCTGTGTGTACACGCACCTGTTTTATTTAACCAGAGGGGACACCAGTTCAGACATGCATGGGCTGCTGCCTCAGGTGTGGCCTGGAAACAGCCCGCTTCTTTCCACTACAGTAACACACATCACGACCCGCTCCACAACACGCATACGCACACTGGGCTCCACACACAGCATCCACAGGGTATCTGTCTCTGGGTGATTAGCTTTTAATAACTTAGCAGTAGTGGCTGTTGAGTGGTCTGTTGCCATGGACACTGGTCCCATGGACAGTTTTCACAAGCCAGACACTTGTGGGGTGGATGCAGTGATGCCGTTCATCGATCTCAAGCATAATATTCTGTGGTTAAGTGTTGTTTTCCAACAGATGTTGGGAAAAAGGGTCCGAAACAGGCGGCCTGTGTTATTGCCTTGTCAGTGAGTTTACAGTAAATCCCCTATGACTGATCATCTGCCCCACAGAGGAACAGAAATCTGGGACATGGCTTCAGACTCAGCTGAGCAATACTTTTCCAGCTACTTTTTTATTTGTCCTTGTTTCTTTTCATTGTTACGACAGTGGCTGTGTGATGAATATGAATAACCACAAACCTTTAAAGAAGTCAAGTTGGCCACATCTATTACAATGCTCGTTTCTAATCAAATGCAAATACAGCAGTTATAATCCGGATTAGTCTTGGCTGTGGTTCACACATACAAACACTCGATGTGACTTTAACTGGAAACATGAATCATGAGTTCAATTTCAATTCAAAGTGTCATGAATAAAACAACAATTTTATTTGGAGTGACGCAGCGTCGCATTATTAATCTGAGAGAGTGAGGTAAAGATCAGGAGATGAGTAGTGAAGGGACCTCCGTGTGATGCCTCCTTCTATTGAGGACATTAAACTCTCGCCATCAATGCTGATGAACAGGAAACTACTGTTCCAACTCAGTAACAGTAACAACCACAACACTTACAAATATGGCACAAAATCAATTTAACAAAACACTTAGCTGATAGAGTATCAAGACATCTCTTACCCACTATACTAAAGTTCCATTGATGGTTTTGTATAGAGCATCTATACGGTACCTTAGTCTTCTCATTCTCAAGGGCTGTGGCACACTTTAGAGAGGGGGTATTTGCCCGCTAAAACATTCATGACTGTTTTTGTTGCTCAAGAAAAAAAACAAATAACCGGAAAAGAGAGAGAGCAAGTCAAATGTTCTCCCAGCATCTTCTCTGTGTGGGTGGGCAGTGGGAGGGGGTCAGGCTGTGGTCAGAATAGGACGCCAGGAGGAACCGCCTGAGTGTGTGTGTGTGTGTGTGTGTGTGTGTGTGTGTGTGTGTGTGTGTCTGCAGAGGTTACACCAAAGACGTTACATGTCATGAGGTCACGTTAATGAGATCTGAGGACCTTTCTTCTTCTTTTTTCGAGTTATGCTTGGCTGCGCCGGTCAAGGTCACCTCCCCATGCAGGCAGTTTGACCCTCAGCCCCGGTCCACTTGTGCCTGGCAGTGACTCCTCCCGGTCTGCCGGTTGCTTTGCTCGTCCAAGCTTCTCAGTCCCGAGAACAAATTGTAATTGGAAGGGAAGCAACGAGATTTGTCCAAGATAAAAAATACAAAAAGGGGAGGAAATAAGAACGATTGTGCTTTAAATATAAAACTAAACCTGAGCTCGCACTGGGAATTTAACACTAACTCTATTAAGCCTCCGTTGCTATTTTTCTCTGCAGAAATGCTGGAGTCTAACAACCTTGTGACATTTGCGGGCCTTGCCAACAGCTCAGGCTACCACACCTTCCTGCTGGACGAAGAGAAAGGAAGGCTGGTCGTGGGAGCCAAAGACCACATCTTCTCCTTTAACCTCCTCAACATCAGCAAAGACTACGCTCAGGTAACGCTGGCCTTTGCCTTTCAGCCGCTCGCGAGCGCGTCTCGGGAATCGCCGGGCTTCTCCAGCAGAGTGCCTCCTGAATATTTCAGGCCGAGGCCGTCTCGTTGTGACCCCCCCTCAGCCCCCACGTACAGTACACATACTGTCCAGTACTGTACAGCGGGCACGCCTGCCAGCCGCCGCTCTGGTGACAACAGACTTTAAGAGGGAGTGATTTTCTTTCATCGCGCGCTGGAACTGTGTTTGTGTTACAGATCACTTGGCCGCCGTCTCCCACCAGAAGAGATGAGTGCAAGTGGGCGGGAAAAGATCTCTCGGTATGAGCTGGAATCCTACACGCGCTTGTTCACTTCAACAAACAACTCAACACGTACAAAAAAAAAACAAAACAGACATTTTGCACCTCTACTACAGTTGCAATGTTAACGTTAGGATTTAAGGATTAATCCGACTCCTTACTTCAAAATAATGCTCCCTGAGCTGCTGCTTCACAGTTGGAGGGGGTGAGAATTAAAGGGAGGCTGAGAGAGTCGCACGTGTGAAACATACTGTATGTCCACGAGAGACCAGCTGTTACTCATGGCTACTCGCGGTGGACTCGCTCTACCTGCGTTCGCTGCTTTCAGAGGGAGTGCTCGAACTTCATCAAGGTGCTGCAGCCATTCAACCAGACCCATCTGTACGTGTGTGGGACCGGCGCCTTCCACCCAGTGTGCTCCTACCTGGAGGTGGGCAAGAAACCAGAGGTACTGGCACACCACTATGTTAATATGACTGGTTATAAATACTGGTTAAAAATACGTCTTATTGTGAAATACCGCAGGATGCCACATAGCTGGTGGCTCCCCAGAATGAATGAATGCGACCCACTGCGGCTCATGTGATCTTCTGCCTGTCTCCATTCAGGACAGCGTGTTCAGGCTGGAGCCTCGCCTAGAAAACGGCCGAGGGAAGAGTCCCTATGATCCCAAGCTGCTCACCGCCTCCATGCTAATTGGTGAGTCTACGGCCGGATGCAGGGATTTCAGGAGGTATATAGGGTGTAAAGTGAAGGCGGATAACAGAACACGGCATTTCTTTCACTCATTACACGGGGATCTGCTCTGTAGTTTGCATTTACACAGAGGGAACCTCTCATTGGCTGCCCTGTAAACCAGATCTATTTAAAACACACTGCTTATTAGGAGCTGGGTGTACGAGGCGGGTCAAACTTCATTTTTCTCAAGCGTCCAATTCAACTTTTATTGAATAAAACGCTCCTGTCTAAGCGTTTACTTCCTCTGTAGCCGCAATAATTACTAGTCGGGTCGTGTTATCTCGCGCCATTTAACCCAGCAGACGGCCGTTTTCCAGCCCGTCGCCCCTCGTCTCCTCTCGCCTTTTTCTCGCCGCCCTCTCCCCAGCATTATTCTACTTCTAATAACTCCTCAGACGTTTACGGCTGCGTGGCAGATCGCTGCAGACGGTCTCTCATCTGGTGTAACTGATGTGCTAATGCGGTATTTATCCTTCGTAATCAGATGGGGAGCTGTATGCTGGGACCTCCGCTGACTTCATGGGACGGGACTTTGCCATTTTTCGCACTCTGGGCAAACATCACCCAATCAGGACAGAGCAACATGATTCCCGGTGGTTAAATGGTGAGAAGGGCGAAGAAAACTACTCGATTCACTTCAAACTATCCAGACTTTTCCACCGTGATGGATGAGTCCTGTGTTTTTCTTTTGACTAGCGTTTGCTTACTGTGTTTGTTGTTTTCGCTGCAGATCCCAGGTTCGTAGGGGTTCATCAGATTCCGGAGAGTGACAACCCAGAGGATGATAAGATCTACCTGTTCTTCAGAGAGAATGCGATGGACGGAGAGCACGTTGGGAAGGCCACGCACGCTCGCATCGGGCAGCTCTGCAAAGTACGGGCGCACACACAAGCAATCTGGCGACGACACACACACACACACACACACACACACACACACACACACACACACACACACACACACACACAGACACACACACACACGCACATTATGTGAAACAGCTTCTGTACGTAGAGAAGCACTTGACGGCTCTCGGAGTGGCTTTACCATCGGCAGCTTTCAGAAGCCGTTATCTGGGACTATTTTTAGCCCGAGGACAGTGGGCTTTGTTGTGCGTACGCACCATAACCGCCCCTGAAGACAGAAACGGTAAATGTCACCAGAGCCGGAGAGGAAACGACGCTGTCAGTGGCTGCACTGTGATCCTAATGTCAGGCCTGTCCACTAATTGGGTCTGTCTCCAGCTGCACGTGATCATTTTGTCCCCTCAGCTTGTACAGTATCAACTGTCACGTTCCAAATACTAATATTATTTAATTAATACCAGGAATTTGCCAGGCTGACCGCAGATCTGCGTCATTTCCATAAATGCCCGATTAGCCGTCAGGAATCCACTGTCCTCAACAGTCAACGCCACCCAACATGAGGGATGTGGGATGAATTTGGCCCTTGCATGTTTTGGACACATTGTAATTTACTGTCATAAATCAAGTTCAAGTGAGACAAGCTTTTTATAACCCAGCACTCTGTGCTTCTGAGTGTCTTCTATGAAATAAACATCACGCTCGTCGGGTGTGTACTGGAACACACAGTTCTGTAGCGAGGGACTTTCTTCACAACAGGCTTGTTAAAAAATTAAAACATAACATTTCCTACACAGAAAAAGACCCTCAGGGAAAAGTGTACGTAACATTCAGGCTCAAGCACCTATACTTCAGTACTGTATAATATGTAGGTGACTGTACTTTATTGGCATTTACAGTATGTTTTACTTTTACTTCACTGCAATTAAGTGCAATTACAAGCATATATAGTCTAATAAAAATAGTAATAGATTAACGCCTGCAACGCCTTCTCATACTGTACTACTTATACACCACCACACCTGTAATCTCTGGGACAGAATGACCTGGGAGGTCACCGGAGCCTGGTGAATAAGTGGACCACGTTCTTGAAGGCTCGGCTCATTTGCTCTGTGCCCGGAAGCAACGGAATAGACACGCACTTCGACGAACTACGTGAGTATTGAGCAAAGATAACAGCTACTGTACGTCATCAGTGAAGGATGTGCCTGTAATTGTAGTTTAACGCCTTCTTTGTCATTATTAGAGGATGTTTTCCTCATGAGCACAAAGGACCCGAAGAGCCCGATCATCTACGGCGTATTTACCACCTCCAGGTACCGTGGCTGACACTGAAATACCACCCTACGCTATAATAACTATAATGAGACCTGTTTGTAACAAGAACAACTCTTTCATTTTCCTCTCATTAGCAACATTTTCAAAGGTTCAGCCGTGTGTATGTACAGCATGACGGACATCAGGAGGGTTTTTCTAGGCCCTTACGCTCATAGAGACGGACCTAACTACCAGTGGGTCCCGTTCCAGGGACGTGTTCCCTACCCGCGACCGGGCACAGTGAGTAAAGTGCACGTTCTCCTTCTCCCGACGGCCGTTGTGATACTGTGTGAGGAAGCTACTCCTGTGTGTCCCCCACAGTGTCCAAGCAAGACGTTTGGAGGGTTCGACACGACGAAGGACTTCCCCGACGAAGTGGTCACCTTTGCTAGGAGCCACCCAGCCATGTTCAACCCCGTGTCCCCCATTAACAACAGACCCATCATAGTCAAAACAGACGTGGACTACCAGTTTACCCAGATAGTGGTGGACAAAGTGGAGGCAGAGGATGGACAGTATGATGTCATGTTCATTGGCACAGGTACATTAACTGGGGCCCATCTGAGGTTTGACTCGTCTTAGTAAGCTTTGATGTGTGGACGTTATTCATTTAGTGTCACTTTTTTAGACATAGGGACCATTTTGAAGGTGGTGTCTATTCCCAGAGGCTCTTGGCACGATCTGGAAGAAGTCCTACTGGAAGAAATGAACGTCTTCAGAGTATGCGCTTCTCCCGTCGTCTGTATTACAGTCAGTAGCCGGTGTCAGTGTAAGTGTCTAATTATTGTTTTCTATTGGGGTTTGTGAATTTTACAGGAGCCAACGGCCATCACAGCCATGGAACTTTCAACAAAGCAGGTACGGCTCCTTCTCTTACATGTAAAACACAAAGACATTCATTTTGTAGTAATACACACAGACTGTCGACTGATGTCATGAACTAAATTAGTGTGTGAACATACACTGATAGATAGAGAAAGATGCACAAACCTGTCACACAGAGTCAGTGTCGCTGTGCTGCAGGGCTGAAGGACCGAACAAAGGCACCTTTTGTCCGCACATTTACAAACCGAGCAACGTGTTATCACACAAAGATCTCAATTGATGGTTCCTCGGCAGCAGTTAGCTCATCAACTTAAATGACAGGCAGTGAGTCAGCTAATTAGCAGGCACGTAGTAAGGTCGGCGCTGACAAATACGGAGTGGGAGTCCGACACACTGCATTTATCACAAGGTGTCCACATGCCTTTTGTACCTGCACAGCAACAACTGTACCTGGGCTCCGACATCGGTGTGTCCCAGATGCCTCTGCATCGGTGCGAGGTCTACGGGAAGGCCTGCGCCGAGTGCTGCCTGGCCAGGGACCCTTACTGTGCGTGGGATGGCACAGAGTGCTCCAGATACTTCCCCATGGCCAAGAGGTACCCGGCACATGGACATTCACTGCACATACATGCTGCCTGCACCTACTCAGCAGCTCAAGACAATGGCTATACATGAATCTGTTGCTTTTCTCTGGCTAAAAGGTTAAAAATGAGCTGTTACACATTATCATAGAAGCTCGAAATCAAATCAAAAACTCTATTACTTGAATTACTCTAAGATGCTGATTCTAACGTACTGCACTGATGTAGACCCAGATGCGACTCAGAGCTGGAGTGAGGGCACTTATAGTGAAGGCTTTGTATATTTGCCAACCCCCCCTGAAGGTATGGGGGTCATGTTTCCACCAGAATGCTAGAAATATAACCTCCCTCAAATGAGAACCAGTGTCAGTGATGTCTGGAGGCTGCCTCGGTAAACGGGGTGAGTTAGGTGTTAGAGGTGAGAGGTCGTTTTAGTCACTGCATTGGACTGATCTGTAAAGGTTTGTGCGCGTCTGTTGTGAGTGCAGCCTCCCACTCACACACCAGCTCCATGGGGCTTATTGATTTGAATGTGAGCTGCACGGTATCCTGATCTCGCTGCTAGTTGGACTCCAGAGTCCTGAGCTCAAAAATGAGGCAGCCAGCTCAAACTCGTAGCCCCAATTACCCACACCCCAGCGCAGGAAGCGGAGGAGGGTCATTTCCAGCCCGCGTCGCTGTTGCCATAGTTACAATTATTATTTACCGGCAGCATCCGCGGGGTCGTGTTTGACGCCGTGTGTGAAACTCCATCTCTCTTTCATGCGTGACCCAACGAGGCGACAGGCAGCAGTGATTGATTAATACTGCTGTTGTACACACCCTGTAATTAAAGCTTTTCTACAGTGCTGTTATTTTATCTGTTTGCTTTGGCCTCCAATGTTGCTGAAATACACACACACACACACACACACACACACACACACACACACACACACACACACACACACACACACACACACACGGTGCCGGTGCTGACTCACGGAGGTGTTTGTTTGTGTTTCTGAAGGAGAACAAGGAGACAAGACATCAGGAATGGAGATCCACTCACGCAATGTTCAGACCTGCAACATTATGGTATGTGTAACAAAAATCAAATGGGTTTTTCCTAGCTTCAATCCATGGACTGATATGATTAATCATTAAGCATAATTAATCAGAGGACAGATTTTACAATGAATCACAACTGATGTTTTTGTGTCGAGAGTCTAGTTTGTTTTTTCAATCAGCTTCTGGTTTCAGGAGAAGGCACTTGCTCAATGCGTGCGGTTTGCTGTGCTCTACACTATGTGTTTCTGGCAGTGTGAAGATTAGAGCCGGCCCATGTGAAGCTTTTAATTAACATGGTCAGAATTGCTCTAAGCCTCCTCTGTGTTGCCCAGTCATCCACTCCACCGCCCCGATGATGGGACCAGTCCAAACACAGGGCTCTCACTATCTTAATTACACGTGAATTCACTTTACTGGAAAAGGACAAAACAACTATTACCGTATCAAAAGCTGCTGCTTTGTGGAGGAGGAGACAAAAAACTGTAGCGTGAAAATGCTGTTGCTAACCTACAGTACAGCCATAATAATACATTTAAGCCCCACAATCAAACTTTGTGACGAACTTATGACTCAGGCCCTTCTCCTTTCACCAGATGAGCTCAACGGGCAGACGACTCTCCTGTATAAGACCGTGTACGGCGTGGAGAACAGCAGCACGTTCCTCGAGTGCAGCCCCAAGTCCCAGCGAGCGCTGACCTACTGGCAGTATCAGCGTTCTACCGATGACCGCAAACAGGAGGTTGGCGCTGTTTATTGAGCTCAGAGTTCAGATTCAATCTGCTTCCACTGTACATAAATAATGATGGATGGGATTTCATAATAAACAGTCTTTCAAACAACAGAGTATCACATTCAATTTCATAGTTGACCTAAATAATAAAATAATTAACTTGAAGCACTGCAGTGGATTAGAGTTGTGGGAGAACAGATATCCTAGTAGCTTATTTTGAAAAGTTGAATCTCACTTCCACCTTGTCTTTCCCTCATTCTGTCTCTATTGTTTTGCCTGTAGATTAAATCTGAGGAGCGCTTCATCAGCACAGACCAGGGCCTGCTGATCCGCACGCTCGACAAGAAGGACTCTGGGATCTATCTGTGCCAAGCGGTGGAGCACGGTTTCATGCAGACACTTCTCAAGGTCACCTTGGAGGTCATTGACACCGACCGCCTGGAGGATCTGCTGCATCGCGACGAGGAGGCCGCCGCCGCTGCCGCCGCCCCTGCGCAAGACCTTCCCTCCACTCCCAATCACAAGCTGTGGTACAGGGACTTCCTGTCGCTGGTCAACCATCCGACTCTGAACAGAGTGGACGAGTTCTGTGAGCAGGTTTGGAAGAGGGAGCGGAAGCACAGGAAGCAGAAGGCTCAGCTGGTGCAGCAAGCGCAGCTCCACCAGCAGCAGCAGTCGCAGCAGCAGCAGCCGCAGCAGCAGCAGCAGCAGCAGAAGCTGGTGGCGAATCCCCACACTCACATGAACGCTCAAGGCCTGGCAGCCAAGTGGAAACACCTGCAAGAGAGGCAAAAGGGACGCAACCGCAGGACCCACGAACTGGAGAGGGCCCCTCGCAGTGTCTGACCCTGACCCAAGACCCGCCCACTTCTGGTTCTACCCCGCTAAGTAACTGACCCGCTTCCTCCTTTTTACTGACTTACAGACTCGGTTCACAGGGATCGGATAGGAAAGCTAAACTGGAAAAGGGCAATGCTGTGCGCCACTGATCCACTGGCTGGACAGCTCTGAGCGTGGGCAGTCATGTTTATAGCAGACCCGCACAGGGCCGCAGGAACCCGGATGTTGGCCCACGCCGGGCTCAGTGATGCATATTATCTCAGCTGGCCTCTGTGGCCTAAGCTCCACGGAGGGGACAGCACGAAAACTGGATACACGTATTCACCCCACAGACATGAAAGGCTCCCTGCTGAGTCGACCGTTTCAATGGCATTGTCTCATGGCATGCTTGTGTCTTTGTCAGTGTGAAACTAAAATGATACCCAAAATACGTGTTTTTGTACCACACAGTAAAAGGGGGGGGGGGGGGGGTATTTTAAAGTCAACATACGTAAAAGTCCTGCTGTGGTGTGAGAAGCACTAACTAAGCTGGTGATGGGATGTTTGTTCCTTTCATTTCAAACAGACGAGTCACAGATGATGAGTCACTGATGCCCGGGCCCTGCAAGAATTCACCATTTGTCTTCACAAAGGCTGATGTAGCTACGATGTGTAAATACTGTAGTTTATGACATGTCCTCATACTAAAGGGAGTGGCTCGCAGTTGCCTTCTTGCTTTGTCCCAATAATACATAGAAATCTATTTAAGGGAATTTCAGTCAAATGCAGTTGTAAATGGGGGATTTTGTACTAGTCCTGTGTCCTAGATAAGCTTTTTGGTTCATACTGTATCTTTCTTTAAGTCACACAATTCCTTCCAATATTAGTCATGATTAAGTTGTTTGTCCCATTATAGTCATCTCTTAGCTCTTCCACGTTGACTCAATCATAGTTTGTATATGCTTTATTCCTACTATGTCTATTTATTGATATACAGTTATGTACATTGTGAAAATATTGTTCCATGTTCAGGCTTTTGTTTTCCTGCCGTTTATCATTTGGCTTTATCCACTTGATTTACTGGACCAATCTCTCTTAAAGGAACTGTGTCATCACAAAGATTGTAGTAAGACTGGAAGTTATTTATTGAATACTGATCAATATTACATGCATCAGACCTCAGCTGCACTGAGCAATAACCCAGTATCCATGCTGTGTTTATTATCCATATGTATTGTCTCATTCGCAGACTGTGCAGTGTAATAATTTCCTTTTTGCTGCACGCAACATAAACAACTCTTGCTCTCTGTAGAAATCCACGATTATACTGTACAATGAGCACACACAAATCTGGAATGTAGCTGTGAACATCATGTAAATATAAGTGTTTTAGTCTATGTTTCATAAGTATGACACTGTACCGGTGCATGTGAATACTATCGTAGTGTTCAAGTTTTGCTAAAGCAAAAAGTACTTGTCTGATGTTGTCAACGTTACTCTGTTGTTTGCTAATGCAGTACACAATAGTAATGGTTCTAGAGATGTACATACTATTACTGTTAAAACTCTACAATTGATCAAATCTAAGAGAAGTATTAAAAAAAAACAGGATCTCATTGTGGACTGCATGGTTCACAGAACTGCAATGAACAATCAGTGGATCGTCCCTCGTCTGCCTGCAAGGTTCCACTTTTCGAAGCCATGACGGAGAAACAGCTCAAAGAGTTGAACACCGGAGCCGCGTAACGTTCAGTAGACGCATAATAAAATCATCATGATAGAACATAGAGAGCGCTTCACTGCATCTGTGCTGGACATATGGCAAAGGCAAGGACATGAAGTGCCGCTGCTGCTTTTTGGCATGATGGTGATGATGATGTATTCTACTGATCTAATAAATGTCTCTTCATAAAACACCGGCTTCATTTAAATCTGTTTCTAATGAACTGTGACCTGCTGCTGTCACGGTGTGTGGTGTGTGAAGAGCAGACGTTTCCTGCAGCGCAGATGATCAGGTTAGATATTTAATGAAAAAAGTTTTTATTAAACTTGGACTCAAGCTTAATATGATTCAATTAATGCTATTATTGTCAGCTAAGCCCAGATGGGCATGCTGCTTGCTGATTTAATTACCTATGGTAATTTATAAAGTTGTTGAGTCACCTCTAGTGTGTGATTTTATAACTTTAATTGAAATGCAAACCTTCATACTATAGAACATTTCATGCATACGGGGTTATTGCTGTATATCATTGTTAGAACTTTGATGTGAGACTTTTACTGAAACTTAAGCAATTTGACCAGCAAATATATGACCCAACTTTTAATCTGAGCAAATCAAGCAGAACTGGTAAATAACAGCATCTAACTAATCCAGTATCAGATTTGGATTTAATACTAACCGTCTTGTACTGTTTTGCATTACTGCCCCCTGGTGGTTGAAATTGAAAGGCCCGTTTCTTTGTAGGCCATAAAAGTGAAATAAGGCTTCCATGTGTCTGTACGGCATAAAGTCATAAGCATAGTGTGTAATATAAACAGGGCAGTCCTGGAGCGGCAGACGTATCTATCACACAAAGCAGCTTTTGTTGGTCACCTTTGATCTAAGGTCAAAGGTCAGTCAGCATGGGTCTCACCTGGGCTTTGACCTTGACCTATGTAGTTATTTCAACTGCTGCTGTGGGAGCTCACATGTTTCTTTCCAAACTGCATGAGAAGCCTCAAAGGGAGACAGAAATTCTGGTGCTGGAAAAACACATCTGGAAAGTGATCAGAGACAGACTGTACACAAAGTCAAAGAGAAAGTGTATTAATAGTAATAATCATGTTTAAATAACACGATATTCCATCACAAAAGACACTCTGATTAACAAAAGCTGCCAGTTTTTGCACAAAGGTCTTTGACAGAGTCTTTCCTTCGACGCAGTCGCCTCTATAACAGAGCTGGAGTGCCCCCCGGTGGCCGGTTTCATTACAGTTCCTTTCCATCATGCCTCTCCAGGTCCTCCTTTGACTCCCAGTCACGGTCAGGGATAACAGACAAGCATGACTCTCACATAGAACCCAGATCCTTGTGCTCAATGGAAAAAGTGACAAAGTGAGGGAGAACAAGAAAGCCAAGTTAGGGAGGAGTCTGCAAACTCCATGCTGCTCTTTGCTCTTTCAGTTGCACTGAAACTCTGGCACTTTCTTAGTTGGTGGATTATTAGTCAGAAAAGCTGTGTGTCATTGCAGGAAGGAATTCCACAGAGGTCAGGTGTGATAATTCACCTGACGTGTTTCATCACGCGAAACAGACTTTGCTGTTGCTGCATCCCGTGTCGCAGCAGTCGGAAGGAAGCGTCGGTGGATTCCTCCTAAAAAGGACACGTGGAAATAGTCACGCTCCACCAGGTGAACGCCTCACCCGCCTCAGCGTGACTCTGCAGGAGACACATACATGTACACACATGTTCCAGCTGCTCCCTGTCCGGCGTCGCTCATTAGTTTATCTGGAAGGAGAAGGAAATTCCAAAAGCATGTGATCCGGCATCAAGCTTCAGTTTATCCATACAGCGCTGGGACTTAGACAAATAGTGCACATTAAGTGACTCCCAGCCCTTTAGACGCAGCACAGCTGGTGGATGTGGCCGACTGTACTGTACCTACGGTGAGACAGACAAAACTGGACCCGCTCAGCCCAACACACAGGACATGTATTGAGGGAGAGAACAGCGGCTGATGGCCTCCTGCCCATTAGCCAGGCGAGAATTAACACCCGTGTGTCATCATTCTGCTTGTACAGTAATAGGAGTACGGTATATCACAAAATGTACAATGAGGTAATGATCTATTATTTTGCTCCTTGCAGCTGTCACTTCTCAAACACTTGGCTCTGTCGCTGTCTATGTGTCGACACGGCTCAGTAGGCGCATAAAGTTTATTTTCTGGAAAACCAAACTTTCCAGGGCGGAGAGATTTACTAGATCACCGATGGATCATCAGACGCAGCCCAGGTAGTGTGTGTGTGTGTGTGTGTGTGCTTTCTGTCAACCTGTGCTAGTGTTGTGTTGTTGTGTGTTAGCAGGCACATCCCTTTGCCCGGGCTCAGACACAACACCGAGCATTTAGCTGCGGCAGCTGTGGCAGCTCGGCACCGCCGGTGCTGCTGCTGAGCTGTAGTTGGCAGGAACCTTAAGTGCCTCTGTGCCATTAGTGACAACACAGACGCAATATATGACAAGAGCTGCAGCTCATTTCCTGGGTTGAAAATACCTGCTCTGGTGTTGTTTTAATGACTCTGCTGCCATAGAACTGACATTATAATACTTTAGATTAGGAATGCTTGAAAACAATTGATGACATTACAGAATATGATATTGTGCATATTTACACACAAGTGTTTTAGTGGTTTTCATCAAATCCGCCCTCTTGTCCTGAAGGTATTTTATTTAACTGTGCGAAAGAACTGCATAAGTGAATCTCACCAACCACACTAGCAGTAGCTGCTCACAGACCAGCTGCTCTTAGAGCTAATAGGAGCCAGACCAATGAACCTGAACCCTCGTGTGTTTTGTCCAGTAAATAATGAAAAGAAATCTTCCAGGCTGTCATTCGAATGCGCTGATACACTAGTGTTGAGTCTCCTGCATCTGATCTTTAAACCTAAGATTCTTCGAACTCATTTGTCATTGTTCAAGTGAGTTAGAAACACATATAGAAAACCAGACAGAGGCCGTTTGACAGAATGACCTTCTGGCGGAATCAGGCCCAGAGAACTATGAGCTTTCTGTTCGTGTTTAGGCTTCTATTCTGTTTTTATTCCAAGAAAAAGTCCAGTCATAAAGGAACAAAAAGCACATGTTGACTTATTGTTGCTCAAACCGTCAACACTGATTAAAGCACACACCGGCTAAAAGCATGCGTAGCTCAATGAAAACAAAAGCATTGACGCTGGTGAAAGGAGCTGATGAAACAGGATCAGACAACGGATCAATGAGGCCTCTGCTCTGACCTCTGCTGATCCAGACTCAGGTCAAAGGTCGGCGGCGCAAAGAACAGAGATCAGTTTAAGCCCAGAACCGTGTCTAGGTAGCCTGGCTGTTTCCTTCCACATGTCGGATCTGCAGCTGATTGATGATAAATGATCTGATAAATGAGGTTTGGCCACGGCTCCTGGAACACGTCACGCAGGTTCAGGCTTCTGTGCTCAGCCCAGCTTGTTGACTACCAGTCAGACCCTACAGAATTCTTTCAGATTGCCAAAAGTTTTCAAGAATTCGGAAAGTTTACACAAAGAAATCCCCCTTTTCCATCTCTGCTCTGTGCCTGGTGTAAACCTTCAACCTAAATATGTTTGTGAACGATCTGTTGATGTAGTTTTTGATAAATTAGAAACACAGTAGCTTAGACGATCATCATCAAAATCAATCACAGTCATGGGTTGTCTGTTGCAGTGCACAGATAATCAGAGGGAAAGAGCTGAAAGGCATAAAGCCCCAAAACAAAGAACTGTCAAATGCATTGCAGTGTTTGGATCGTTGCACACAGATTCATAATGACTTCTCGTCTCAGGTTTCTCTGTGTGTCAGTGACCACGTTTGCCCATCAGGCACGTCCAAAGCGCAGTCTTTGCACACGTCTTACTGACAGATGTTAAATTCCTGTGTGTAATTTGCTTTATTACTGCAGCCAAGTCCTGTCAGTCACTAACGCGCTACATGACACGCGGGGGATAGGTGAGAATTCACCTCCCACCAGCAGAGGTAGGACCTCAGCAGGGGGGAGGAACCATCACGCTGATCAAGACTAGACCGTGGGAGCTGAAATGAGGAAAGTTCTGGTGAGAATACACAAGTACTGCCTGCGCTGTGTGGTTAAAGCTGGGTCACTCACTCACTCACTCACTCACTCACTCACTCACTCACTGAGCGGCCAACCAGCGTCTGGACCTGAAGCCCTGACGTCTGACAGGTTGTTAAAATGCAGGTGCTCCGAGCGGCTTGTTAAATTAGTGATGCGGTGTGGGTTCGCAGAGTGTTTTGATTTATTGATAAGTGTCGGGATGTGACAGGAATATTGGAGGGAAGGCGCTGTTTAACATGGGGCGCCGGCTTCATGGTGTCTACATCTGACCATTCGCTGACCTTCTCACGTGGGGAACACATGAAAGCAGCACATCTGGTTCATGCCGTCGACACATTATCCAATTAGTGGTGAAGGCGAGATGTTTTCCCGGCTACCACATCATTTACTTTTGTCAATTCATGATGGTTTGCGCAACCACTGCACTGGTGAAATACTCTGCAACAACGTCTTAAAGTACAACATGGGACCTAAAATCGGTGCGTTGGGTTCCAGGAAGAGCGTGTTAGTTGACACGAAGCGTTGAGTTCACTGGCCGTGAAAGCCCCAGTGTTTGTCTCTGGCTCCTCTCACGGACGCACACATCTATGCAAGTCCAGTAACTGTGGGCACATCGAGTGACAAACAATGACACAATGAGAAGTGGATCAGAATAATTGGCATGTTTTCTGTTTTTGACACTCTGCATTGTCTCCACACAGGAAGCAGAGCTAGTAAAAACACCACCAAGCTCTTTATTTTGCACCTACTCTAATAATCAGTCAGATCTAATATGTTAATTAGTGAGACATGAAAGCACTGAATGTTAACAAGTCAACTTACACGTGGCAGATAATCATCATCTGAAAAAGGCATTAGTCTTCCTCCCAGTGCTCATATTTCCTAATTGGATTGTTGCTGATGTTTAACAATGACAGGCGCGTGCTCGATGCCAGTGTGGGAGCAACGGGTGCAACCGGAGGGCAGCGAGACTTGTTACGACAAGTGGGTTGTCTGGTCTCCTGAAAAGCACGAGTTACTGATTGATCTGTTTGGCAGCGAGCAGAGAAGCAGCACACACACACGCACGCACACACGCACACACGCATGCACGCACGCACGCACACACGCACACACACAGGCACACACACACACACACACACACACACACACACCACACACGCACGCACACACTCACACACACACACACACACACACACACACACACACACACACACCCACACACACACACCCACACACACACACACACACACATCCCTAATTACAAACAAGACCTGCCAGCTCTCAAATGCATCCATAGAATGACTCATTTATTTACGGATGTGGAAATACTTCCCCAGCATTTGGTCCCAGTTAGGCCCGTTTAGTCTGCTGACATCAAACAAGCCTTTCTTTTTGATTTGGCTCGACTTTTATTTGTCAGATTGATTGAGCAGTTAATAACGCGGCCTAAACCTCGACTTTTTTGATTGCGCGGCGCACATGTGGCTCATGAATCACGTCAAGGCGATTAGCAGAATGTGGAGGAAGTTACTTCCGCAGCTCGCAGAACTCGGTGGTCCTGCCCTTGGGCCGGATCGGAATCAATTTATGCGTAACGCGATCGTACACGACGCACGCGCGCTGAAGGGCGCGGCCTCGCGCCCTCCGTCGCGCTGAAGAGAGGGTTGTTTTTCCACTCTGGTTAGTTTTATGCAGTGTGGTTTTCATCGCGCAAAACCCCAAAACGTTGGAATTGATGCAATGTTCGACACCGCACACTCCCTCTCGGCCTCAGCAGCTTTTCCACGTATCCACCCTTGTGCTATGGTTTTCGGTGCTGAATGAAATGTGCCTGACATCCGTGAGCAGGCATAAATCACAGCGCGGCGAGCTAGAAAACAGCCACGAGTGCGCGTGGAAGGGAAAATGTTAGGTTTATACCTGTCACCATCAGTATATGTGTGTCTTCTGTGGTCGCGCCGCCTCAAAAAAAAAAAAACCTGCCTGGGTTTCTCATTGGAACCTTTTCTGCAGCGAGACGGAGCGTCGTCTCCGCGGGCGCCTGCAGGCGGCCTGGGAGCGTGCATGCATTCATGTGCACACGCCCGCACCTGTGGATCCTGTGACCGTTGCCATGATGACGCGTGGGGCTGCACACGGGGCCAGATGGCCGCGTCCACATGTCACTCCAGAGGCATAATCCATTCCTGCTTTTCACAACGTGTGACGGCGGAGCGCCGGCCTGAGCTGGCTTTCTCATTACCGTGACCTACAGCTCCAAAGGAAAAACGTCCTGCGAGCTCAGCCACAGGAAGCAGGCGAAGCCGCGTGCGGCACCGGGACCGCCGAGAAGCAGCTCTCGCGGCTCCCGCCTTGTGACGCCGCTTCGCTGTCACGCACAATCACGCGTCCTCCCGGCGAGAGGCTCGCCTCAGTCAGCAGCGCATGCAGACTTCATGTCCATCGCGCGGCGGGTATCATACCATCATGTCTGCACGGGGCCGAGCCAAGCAAAACACCCCCGACTCCTCCATCCCCTGTAAGTACGTCTACATTTCCCATTCCACTTCCTGCCACTCTGCCGGTTTATCCATCTGTGGCCGACAGTGACTCCTTCTCTCTGAGTATCGCATGCACCCATCTGAGACTCTCTGCAAGTGAAGTAAATACGAGCGTGACCCACCTACAGCATTTGCTGTGACCACTGACGTATAGCAAGGAAACAAGTGCTGTAGTTTTACATGCATTTAACCTCTGCCAAGCATCTCTGCAGCGGGTGATATCCATATGATAACCACCTGTGTAAACGGCTGGTGGGTCTTATAGCCCTGGAACACTGGCTCCTCAGAGTTTCTGTTACAGACCACAGGCTTAACCTCTTCTAACACAGGGTCCCTGCATGTAAACGAAGCAAAGCCCACAGTTTTATGGATAAATGCCGGCACCCACTCCCTTCCAGTTTCGTCTATCAGGATTTTAATCTCTTTATTGCCTTTTCTCTTGTTTCTGTGCTCTTACAGCGGTAGCGGTTTCACATTGGTGTGTGTGTGTGTGTGTGTGTGTGTGTGTGTCTGCAGGGGGGCAGGAGTCTGTCTCCGGGTCAGTCACAAGGTCAGAGAGGATTCTGTTGAACAGGCTGCATATTGACGCAGCATTAACCTGAGCGAAAATATTTTGTGTTCAGCGAGCATGAAAGAAGCACTGCCAGACGTTTGGACATGGCCTGTTCAAACAAACGCTCGGCATCGACGCTCAATCAAGCAGTCTTTTCACACGCGGGCCAGACTTTTTTCAAAACAGCAGCGAGAGAAGGCGGAGAAAATGAAAAAAAAAAACAGGCTCTGAGCCGGGTTTGTGGCCGTGATGTTGGCATCGCTCAAATCTAAATTCAGAGAGTCCAGATACTGCAACACCTCTGCAGTGCACTAGGCGCTGAATAAAGATTCCACGTAATGGAGTCCCAGGGACACACGTACTGTAAGAGGACAGAATATCAATGGAGGCACCAGCACCGCCCGAACCGAACACAAACCAGGGGAAACGGGAGAAGCAGAGCGGGGACAGAGTGAAGGAGGTGGGATGAGATGCGGGGGATTGAGCTGTGGCTGGTTCTGTTCTGACTGATTGGTGCTATTAGACCTGGTGCAGGAAGCGGCGTGTCACAGAGGGGCCGCTGTGACTGAGTGGACGCTGCGCCCGCCGCTCTATGTGCATCCGCCTCTGTAAACACCTATTAATCCGGGGCCGCGGCTCGACTGGAAAAACTTCCAGAGGACCTTTCATCGGGACGCTCCAGGCCTCCATCCGTCCATCCGCCCTCACAGCTGACGGACCTGAGGCAGCGTCAGCGCCGCGGACGCTGAAGCTGAACAGTTGTCTCACCCTCACAACAGATGACGATCTATAATTGCACCAGGCAATGGAATAACAGTGATAGTGTATGTTACAAGACCTCCGCACGCACAAAGTCCTTCTGTTCTGGCAGGGAACAGGTGCAACGTGGGAGTTGAAGTCATGGAATCGCAGGGTGGTGCAGAGGGGGGTGGGGCTGCAGCTGCCACAGCCTAACGCAATCGTTTGCAATCCCATATTATTGTATGCGTCTTAATTCATGGCCTGACCATTTGTTGACTGCTTGCCTTCTATATCAACCCCCCCCCCCCCTCCCATTAGCTTCTCACCCCCATTCATACAGCTACACGTGGCCGCCTGCTGCGCCTGATTTGGTGATTTCAGTTACGAAAATGAAAACCGCCACACGTGAGCTGCATCACTGCATCCGCGTCGTCCCGAAAAGCAAATTACAGCACGATCGGAACCAGACGGCAAACGGGTGGGGGGGGGGGGGGTCAGCCAAGGGGAACTGTTGCTCGCACGCTGATGGAACGGTTCCGTGTCAGGGGTGACTCCAGGTTGGTGTCACTGCACAGCCACAAGAAAGAGACAAAGAGAAACAGATGTATTTCACTGAGCTGCAGGGGGACCGACGGCGCTCTGCTGCAGTAACTGGATGCCGGTGGGACTCCCCTCTAGGATATGTGCAAATTCACCAATAAGCTCGCTCACATCGTGGACATTCTTCTCCTGAATATGTATGTTGTGTTTGCTAATCAGATTCAGACCTTGAGACAAAACAAGAGAGGACACAGACACAGCGAGGGAATGAGCGCCGAAACGTGCTCCACACCTGCATGCGTGGACTTAGGAAGAGGTTCCCATTCAAATCAGTGGAAAGCCCTTTGAACTCACGCTGACGCTAACTCATCTAGACTGTAGCACATCAAGACGAGCGCAAGCCAGGAAACATCAAAGCAGACGCGGGGACAAAATAATAACCAGGTTTCAGGGAACCGGGGAACGCCAGCGATGGGAAGATAAACAGGGGAAGATTAAATGTGAAGGCAGAAGACGGTCGCCATGAAAGGAAATCCATGGTAACGGCGACAGTGGAAACAAGCGCAAAAGGCCAATAATTGGGACTGAAGGAAGTAAGAACCTTGGCCCAGGTCCACGCTGATGCAGCGGCGATAGGAGCAGGAGAAGTGGGTGGTGGAGAGAGCAGGGCCGGGGGAGAGGGGGAGCGAGGGGAGGTCTGTGGAGGGAGACGAGAGCCTGCGTTGCTCAGAGCACAGCTTAATCCTGCCTGCGAGAGGGAGGCAGCGCTCGGAGCGGCCCAACGGGGGAGGAAGGAGACGCTTTCATTGAGGACACACCCTCCTCGCGTTACCGAGCCCTCGCGGGCGTCTCCTCGCACGCAGCGCAGGTGGCGGCCGCCGCGGAAACCGTCCGCGCGACTCACTGAGGTCTGGATCCTCCCCGACTCCTCAAGTTGTGGAGCCGGAGCCGGACTCGGCTTCCCGGCGCAGGGAGACGGCACGCCAGGCACGCGGCTCCCCCCGCTCCTCCCCGCTCCTCCCCGCTCCCCCCCTCTCCCACTCAGCCTCTTCCTGGGCTCCCGTCCAGAGTATGACTGGCTTCACTGGACCTGAGCGGCAGCAGGCAGCCTGAAGATACACTACAGCAGCCCCACTGCCTGACAGACTGCCTGCTGGGAGAAACTACCCACCTGAGCTTTTACAAATTACCTGCTCCAACACCTTTGACGGATTTGTGCACTTTAATGGTGTTGTTAATTTTTTTTTTTCTTGGGCAAGGAGACAGACAAACAAACAGACGGACTGACATATGGACAGAGAGCAGTGGGCACTGCGGCGTGAATGTAGCAACTGGACTTCTCTTCTCCCTGGTTACTAAGACCAAGCAGGAATAGAGCACTCTCCTGTCCATCGAGCTCGTGGGTGGATGCAGATTTCAGCGGGCTGCAGGCATCCATGCAGTGCATCAGATGAAATGGATCGTTGCCTCCAAGTAGTGGAGCGTCACAGCTGAGCTCTCTCCCCAAACGTTGTGTGCAGTTTTATTCGAACTGCGCACAAACCTGTGGAGGAGTCCGTTTTTGCCTTTTGTGCTGAACACTGGACTTGGATGTTTTCTGTGTAGGTGAACGCGGAGCTCTGCTTCTAATGAGGATGCCACCGTGTACGAGGACTGTGTGTCTGACACTGATGCTGCTGTGGCTTGTTCTGATGGACACAGCTCACACAACACACAGCATCTACCCCAGGATCAGACTCTCCTATAAAGGTAGGAGGAACTCCTGTGTGTTTTATTTGATAAAGACAACACAAAGTTGCAGCTCAAGTATTAGGTAATTACATTTATTTCACTTTTGTCTTGCATCTAGATCCTATGTGTCATAGATAAGTCAGAGAAGCTTCAGGTTATAGCTGCAGGTTATCATTATGACATAAAGAGCCGGCCACTGCAGGTTTATGCTTCAGTCTGAGAGATAAAAAGTTGGAACAAACGCCGCCGACTTCTTTTCAGACTTCTTCTCGCTCGGTGTTGACGCCACCTTGTACTTTGTTTTGGCCCCGTCGGTCACGGTGGCTGAGATTCCACAGTGTAGCTCCTCTCGTGCCATGGTGGCTGAGCGATGGAGGCTTTGGTCTCGCGCCACGGGTGAGATCCGAGGGAGAGAACGCGGCGTGCGCCTGTTTACGTGCGTGCGTGGGAGCCAGTGATGCGGACGGGCATGCGCTGATGCAGACCCATCGTGTCTCCTGGGCAATAACAAGGGCTTTATATCGATACAACTGATGAGAGACCAGTTCTCCTGCGCTCTGCTTTTTTTTTCTTCTTTTTTGATCTCTATAGCAACAGAAGGTGATGGTTTCACACGAGCCCGTTAGTCACGGCTGGATATAGGTGTGGAATGTGAATGGTCAATAACTCTTTGGATACGCTGGCAGGTTCCGCTCAGCGGCCACGTCTGCGATGAATGTTTCCTGTTTTAAAACAGAAAAAACTGTGACTACTGAGTAGAACAGACCTGCCAATCGATCCGAAGTTCAGATCCAGCACCACTCAATAAACGTAGTCCTCAATGTCACAACATATCATACGATCATGACTTTCATCACTTCACTCATTACCTGCCTGAGGGCGAAGCTGCCACAGCATCTGACATCCCACCCCTCTGTCTGTCTGTCTGTCTGTCTGTCTGTCTGTCTGTCTGTCTGTCTGTCTGCCTGCCTGCCTGCCTGCCTGTCTGTCTGCCTGCCTGTCTGTCTGTCTGTCTGTCTGCCTGCCTGCCTGCCTGCCTGCCTGCCCGTCCGTCCGTCCGTCCGTCCGTCCGTCCGTCCGTCTGTCCTTCTGTCTGTCTGCGCGTCTGGCCCTCCCTCTCCCCGGCCCCGATGCGTGTTCTGGCTAGCATCACGCCGCGGAAAAGGCTCCAGCGGGATCCTATCATTATGGAATGACAAACACGCACGCCTTAATACATGCCTCATGGCGACTTCGCACACACCCTTGAGCTCCCACGCACTCGCACTCGCACTCGCACAGGTGGAGGAGCGTGGGTTTCCAGCGACGACTTGGATGCGGGTTCCGGCGCATGGGATGTGGTTTCGACTGTTCACCCTTGGGACCGAAAGTACAGTATCAGCATCACATCTGGTGTTAAACAGTCTGCAGAGACCACCACTGTGAGACTGACAATGGGAAATGAAAGGTAATAATATCATCGCTGAATCGTTTTCAAGCTGCTTCTGGTCATGTGAGCCGGGGAGAAATTGATAACGATCTTAATAAATTCCCATATCAACTTTCTCCAGAGTTTCTGGAAACGACGTCCTTTGGGCATATTTCCACACTTTCCAAGGACGACCTTACATATAGATCGGTGCCTGCTTAGATGTGAGCCACGTGGTGTGAAATTATCATTTTTCCCTCTTTTTCATCTATTCCCCATTTTCTTGTCTAGACTTTTAGATCAGACAGGATTTTTCCAAACGCGTTCGCTCCACTTTCATCCTAGCCGTCCTTTCATTTGCTCACGCCCCCAATTAACTGCGGAGCCAAAAGGCTGTTACCTAAACCACATGGAGTATTGAATTACAATCGCTGCCTCTTTACTGTCTTTTGAAAGAACTGACCCCAATCATTGGCTGCAGAGCTTCCAAAGTCCTTAAACACAGGCTTTAGACGACAGCGCACTTCAATAGGCTGAACCTTTGGTTCCGTCAACTTAAAAAACAGCCTGGATAATAATCTGCAGAAGTGTCCTTTAGGGCGGTAAGCTCATAGACCTAAACCTAGACCTGCATGGTTCAGGAACGGCGGCCGTTTCTTTAACATCTCCAGGTGTGTAAATGGAATGAGCTCCTCCATCAATCCTGCCGCCAATGAAGCTGTTGCTCAGCCGGCGCCGGCCGAGATGCCAGACGTCGACTTATTCTGATGATCACACAGCACCTGAGCTGCAGAATGTGTGATGCAGCGGTTTTTTAGAACAGTTTGCGTGACCCCGTCACAGCAAAGTCATTTTCAAAAGCGCTCCACTTCTGCATAGTTTAAAACAGCGCTCATCTGCTCATCATCTGTGATTTTATTGCGTTACTTCATCCCATGCAACAGATACTTGTCCATCTTGAAGGAACCGTGGTTCAAATCAGAGAGTAAGAGTCGAGTTGCTGCAATTTGAGGTGAAAATGTTTTCGTTGAAAAAAAAAAAGCGCAAATGGTTTCTAACATTCCTAAAATGTGACAGGAGTTGGCAGGTTATTATTGCAGAAAGCCTTGTCTGTCCTGAAAACATGCCTGAGCCCAAAAGTGTTCGTGAGAGCGGCTAACGCAAACACATGGAGCTGAACTTCACCGTCTCACAATAATTGAATTGACCAGGCATCCTGCGCTCGGCGTCTGCCAAGGACGTGTTTACCAGAGACTCATAATGGGTCAGTAAGATATAAATATTGTTCCACTGGGTTTTTTTTCTCAGCAGGTTTGTGTTATCCACTTATAAAGTTACAACTTAACCTAAATAAATACCTGGACTTTCCCTCTTATGACCCAGCTTCTCCACCGTAGCTGATGGTGAAGCACCTGAGGGCTGAGCTGTGACTGTGAACACACTCCAGCGCACTGGTTTCCCATGGCGAGGCCTATTTTAGGCGCTTCTTTCTCCGGTGCACATGGTAAATTGTGAGATTTGAGCAAAAGGAGCTGAGGTGCGTGCGTCTGTGAACACAGGGATTTCTCAGGTAGCAATTACTGCCGTTTGAAACCCCTCGTTGAGCTGTAATTTCAGACCTTCCTCTCCAGACAAGGAAAAGCTTTCTCTATATTTTACAGCCCTGAAACGATGTGGCTGTAGGTGACTTTGTTCCGAGGCAGAGATGGGGATTACCAGAGTGGCCCGGACCTGCGTCTGCCTGTAATCAAACGCTGGGGGGGAGGGGGTTCTGTGTATTTATTCTACAATTAAAACCAACGTGCGGCATGAGAGCTGTCGTCACCTCGCTTCAGCCAACATGTGCAAAAAAGACCCATAATGACCGAGGCCATGGACCCTGTTCTATGTGAAAGCAATCATAAGCGCAAAGCAATTTCCCAAGTTCTCTGACTAAACAGACAGTATGGTGAATATGACATAAATCACACTTCTTATCCCCCCCCCCCCCCCCCCCCCCCCCCCACACACACACACACACACACACACCCAGACCACTCTGTCTGACTTTCTCATCTCGTCTTTTTACATCTCGGGGCCTCTGTCTCTCCCATTGTGTTACGTGTGTGTTCTCCAGCTCATTAATGAGATGTCCAGAGGGGAAGGCAGCTGCTGAGACTCTAATATCCTTCACTTGAGCGAATCTTCTCAGGCATCTCTCAGCGCGGCTCAGACGGCCGATGAAAGTGTCCGTCTTGAGGGACTCCTTTTTTCCTGGTGTTTTCTATTTGAAGTGGGATCACAGCGGGCCCGTGCGCCTCCCTGCCTCAGCTACGGATGGAGATCGGCCTCCTCTCCCGTCTCCCTCTCCTCCTCCTCCCCTTCTGTTGTGCTGCGGAGCCTTCGCCGGCTGCAGACGGGGTTTGGAGCTCGAAGAGGAGAGACGGCGAGAAGGAGAGAGGACAGGAGGGACACGGAAACCCCCTCGTTTCATTCCTCAGACCGAGCAAGGCATGCGAGTGTCTGCGTCTGGTGCACATAATAACACGGGACGAACATCTTAGGAATGTTGTAAACAAACCGAGTGATCAACACCTTCCTTCATTTCTTTCTATCTTTCTTCTGGTGAATCTATGCCTTTGTTTGCAGCATGTGTGCGTCTGTGCATCTTTTCCATCTGTCCATTTGAATCAGTTGCCAGCCTTAATTATCGCGGAGGACAAGTGAAAAGTAGACGGAAAATGGGTTCTGGCTTACGGACAGTTTACGCCATCACTTTAAATAGCCGTCTAAGTCTGTCATCTGAATATCTGGTAGCAGATTTAACTTCACAGGAAAGAAGGAGCTGATTGTTCGAGCGCCAGAGTCACACTTGCAGAGGAGCTGGAGTGGAGTGTTTTAGAGGACTGCGCCTGATCCAAGTTGAGCTTAACTCAGAGGGAATTGCGAGCAAATAGAGTGTGTGTGTGTGTGTGTGTGTAATAGAGAGCGAGCGAGAGAGAGAGAGAGAGAGACTTCCCTGAGTGTGTGGATTAGATAATTACAGGAAGCATGTCTGAGCTCTGGCAGAGTCCTGCTGCCTCATCCCCTCTACCACCTAACCACCCAGGATCCAACGCTACTCAAACAAACAGTCACTTTTCTCCAACATGGAATCTTAATAGCAACAAAATGTACACAGTCACCTACTCCCACTGTGGATACCTAATCCCATTTAAAACAAATGGAACCTCCCATGGAGCAAATGGTGGAGCTATGAGTAAAGTAGGAAAACGGTGTGAAGCCGCTCTCCGTCTGTCTTTGAGATCGAGTAGCTTTAAAAATAGACAAAAGCTAGGAAAATAAATCAGACAATTACCCCCTGTGGTCGCAGAGTAGAGACGGCTCACCATTAGCTGCGAAAGATTGGCATGTGGGGTGTGTAGGCACGCTTGTCACTATGATCCAGTTAAATGAAGTTTGCTAGGGAACAAGAATGAGACTGTGCAACATTCTGCCTGTCTGTTTCAATCCACGTATTTCATAAAGTTTTGCTAACACACAACAGATCCCTTCTTCCGTCTTGCACAAGGACACTCAGTCCAACTCCAGTCATGTGTTAATGAAGAGTTTTTGAGGCCAGTGAAACGCAGAGGAAGTGCACACCTCAGGGGTTTGAGCATTTAGTTTAAATCCTTCACCTTTAACCCGGGCTCCCCGGGAGCTCACGGATAGCAGGTATATTGGAGCGGGCTGTCAGGTCCAATCAGGTCGAGCCGGGCGCGTGCAAAGCGACCGGCTGCAGAGATATTTTCAAAGATCGCTGGAGTTCCCTGACGAGCTGCCCGTTCATATGGAATGACGTGCCTGTCATGGCCGGCTGCTTCCGTTCCGAATCACCTAAAGCGAGGCCGACAGGCTGGGAGTGGCGGCGGATCTGCGGCTAATGCTTGATAAGGAGGCGGGCTCGTTTCCTCTCAGATAAAGCTGCCAGGAAACGGGACCACAGGCCCAACTGGGTCCATCACACGCCCCTCCCATTAATCACCACATCCCACCGCTTACATCCATCTAAGTGTCTATTTGTACATATTATTACCTACTGTAAGCGATCGGTGCTTACGGCATTAAGCTGTAGCGAAAACACATGGATGAGAAAGATCCTATTGATGAAGCTTCAAATCAGAAACACATGTCACACCTCGGGTGACGGCATCCGAACTGTCGGAAGGCAGTCACAGATTCATGGAGTCATTACTCAAAGCTAAAGCACATGTAGGATGTAAGAAGGAAACGCTACTGCAGGTGTGTGGCTCCAGCCCGCGTGTGTTTATTGTAGCTGTAACTCTGGAGCCTCGGCCTAATTGCAGGCCTCCAGTGTCCTGCTGCAACTCCCCTAATCCCCCCGTCGCCGCCTGTGTTTGCAGAGCTCTGGCAGCTGAACCGGACCTGGGTGTTCGAGGGGCGCGGGGCTCCTCTCCAGCCGCACACCATGCTGCTGGACGAGGGCCACGGGAGGCTCTACGTCGGGGCGAAGAACGCCCTGTTCTCCCTCAGCCTGGAGCGGGTCAGCGCTCACCACAGAGAGGTGGGCCTGCTTTGGTCTCCTCCAGGCTACACTATATATTAGATTAGAGAGTCTGATTTTTTAGATTTTAATTCACATCGGAGCAACGCCACTGTACTGAATGAGATGCTTGTTTCAGATCCAGTGGGCCAGCACAGAGCCGCAGATAGAGGACTGTCTGATGAAGGGGAGGGAGAAGGTAATTGCATAAATCAAAATCACCGCCCGCCAGCCTCTACATCTGAGGCTGATTATGTGTTGCATTAACTTTCTCATTAACCTGCAGTATTTCTCTACGTATAATTGATTTAGTATCAACTCGCCGGGTGCATTATTGAATTAGGTTCTGTCTTAATTTATGGACTGATTACCATATCCCACTGTGCTCCCTGACCTTTGTTTGGCCTGCGCTATCGATGTTATTGACGATGCAGTAAAACCGCGGCGTTTTTCCATTAGTGCCTTTTCACCATCAGGCCTCAGCTCTCGCTCCCCAACCCCCTGACTCAGCCACCCGGCTTCACCTCTGTGTCTCTTCCAACAGCCCGAATGTGCAAACTACATCAAGGTCCTGCAGCAGCACAACCAGACCCATCTCCTGGCCTGCGGGACGGGAGCGTTTAACCCCGTATGCTCCTTTGTCAGAGTGGGACACACGGGCCAGGTGAGTCCCAGAAGCTCGGTCGCAGCCAAATGGTCCTTGAGACCTGCAGTAACTACTGAAAGCGGGTTCACGCTGAATATTTTTACCTCACACTTTACAGCCTTCACAGCATTTTGATCATATTTTAGCCAGGGGCTTTTTTATATAACACTCCTGTGCTGTTAAACACTTACCACATGTTAGTGTGGTTGAGTTTATCCTCCTAGCAACGAGGAGCGGTGCGAGGCTGGGACGCAACACACTGAGCAGGAAAGGGCAGAGTTTTTCCACAGGGGGAGAGAGTTTGGCCAACGTTTTGTTTATATAAAAAAAAAAAACAGGTAAAGTGAGAAAAGGCCAGAAGCTGCTGCGTACGAGAGGGAGCTGAAGGTCAGCGAGGAGAAATGGGGGTCGTTACAAATGTGCGGCTCGGCTCCGAGTCGGGGTTCAGTGTTTTGCCTGAATAATGGTGTGTGTGCAAAACTGCCTGAATGCATCCGGTTCTGGACAAAGTGACACACATTCCTTGACGTGCATGAATCAGCCTGCATGTCACCATTAAGCCAGAGCTTCTGCTGCACTAGTCCCATTTCCCAAGTGTCAAATCAAATATTTTTGCAACCACGCATAAGTAAGTTTTTATTTAAAAAAGCCCATCCATATTTCAGAGTGCTGCATGTAGAAAAAACACTGACTCGTCATATTTAAGTGTCCCCGTTTGGATTTGATGGGTCACGGCAGATGATGGATGGGCCAGGCCCAGAGAATGACTTCTGCTACATTGAGACGCAGGAAGGCAGCCGGAGCACAGCAGGGTGCCGTGGCAACTCATAAATCAGCACCAGGCGTGTTGTGTGATCTACCGCTGTCAGTCACAGACGCCGCGGTGGCCAATGCGAACGGTGGCTTTACAGGGATTCCAGGTCTGCGTGCGCTCCCGCCTCCTGCTGTTCAGGGCCGTACGATCGGAAGCCTGGAAGCAGCGGAGCCGCCGTGGCGTAAGAGCAGAGGGTAGTTAAGATATGCAGGTCCTCCATCACTGCTTGTCCAGTCTGTTGACGCTCCTGATGCTCATTGATCATTCTCTGACCCTTTCCCTCTAATTTACCTCCAGGAGCTTTTCAGAATGTTGTATTATATGTATGCTGGAGTTATTTCCATTCACGCTGCGTGTGCCTCCTCAGGACAAGCTATTCACCCTCATAGAGGACAGCACTATGAGCGGCAGAGGACGCTGCCCATACGACCCCAACAGTCCCTGCACCTCTACACTCTCCAGTAAGACTAGTCTGCAGATGAGTCAGATCTCTAGCTGGTAAATACTGCCATCTAGTGGCCAAAGCTGTATTGCAACAAACTGACTGTGCGGTTTCTCTGTGCGTGCATCAGATGGGGAGCTATACATTGGTCTGTACACTGACTACTGGGAGAATGATGGTGCACTGTGTCGACTCAACAACCAGACCTACCTAAGAACGGAAAGGGACGACAGACAGCAGCTCAACGGTTCGTTAATGCATGATGTTATGCTGGAGGAGCTTCCACATGATGCCTATATACGTCATAATAACATAACAATAAAGTACTAACTCTAAACCTTCCTTACTTTTACAGAACCTAAATTTGTTGGCTCAGCAGTTATTCCTGACAACGACGACAGGGACGACGATAAGGTTTACTTTTTCTTCACCGAGAGGGAGATGGATGCGGAAGGAGTGAACAAGGCCGTCTACACTCGCGTCGGGCGAGTCTGCGCGGTGAGAATGCAAATCTGCCAGCTAGATCCAGCCAGAGCCAAAGCTCTGTCAGTGGAGTCACAATCTATATGGGCCTTCATCTCTCAGAACGACCAAGGAGGCCAGAGGATGCTGGTGAACAGATGGAGCTCCTTCCTGAAAACCCGCCTCATCTGCTCCGTGTCCGGGTCAAACGGCATCGACACCCACTTTGATGAGCTCGGTAGGAAACTACATTGTCCGAACTGTAAAGCTCAGCCAATAAAAAGACTAAAGCCAACCAGCTGCATCCTTTTCTGTTCTAGAGGACGTGTTTGTGCTCAAAAGCAGAGACGAGAAGAACCCAGAGGTCTTTGGACTCTTCAGCACCACCAGGTGAGCGCGGGGGGATGGGTCCGGCGGGTATGGGTGGGGTCGGTGACGTCACTCGTCCTGTTTTTCCCACGCGGGCGCTGACTCGACGTTCTTTTGCAGCGCTGTTTTCAAAGGCTTCGCCGTGTGCGTCTATCACATGGACGACATCAGGGCGGCCTTCAACGGCCCGTTTGCCTATCGAGAAAGACCTGAGCATCACTGGACCCCCTACGAGGACCGGGTCCCCTACCCCCGACCCGGATCTGTGAGTGTTACGTCCGTGTGTGGGGGATTTCATGCCCCGGCCCACCGACATTAGGCATTCACGTCACTCTGCATTAGTCTGTGTCCATGTCAGCGCTCCTGGGAGGCAGCGTTTGGAGCGTGTAGGGCGGCTCCGGTGAATGTCAGCACTGTTGTAGCCACCTCAGCAGGTTACACAGGGACAGCCTGACTAAAGCGTGTCAGCGCTGTGTCACCACACTCTGCTGCCAGCTAATGGCCCCTTTTGTCTCTGTCTCTGCTCCTCCGTCTCTCTCCCTCCGTCCACCTCCAGTGTGCCAGTAAAGTGAGCGGCGGCGGCTTCTCCAGCTCCAAGGAGTTTCCTGACGAGGTCCTGCGTTTTGCGCGTTCTCACCCCGTGATGTACCGCGCCGTGCTGCCCCAGCGCCGCAGACCCGTCCTGCTGCAGGCCGAGCCGGGCGCGAGAAAGCTCACGCAGATCGCTGTGGACAGAGTCCAAGCCCAGGACGGACACTACCACGTCCTGTACATTGGCACTGGTACAGAAACAATATAACACAAATTTATCTAATTTTGACCACTTGGACATAAACCAATGGCAGAAAACACTGGGAGCTCAAGTAAATGAGGCTTAACTTTCTTTATTAGATGATTCAGTGGTGTTGAAAGTTATCACCATCTACAACAAAGACACAGACACTATGGAGGAGGTGCTGCTGGAAGAACTGCAAGTGTTCAAGGTACAGTATCTGCAAAAAAACAGCATGTGGAAAAACTGCACTTAAAATCAGCATCGCTGTTCCACAACATCAGACGAGGTTTTTAAAAACACTGATTTGATGTGGTTCCTCTTAATCACTAGAATACTATGCTTATGATTGTGCAGCCAGTCCAGAGAGACGGCGGCGGTGATTAGAGCGCAGCACTCGTGCTCAGATCATTTACATTTCAAATCTCATTCAGAAGCGTGGGCGGCAGACATTTTGATTAAGAGCTGATTTGGCTTGGAAGCATGACGAGAGGCCTCCGGTAACAGAGGATGCATCGTGTCTCATCTGTTTACTATATTCTGGTGGCATATGATGCATCACATTTGATCCAAATTTTGAAAATACTTAATTCTGGAGTAACATAACTCTTTCCTCCTTGCAGGTGCCAACGCCAATAAAGGAGATGATAATATCGCCTAAGAGGGTAAGCGAACCCTTCACATCCCTGCTGCTACTCTTTACCTGTAATTCTGTGTTCGCGCCACAAGATGATAACATTGTAGCACTTTGCATCACTTTGAATTTGGAAAAATGTAAATGTGTGACTATACTGTATAAGCTAGTTGTGATACTGGTCGAAGTGGGTCCAGACAGTGACCATCCGTGTCTTTGGCCCCACAGCAGCAGCTGTACGTTGGCTCGGATGTGGGTGTGGCCCAGGTCAGGCTGCACCAGTGTGACCTCTATGGCTCTGAATGCGCCGACTGTTGCCTGGCCAGGGATCCCTACTGTGCCTGGGACGGCCTCACCTGCTCCAGATACTACCCAGCGGGAGTCTACACCAAGAGGTAACAGCACGGACGAGGCCGGTCCACCAAGGCATCGCCACACGAGAACCTGCTGTTATATAATCCCCATCCGTATGCACGCCATCACCTCACCTCCTCGTCTCGGTTCTTCTGATTCTTCGGTCTTTCCCCCCGCTCTCCCTGTCACCCCTCTCTCTCTCTCTCACGCGTCGGTCACATGTTCCAAATGACTCCCTCCTTGCTTCCCTGTCTCCCATCTCAGCAGACGATTCAGGCGGCAGGATGTTCGCCATGGCAACGCCGTCCAGCTGTGCAATGGGCTGCAAATTGATGGTTCGTATATGTAATGAAAATATGTGATGCCTGTGTGCGCGGGTTATGTGAATGTGGATCGGCACAAATCATCCTCATGTACGGCAGAAATGATTGGATGCCGTTTTTCAGAAGATCTATAGAACATATTGAATATTTGTGGATTATAGCGGGGCTGTAAGATGACTGCTTGCTAATGAAATGTCACAACAATCCCTCACCTTTGTTTTTTGCCTTCGCTGGGTGTTTGTGCGCAGACGAACAATGGCACAGAGCCGAGGAGAGGCGGGTGTACGCCGTCGAGAGCAACAGCACATTACTGGAATGTGTCCCTCGCTCGCTCCAGGCCAAAGTGCTGTGGTTCTCCCAGAAAGGAGGGGAAAAACACGAGGTGAGGGCGTTGCATCAATACATGCAAAAAAAATACAAACATAAACACTACAGAGCATAGAAACAGGACATGAGCACAGCGTTATGGTCGAATCAGATGCGCATGTTAATCCGTGAAATAGCTTTTTTATTTAATCAAAGACCTTCTGCAGAGTTCCCAGAGGTCTGCTGCACTAGTTGGCCGCGTTCCCACACTCTTCAAACCAACTTCTCCAGCACTAGTTCAGTGAGGCTACTTTTTGGCCATGCAGCTGGCCTAGTCATCATGAAGAGTATTCCAGCCTCTACTTTGTATTCCAAGCCATTGTTACAGTAGCGGGAAGGATGCTCAGGGTCACTGTGTAGCAGCCAAGTCACTCTGAGGTACTCCCAAACAATGATTGCCCAGAGGGAATGGGAGACCCCAGTCTCTGTCTCAAATCATCCAGATCATCATATTTGCACCTTTGGGCTTCACTGATGGTCAATTTTCTGAATACCCTCGATAGTTTTCTTGCCTTGTGAAAGGATATTTTTGAGCTTGATATGTTTTAGCTGCTGATTAAATTGCTACAAGTGAATAAAAATCAGGCTCTCCCTATCTTTTATTCAGGTCTGGGGCGATGATCGGGTCGTCATGACCCCCCATGGGCTGCTGTTCCTGAGCGCCAGAAGCTCGGATGCCGGCGTGTACGTGTGCCAGACCGTGGAACACGGCTACGTTCACACGCTCTTACGCATCACTCTGCACGTGCTCAGAGGCGAGAGAGTGGAGTCGGCGCTGCTGGTTGCCAGTAACGACGGGAAGCAGACAAGAGGCCCGTGCCCCTCCTCCGTGGGCCCCCCACCAGGCCCCAGCATCAGCCCCAGGGCCCTGGTGCCATCCACGTTCCCAGGCCCCCAGTCCAGGCTCTGGTACAAGGAGTTCCTGCAGCTGATCGGCTACGGCGACGCCCAGAGAGTGGAGGAGTACTGCGAGCGAGTGTGGTGCTCTGATAAAAAACACAAAAAGACCAAGAGGAAGTACGCTGCCCCAGGGGGCAAGAAGAAGGTGAAGGGGAGGGGGGAGGAGAACTCCCACAGAGCACCCAGGCACACGGTGGACACCTGAGGGGAGCAGTACCTGCACCTACACATACACGCACTCACACAGCGTAAAGGTCAGACTCACTTAGTGTTTCCACCACGTATAGGTTTTTACTTTGCTCCTCCCAGGAGGCGCGCTGACAGAGCAGCATTAACCTGTCGAGGCCTCATTTGTCTCCACCGCTTTAACGGACAAACACCTCGCGCTCCTGCGCGGCGTGCAGAACCGGTGCTGCAAGTACTGCAAGCGTCAGAGTCGGTGCAGAGCAGAGGCCGCGGGACGGAGGCGGACATGTGACGAAGCCCCGTGGCCTCTGATCTGAACGGACAGAACGTCAGCGGACCCGTCGGCTCCTGCGGACCCGCGCACACTCTCACCACGCGGCTGAACAGGACAAACTCTTACTGCATCCACTATAAAAGAATCACCTATGACATCATCTATTCTGTATGTGTAAATTATTTTCCTAATTTCTACTTTGAGTGATTATTGTTGTTTAGATGTCATAAACTGGGGAAGCATAGTGTTGTTGTTTTTGTGCAGCGGGGGAAAAAAAACATGGAGCTTTCTAACACATCTCATTTAACTGTGTTAATGACTAATATACCGTTTATGGCCACTATGCATAAGGTACGATTTAGCATTTACTTCTAATTATGCCATCAATCAACACAATAGCTATTTAAGCACTTGTAAAACGTGTTATAGTAGATGAGACCATGTCCTGTCAGTGGCTGATGTTGTTGTTGTGAGTGTCTATAGTTTCATGTACAATTGTGAGCAAAAGTGCCAACAGTATTGTGCCTATTGTTGTATTTATCTCTAAACCCAGGTCCTCGTGTGCACATGTGGTGAATATAACTGTGTAGAACTCCCTCTTCCTCTCTCTTTTACCCTTCCTGCTTTTTCGTCCCTCCTCCATCAGCTGCTCAGTTCTGATTGTCCGAAACAATTTCACAGATGAGATTAATAATTACCTCCGCACGCAGCGATGTACAGAAGACAATTACTTTCCCCACACAGGAAAAAAAAGGGCACGTTAGTGCTAAGGTGACCATCCAAGCATGTCATTTGCAAAACTGATGAGTCAGCCCCCATGAATATATTAAAATCGTGATATTACTGTACTGCAAACTGTATTGCAGCTGTTGATTTTCCATGTTGTGCCTTATTTGGTCTATGTTTTCAGATCCTCACCCATCATTGACTTGACTGGAAGTATGTGCATGTGTAGGTACACAGGCATGCGTCAAAGTAACTGTAATAAACTGATAGAACAGCGCAAGTTTTTGAATTATTATACAAGATGACTTGTTTACGATGTATTATTACAATTACGTACAGTGTATAATATACTATCTACAGTACAACACTATTGTCATGTGTTATAATCGCATATGCAGCTACTCTATGAATGCTGTAGGACTGCCCGCGTGTACGTGAGGCTTCGTTCCTTTTCCGCTGTGAGCAGATCGCTGGGACACGATGCTCATTCATATTCTGTCTAGGTCCACCTGAGTCCGTGGGGTGCTGAAGGCATTTGAGAATGGAATTCATGCTGCTGATTTATTCCACATGGCTGCCATAGCAACAGACTCTGAACCAGTTCATCTCGTCTCCTCATCAAAGCTCTCGCTCCTCTCTCTGTCAAACGGCCTCGGTGCTGCTCCGGCCCCCGGGCCCCTCTGGCCAATGGCCCCTATAGCCACAAGTGTGTCACACTCTTACTTAACATCTAGTGTGCTGCTATACTGTAAATGGAATCTTTTCTCTGGGTCTGTAGCTGGTTGGAGTCGCTGACAGACAGGCAGATGCCATCTGAGCTGTTTTGGGAACAGATGCAAAAATAGAGCTCGAATCTGGGTTGTGGTAAATCCCAGTGTTTCAAAAGGCGAATTTAATATAATACAAAAATCTGAACCCAGAAGGTCAAAGGCTGCAGGGCTGAACACGTGGCTGTGCGTGTGTCTTCGCGAAGATGACAAAGCTTTTCTCTGTTTGCGCCTCTCCTCCCGACCCGCTCGCCTGCACACCTTTCACAAACCGGTGCAGCAGAGCACGTCATTACAAGCGGAGTCAGAGAGGGAACAAGAACTTATGAGCAGAAGGAAATGAGAACTGGAGAAATAACAATAAAGCAGCTCCATTCAGTCACCGTGAACAGTGATGTGAGCATGTACACAGTATGCTTGTGTTTGCTTTGGAGACCGTGTGGGATGGAAGGTTAGTGGACATCCTGCTTTGATTTGGATTTAGTGTCATCCATAAAGAACAGGGTGAAACTCACAACCAAACAAAACACATCTCTTTCGAACCACTCACTATATATTAATACACATTTCTTCCCCTTCATTCCTTGGAACCTATACTGTAAGCTACAAATCTTTCAGCTGAAGCCTCAGACAATTAAATTGTGGTTAATATTCTGCTTTAGTGCCTCAGCATCCATTTAGGCACCGATCGCACTGCTCGGATGAGCTGCGGTGCTTTGATACCTCCCAAAATGTCACCTTGTTAGCTTTGCGCTTGTCTCACGCCTCCGCCTTTATCTCACCTGCCACAGGTGCGGGTTCAACGTCAGATCCAGTCTCCCTGTGTTCGTGGCGGACCCATGAACAAACGGAGCTGCTGCGCTATCAGCAGCGGCGCAGGCGGCCGCTCGCATATCGGCGCAGGACAAAAGGGACTGCAGCTCTGATGATGTACACACGCAGATAAATAAGACCCTAACACACAGGCCGCATCAAACACACAAATGAGACGGGCGACGACGGGCGCTGCGCACGCGGGCCGCGTGTCGCCAGCGCCGTGCATTATCTTGCTGACACAGCTGTCGCTCACATACGTTTCCTCCTTTGCATTCAGTGCATGAAGGATGCGAAGAGGTCGCACGCGACTCTTTGTTGTATGTGTTTTTTTTTGCGTCGTTATTGTTGTTTTTGTCTTCATCCATATATGACAAAGGCCTCTGGAACCTAAGCAGCAATCAATTATTTCATGCATGCGTTTCACACATTTCACATCACACGAGAGGCTTGAGAGGAGAGATGAACAGCACAGATCACCTAAATTATTTTTGGCACTGATGGCCAACGACAGGCTGCGAAGGCAGAGTGAGTCAGAGCGATGGGGAACGCAAAAGGAGAAGGGGAACAGAGGATCATGTACCGGGGGAGGTGTGTGATGTGGCGCCTTGGGGTTTTTCATCCCGTGGGATCTACAGGTCTTTGAATCCGAATCTCCTGCTGCAGAACTTCACGTCACCAGGAACTCTGAAGCGGTGCCGGCACCTGACGCAAGCGGGACACACACACGACTCCAAACACTGTGAAAGTGAACGCGTCAGACAGGTATAAATAACGTAATGCTGCTCAGCATAGCAGGAGAAATAATAAACATTCAAAGAGTTTTTTTATTGCTGAGATGCTCGTCTAGTAATGCCTAAAAATAAATCCAGCTCCATAGCTTGTTTGCACCGAAGTAGATTTAGTCCTCTAAAAGTAAGGCTTGTGCCATGGGTGTGTGATGCAATGAAGGCTGTCATTAATCTGGCTGTAATCACAACGTCAGAGCCCGTGCGGGAGCTGTTCTCTCCTCTAATCCGCCTCTTTATCCCCCGCGTCTCTCCCATTACATCACTCTGACCTCTGCACCGTGACAGCCCCAACAGCTGGTTCAACAACGGGCAGCACCGGGCAAATCCAAACCCCGTCCCTCGCGCCCGCATCCAAATCTCTGTCGTCTGTGCACTCAAACGTGCACAGTGCGTTGATAAGACGCCGCCTGGACTGATGCAACCGAAGGTCTGGGGTTTCCACAGGAAAAGTGGGGATTTAAATGAGAGATTTAAATAAGGGTGTTAAGGAGACTGTTCACCCTTTATGGCACGTTTAGCAACACTCATTAAACAGGCTTTAATACTTAGTAAGTGATTAAATTAGATTTGTCTCATATGTAATACATCACAGATTAACTCAGTGGACATTCACCACCTTGGAGTAGAAGAGACCTACAGTGGAGAGAACTGTCTGTTATGCTGTATCTTCTTTAAAAATGCATGAGACTGATTTACTTTTCATAATATTGTTTTTTTTGAAGGTTTACATATGAGTCACATCACTGTGTGTGAGACAGTGGATCATATCATCGTCTCATCTTCGAGCCCTGGATACACGTTACCGCGGCCGTTAGTGAAACAGGAAAAACAAAAGATTAAAAATGCATGAAGTGTTTTTAAAGCGTTTCTGATGCGAATGGTGACGCATGAACGCAAACATCTCCAAGCTACTATAGAGGCAGCAACGAGCGGCTACACTTGAAGCCGAGCTGCAAAAACCTGAGCTACGATCCTCAATGTCGGCTCTTCAAACATGTTATGAGGCGCTTTTCCCCGCGAATGCATCAGGCGCCGACAACGCAGCGATATGTGCATTACAGCAGCAGCTGGGAGCCTGTAGTTGCTGGTGAATATTTGATGAGAGAATGGATCCTTTCCCTGGGCAGGTTGAGCACGATGTGCATAACGAGCGGCGCGCGCACACACACACACACACACACACACACACACACACACACACACACACACACACACACACACACACACACACACACACACACACACACACACACACCGGCTGGTACAGTATCTCAGCTGCTCTACGGCCAAACAGGTGCCAGCGAAGGTGATATTAGCGTGTAGCCATCGGATGAAAAGCACACCAGCCACTGATGCCTCCGCGCCGCGATCTCCATCTTCAAACCCTGTGCTGCACAAACCCAACTACACGTGCAAGGTCATATTCTCTTTTCACCGGCAGCTTTGAAGTGGCAGGGGAGCAGCACTGAGAGAAAGTCAAAGACAAAGACGTGACTGAGCAGTCAGAAGCACATCAGCTCATCAGCCTCAGTGTTACTTGTGCAGCGGCGTCCAGACCAGGCTGCTGCTTGTGAGGGTTTTAGTCCGTGTGTGTGTGTGTGTGTGTGTGTCTGGTCCACCACTGAGGCAGGAGACCTCACGTAGTCTAAAACCCCATCTTATTTTACATCTCTTCAATTATATACAGCCTGCTGTCTGGACCTCGTCAAACATTCTCATATCCATGTCCTGCACATCCACAGCACTGGATGCTTCATCTCTCCTGTTAAAGGGAAAATACCTTTTGACTTTCTAACGTATGGTACAGATTTGCATTTCAGGGGCTGACTGCTTTTAGTGAAGAGCTTTACCTGAAAGACAACGCACAGTACACCATGCCCACTCCCCACTGCTTTTTATTATTAAAGATTATCAACGGCGGCCAGCTTTGTCTGATGAATAAAGGCAGCAGGAGCCTCTTACTCAGGGCAGTTGCCGCTTCCAGTGAAGTTACGCTGGCATTAAAGCAGTTGGACCATCTTTTCTCTAAAGAGTACTCAGGCTGCGGTTATTCAGCCTTCACATGTCCCTGTTGATCGAGTGATCATCACTGCTTTGTCCAAGTATCTATTATCCGACTGGCTGCGTTTTATCTTCTTCATCTCTGTCCCTCCCACTAGTCGCTCTCTTTTGGCCAGTGTGATTTCGATCAGCAGTGATTTCCTGCTCGCTGGCTCGTACAATTTGGGGGCATGAACTGTGTTATCCTGGGAATTCTCCAGTGACAGGGCGGCAGAGGGAGGGGCTGGTGGGAAACGGCAGAGGTAATGGCAAGCGCGTGTGTTTTGGGACGCTGTGCCTTTAAGAGTATTTTTAGTACAGCAGATAGCAGTGGTCACTCGTCAGGAAGCAAAAAAAAGTAGACTGTGTGGCTTTAGAGGCTTGTGCAGTGGCCCGGTGGCGTGATGTTGAATGAGGAGGAAGACGAGCACAGGCCTCGCTCCGCGGTGACACACAGCAGACTGCCAAGCCTTGATAAGTCCGCCTGCATAGCGTGCACACTCCAACATAATCAAGTTATCAGTCAGTCAGCGCCAGTGTGTTGTTGTTTGTAATACTCATAAGCCTTGAATTAGGCTGAACATAAGCATCCAGGTGTTTCTGAGGGAAGCTATGATGCTCAGTTTGAATCACCTTCCAAGGACCAGTAAAGCAATATTTTAGGAATGTTATATCATACCAAACAATATGTCAGACGTCACTTATTAACTTGTCCTGGGACAGTTTATCCACTCACAGTTTGTGGTTTTGGTGCATTCCTCTAATGCAGTGTCGTGAGTCCATATTACCCCCGCTCGGGCCCGATATGTAACTTTAATGACACTGGCAAAGTGCGTGCGATCGGGTTACTGTATAGATTACACGGCGATCCTGACGAACACACAGGCACAGAGACCTAGAGACCCAGAGAGGACAGCCACCCACCTCCATGCAGGTCACCGCTCCACACGCCTCCGGCTCCGCTCCAGAGAAAACCATGCCGGGGAAGAACTGCTTTGCCTTCCTCAAGGGTCAGCGTCAGAGGTGTGTGTTGTAGCAGACCAGCTCCTTTCAAATGCATTTCACTGCAAAGGCGCATGAAGGGTGCCTGCTCGGCTGCTGGTGCTGTGCAGGTTGCCTCCGTGAGAATCGCGGCTGAGGGAGTTCTGTGTGAAATGCTTGGCGGGATTGAGCTTCAGCGCGTCTGCTTAATTAAAATGAGGGAGAGATAAGTGCGCTTCTGAGCTGTTTGTTTGTCTGTCTGCGCGTTAGGTAGATAGAAGGAGAGGGAGTGAACTGGACGTGTCGGTGCCGGTGCGAGGCTCGGCTACGAGTGCATGGAGGAATACAAATGGTCCACGAAATGGTGCAGGCCTGAGTGAGCAGCTGCAGAAAAGGAGCCACCGAGGCATCTGGTCACTGGTCAGACGGGCTTTTCCCTCCGGTTCATAGTAATATTTGGAAAATGGAAATTCAGCATGAGTTTATTAATAGACTAAAAGCCTCCCAGGGCAGCAAGTCACAGAGGTCACCTCTTAGTTCCAGTGGGCTTCCTACAATCTAAAAACTTGCACTGACAATTACTAGATCTTGACCAGTGTAGAGTTCCTTTACAGAAGATCAGCTTTCAGTGTGTTCAGAACGTCAACCAGCTTTCATTTCAAAATGCAGGAACCCACACAGACAATCCTCCGGGAACGTCCTGTTGGTGTTTCTATGGAGTTAGTTGGAAAACAGGCCGGGACACTTCTGCCCTTAGACAAATCTCAATCCACGTCATTTGCTGTATGACAGTAGTTCTCTTTTTACTGTATATTGAAACAGCCGTTCTACATTTTGTATTTGTCTCTTGATCCCTAATGGAACTTTCCTGGCGTTTTGTGTTGAACGAAAAATTATATTAAAAATAGTCTTTTGAAATCCATTTTTATCTCAGCCCTGTGTGAATGTTCTCACTACACACATGGTGAAGCCAAGCCAAGGAGCCCGCAGGCTTAAGAGCCTTTAATATTCACTCTTTTCAAACTGTTCCCCATGAGCAGCTTGAATTATTTTCACTCCCCAATACACGCGAGGGCCCGCGATTCATTTTGAGATCCGTCTCGGTGAGAGCAGGCAAAGGTGTTAAAACGTGCCGTTCCTCAGCTGTGCGCGTGTGGGATTCGAGTGTGGCCCGGCGTTATCGGAGTGAATGGGCGAAGGAAAGAATGGCGACTGTGGAGATAGCAGGCTCGGATTTAAAGTGACAAGCAGGGAGCGATAAAGGGGAAAGAACATGATGCTATCGCATCTGGTGATTTCCTGCTGTCTTACATAATATTGTTGACTGGCAAACGTCTCACTTGTCCCAACATGAGACGCTTTAATGAAAGCAGATGTGTGTTCTGCACAACTGCAGCTATGCAGGGATCGTTTATAGTGACTTCCCTTCCCATTCAATAGGTGATAATATGGACATTGGACCAGTTGCTCATGTTTTATTTCTTAGCTTCCTGATAGTAAATGCGACATAAAGAAAAGTCAAAGGTGAAATAAAATGATTTGAAATATCACAAAGAAAAAAGCTATAATAACTATACACATTTTCCAAGAATTTAGGAAAAACTCAGGAGTTGCTGGATTGTGGGGGTTAAAGTAGAGTGTACAGCTTTGTTCCATTGTCACGCATTGGCACAAAAGTATTTAAATTAGAAGGCAGTGATGTAATTTTAATACACCACACTAACCGGAAGACGTTCATCCCTTATTATATCCTCCAAAAAGATAATGTAGAGCCAGATTGTGAAGAGGTGCATGTAAGCAGTCCAAGATTGCTTAAAGGATTTCCGGCCCGTGCACAAGCCCATAGCAAAGTTACAGTGCAGCCTATATCCCCAGATGGAGATTGTGCTGATGAATGTTTCCTGTGTGTGCGTGTGTGTGCGTGTGCATGTGTGTGTCTGCAATCAAGCCAAATCTGGCGCCTCCTGAAGAGAGACCAGAGCGATTCTGCCGCTCACACATCACAGATGACGTAACTCTTCCACACACCCACACACCACTTGCTCTCCATCCTTCCCACACATTTCACTCACGCTTTCCACATACTAAATAGGAACGCATCCACTGTGTGTCGTGAGGACATTTGCATATAAATGTGAGGGGCGTGTGCCTCTCCAATAAACGTTATTAATGAATATTAATATTGAACAACATTTCAAGGGATGATGGTCAGCTTGGCAATTGTTGACAATTGTACCAGCGTGGAATAAGAAGCTGAATTAAAAGATTGCGACAGTGGCAAAGAGAGAGAATGGCCAGATTGTCTTTTTCCCATCGCAGCTCTGTAATAAAACTCTTGTGAGAGAAGTGTCAGGAGAAGAAGGCAAGCGTTACACAGTCCTCAGACGAGCTTTGTGCCTGAAGCTGTTCGCTTCCTATTACTGGACTAACATTAAATATCCTGTGGATTAAAACCCAACCAGCAACAACAATTTTTAATTATAAATAATTTAACCACAAGAGGAAATATAGGGACAACGTTATTGAAGAACCTTGATGTTACAGTAGTGAACTTAGTGATTTTCCGTTTATAGAAAATGTAATTTATGTCAAATGAAGCAACATGATGGATGCGTTGACTGGATAGTATGATTGATCCGTTTTGACTAAAGTAATAATATCCCTCTTCAATAATCACTAACGATGGTGCTATTTCACACACAACATAAAAATGTGCAACACGTCGTGCATGAGGGCGAATCTTAAGGTCCTCCTCACTGATCACATGTGAGTCCGGGGGAACTAAATCGCCCTGTTCCCTTTAATTTCAATTTCCGTGCGTGATATATATTGTGATCACCTGTCAGATGCTGCGCATGCGCACTAGAGCGGGAGGCGGAGTGGATGCTGATCACTCCGTATCCGCTGCCCTGTGCCCTCCATCCCTCGGCAATAAGACGAACACGAGCAGGGGACGTCCGAGGAGGTTTGGGGGAAAGATGGGGAGACATATCTGCCGTGGATGAAGGTACGGTTCCCGTGGCTTTCACGGGAAATCCTCGCTCCGGCGTTTGACATTGTGACCGTGGAGGGTGAAGGATGCTCGGCGGCTGCAGGAGGGGAGGAGATGAGCGCGGGGACGCTCCGCGGATAGATCGTGTTTCTGGAAATGCCTCCAATAACAGCGCTTTAGCTGGGTTTCCGCGTTGATTCGGGCGGATTTGAAATAATGCGCTACAGAACAGACTAGTGAATACGTGAAGAGTCTCCTGGTCAAGGGCACACAAGTAACGTGTTTTAATGTCTGCTCACCCGCACGCTCGCAGCTGTCATTACCTCGTACTCTCTGCGGACCAACATGATGTCGGGGTTGGAGTAGTGCATGCGTAATTCACGGTGCTTCCCCCTTTTATCACGCTTTAACGTGTGGACACGTCCACTGCTGCGAGTATAGACGTGGACTGTACTGTACATCCCATCCAGCTGTAATATCGATGATGTGGAATCAGAATTGCGCCGAATGTTGCGTTTGTAAAAGGAACGTGCGAGTGTTCGCTCTACCCGGATGTGCCTGCAGTTTCCACAGACCACAGCGCTGGATTTCGCCGCTTACTCGCGCTGCGTGCTGCTGTAAAACATGCCCTGCATGAGATTACTCACTCCGTGCCATTTGGGTGATGGATGCGGAAAACCTGAGGGTGGGATTATAAGTCAAATTCTTTCACAGCGGAAGACAAACAGTGGCTTGAACCTGGAAGTCGACCTCAAATTGCCATTTGAATCGGGCTTTTAGACGGTGTGTGTCTCTTGCGTTGCCCATTGCTTTGCATCGTGTCTGTACTGTACATCCCATCCAGCTAAACGTTTAAATACGCTGTGATCGACACGGCGGCTCTGACCCCTGTCCATGGTCCTGAAAGCAACAGTCGTAGCCGAGAAAATTACATCGAGGCAGAATAATTAATGGGTTTTCTCTGGACTGCGACTACGACTGCCATGGAAATGATAATCGTTTCATCCAGGGTGAAAGTACTTTACTTTATCAAGCACTGTGCTGTGACACAGACTTTGATTAATCTTCTTGCAGCATGTTCAATACGCAGTCTACAGGTTTAAAAGATGCTCCCCGAACAGGAGTTAGACACAAGCTATTATGTAACAGAGATGCTCCCCAAACAGCAGAGATTTGGAGACTTGATTCACAAATCAAATGTGATACAGAGTATCGAGAAAGGACAGAACTTATCCTATAACAGATGTGTATGTTTCTACTTTTAAATGCTGGCCTTGTTTTGTTTAGTGGAGCTGCAGCACTTTGGCTGAGACAGTGATGTAAATTCGCTTTGTTAAAGCTCACGCTCTCTTTGATTATCCCTCCCTCTTGTCTTGTTCCTTGCCGTATCACATCGTCTCTCTGTCTGTTTGTCGTGCATTCAGGAAGTCTGATGTAGACGCTGAGCCAGAGGAGAGCCCAGGCAGCAGCAGCAGTAGCAGTAGCAGCAGCAGTGGGGCTATAGATGCCCTCTCTACAGCTCCAGCCCCAGCCCCGCCTCAGGCTGCTGAGGAAAAGCCAGGACAAAGAGGAGACAGCTCCTGCTCTGACTCTGACAGCCCTGTAGATTCCAGCTCCTGTGACGAGGAGGAGGACGACGAAGAGGAGGCGGAGGAGGGAGGAGACCCCAAGATGTTCTCTTCCAAATTCCTCAGTGGGGCCAATCCCCTCAATGCTGTGTCGTCTGCTGTAAATAAGTTTGGCTTATTTGGAGATGATGGGGAGGGGGGTAAAAATCAGAAAGCAACTCCCCAGCAGACAGTGAAGCCATCTGGAGAACAGCAAACTGGTGCAAGTCCTGGTAAAGTCCCTCAACAGCAACAGGGACCTCAAACATCAGGCCAGAGCCCCACTATGCAAAAGAGCCAGTCTCCTCCTAAACAAGGATCACCACAGCTGCACGAGAATGGACAGGCCAGGCCTCCATCCAAACCCAGTGGTCAACAAGGGGCTCCAAAAACAAGGACACAGCCTGAAGGCTCACCAAAGCCAGGAGCTCAACAGCAGAGTCAGTCCAAGAGTGGAGCACAACCAGGATCCCCAAAGACGTCGTCTCAACAACCAGGATCCCCAAAGACGTCGTCTCAACAACCAGGATCCCCAAAGACGTCGTCTCAACAACCAGTTCCAACTAAGACAGGGATGCAACAACAAGGAACTGATAAGACTGGCGCAAAGCAGCAACCGCCTACAAAGACAGGGCAGCAAGGACCTGCAAAAGTTGTACCACGACAAACTGGGTCCGAGCCCGGGTCTCCTAAGGTGGGACAGCAGCAACAGGTATCGCCGAAAGTCGGCCAGCAGCAACAGGGCTCCCAGCCACAAAGCCTCAGGACTACACCCCAGCAGCAGTCATCCAAGGGCCCCAGCACATCTGGCAAGGTCCAGGCAGGGTCTCCATCACCCGGAGTAACCAAAGCTGGAGTTCAGTCAAAAGCAGCAGCCAAGTCTCTTTGTCCAGTGTGCAACACAACAGAGCTTAATATGAGGACAAAGGAACCACCAAATTACAATACCTGCAGACAGTGCAAAGCTGAAGTGTGCAGCTTGTGTGGCTTTAGCCCCCCCGACTCTGATGTGAGTAAGGGTTTTTGCATCATTTCCCATGAATATACCTTCCTCTAACGAACATCATGCATGATGATATGAATGATGTTTACTTTTTTATTAGGTAAAACATATGCATTTTGTTATTTTGTGTACAGGACCATGGGTGGCTATGTCTCACCTGCCAGATCCAGAGAGTCCAAAGAGCTTCTGAACCACTGGGACCCTCGATGAAAAAGCCCAGCAAAGTATCTCCTGCTCAGAGCCAAACACCAGCTGCTGCTGGATCAGATTCAGCCCACAAAACGCTGCCTGCATCGGCAAAGGAGCCAGCAAAAGGAGACACTGCTAAGCAACCTGAAAATCAAAGACAGGCCAGTCCAGTATCTGTTCAAAAAATGACACCTGAGACCAAGAGGAGCTCGACGTCTCAGAAACCTGAGCCGACGGGTCAAACTGGACCCAAGCAAAGCAGCGCCACCGCAGCTCCTCAGCAGGAGTCAGGAGGCTTATTTGGCTTTGGTGGCTCTAAAAGTGGAGCTGCAAAACCAGAAGAGTCGGTGACAGGGAAGATGTTTGGGTTTGGCTCTTCTATTTTTAGCTCTGCGTCCACTTTGATGGCGTCAGCCGTGAATGACAGTCCTAAGACCACGCCTCCAGTTTCTCCCAAAATGCAGTCTAGAAATGAGATAAAGCCTCCTTCTGTCAAAATTCCAGAGCAGGACAAGAAGCCAGACCAGAGCCATCAGGCAAAGGCGCAGCCAGTAACACAGGACAAAGTGGACAAAGCTCCATCCAAAACACCAGGACAATCCACCTGTCCTCTCTGTAAGGTCACGCTCAACAAGGGCTCCAAGGATCCACCCAACTACAACACCTGCACTGAATGCAGAAGCACCGTGTGCAACCAGTGTGGATTTAACCCAATGCCACATGTTAAGGAGGTAAGATCGTCATCGAAACAACAAAAGCATGCGTGTGATACTAGTGAGTGAACAAACAGTGAGGACTGAAGAATCATCTGAACTTTGTCTTAGACTGGATTATGTCGACCACTGATACTCTCTATTACTCTCGATTACTGATATTCTCTATTCTTTATAATTCTCTATATTCTTTATTGTCTATGAGGGACAATAGAGGGAAACATATTTCTGTTTATATACTTAATTTTAATTAAAAAAATGAGAGATGCAATAAAAGGTGGATGCAGGGACACTGCATGCTGCATTAGGACTCTCCCGAGGGATCACCACACAGACGAGCTACTCTGACACGGCATCTTCCAGGCAGGCTAGAGCACAAAGGACCTGACACTTGACTCTGTAATTCAATTCACAGATCGTAGGCTACCTTGTCAAGGATAGTCCGAGGCTATTTGATCTTATGATACTGTTTAAACTAATGGCTAATACAGTGGTGAAGCTAGATCACGGGGTAGAGATCATAGCACTTAGCAATCACTGTGAAAGTCGTAAATCTAACCCACTGAGGCTGTCATCACTGTCTCTGGCTTTATTTGTATACAACTCAAACAAACAAAACAGTTTTTTTTTATGTTTTGATTCTTTCTTGATTGTGATAAGTTGAACATAATCAACTTTAAGCACAGACGAATACAAGACATGCAGTTTTCCAAAATGTTGCAGTAATACTTAATGTAAAGCCCAATAGGACCAACTTAGATAATGTCTTTCTCACTGCTCCTAATTATTGTTATCAAGTTAGGCTCTTGTGTATCGTTTTATTTATATATCTTTAATGTGAATGTGTTGTATTTTTAAGGGGAAGGAGTGGCTTTGCTTGAACTGCCAGGTGAAACGAGCTGCTGAGGGAAGTGACTCCCAGAAAAACCCAACTATGGTCGGTCCATTGCTAAAAAAGACTACTCCAGCACAGCCTGCACAACAAAAGATGTCTGCACCAGGCTCTCCTCAGAGGAAGGCATCCTCACCAGCAGCACCGCCCAAGGCTGATGCTGCTAAAGAAGCCGATAGTCATAAACAGGTCAGCACAGCTCCTGGTCACAAAACACAGGAGGGCAGTCACAAATCAGGTCCACAGAAACAACCAGACCAGCCAAGTCAACCGGAACCAAAGCAGGGAAATGCCACACAGCAAGACTCAGGAGGCTTCCTTGGCTTAGGCGGTTCTAAAAGCCAGACTGATGCCGCAAAGACTTCAGAATCGGTAACTGGAAAGATGTTTGGTTTTGGTTCCTCTATTTTCAGTTCAGCGTCCACTTTAATTTCTTCCGCTGTTCAAGATGAACCCAAAACTACACCACCGGTTTCTCCCAAAATGCCTAGTGTGAAGGACTCCAAAGCCCCCACTGCCAACAAAGCAGCACAAGACAAGAAGCCAGAACAACCTCAGCAGGCAAAGGCTTCTCCATCGGTACAGCCTAAAGTGGAAAAGAAATCACCATCACAAACGCCAAAGCAAGGCCAGTCTACCTGTCCTCTCTGTAAACTCCAACTCAACGTGGGTTCTAAAGATCCTCCAAACTACAACACCTGCACTGAATGCAAGAACATGGTGTGCAATCAATGTGGATTTAACCCAATGCCAAATGTGAAAGAGGTAAGAAAGTACCAGTGAATTAGGTTATCCTGTACAGTGTAATTAAATCCATCACAGAATCTGTGCTGCGACCTCTGTGACTGAAATATAATACTAATGATGATGATGATAATGATGATAATGACGATGATGATGATAATAAGAAGAGTTAATTCATAAAAAGGGCAGTGACTGTATATCTATCTATCTTTCCATTATACAAAGATCCTGAATAAAACTGTATTAATTGATTGTTTGCTGTAATGCAGGTGAAGGAGTGGTTATGTCTCAACTGCCAGATGCAGAGAGCATTAGGAGCATCTGAGCCTCCAGGAACACCCATGATTAAACAACAAGCCTCACCAAATAAAGCACCCACAGATACAAAAACCCAGGAGATGGAACCTCCCCAGTCGGATAAAACTCAAAAGAAAGACATTCCACAAGAGAGTAAGAAGATGGGTCCTCAGGAACCAGCTGTAAGTAATACTACTACAACTCCACACGGGGAACCTGGAGGGTTCTTTGGTTTTGGCAGTCCTAAAGCTCAGCGAGATGCCACGAAGACGGCCGATTCACTGGGTGGAAAGATGTTTGGATTTGGTTCCTCCATCTTCAGTTCTGCATCCACTTTGATGAACTCAGCTGTGCAAGATGAATCAAAAACAACACCACCGGTTTCTCCTAAAATGCCTGCTGCAAAGGCAACCAAGTCACCACTTGCTCAGCGAAAACAGGAGGGGGACAAACTAGAGCAAGCCCAACAGGCCAAGGTGTCTCCTCTGCTACAAGCCAAAGGGGAAAAAGCTTTCTCACAGCCTACAAAGGAAGCTACTCCATCGGGTCCCAAAGCAGAACAATCGACCTGTCCACTCTGTAAGGTGAAACTTAATATTGGCTCCAGTGAACCTCCTAACTACAACAAATGCACTGAATGTAAGAACATGGTCTGTACCCAGTGTGGATTTAACCCAATGCCAAATGTGTCAGAGGTAAGAAAAACAATAATTCCCACATTTACAGTACTTTCAAATTAAAGTACAATATATAATGAATATCAAGTAAAGTAAGGCACTGTCCATAACCACTAAGGGAAACTCTATGAGTGCTGCAGTCGTACATATTCTGATTCTAGAATGCTTCATATTTTATTTTCATATTTAATTCAACATATTTTATTTTTTTAGGTAAAAGAGTGGCTATGCCTGAACTGTCAGATGCATAGAGCTCTTAGTGCATCTGAACCCACAGGTCGGCCACAAGGTGCAACTAGCAAGGCTTCTCCATCTCCCATACAGACGAAGACACCAGCTCCTAACCAAGTGGAAAGCAGTGAAAATAAAGGTCTACAGAAATCTGATGCATCTCTAAAGAAAGACACTCAAATGCCCGATACCCTGCAAAAGAAGACGAGTTCCACACTTGGCTCTCCTCAGAAGACACAGCATACGACAGTAACACAGACGACTAAGGTTACTAAAAAGTCAGAAAGTGACACACAGGCTAGCCCAGCTCCTGGTCAGAAACCTGACCACACAAGTAAACCTGGAGCTAAACAGAGTAAAGTCACTGCAGATTTACAGCAAGAGTCAGAAAATGTAGCTGGCTTGGCTGAATCGAAAACAGCACCTGCTGATTCAAAAACAGCAGAGTCCGTGACCGGGAAGATGTTTGGCTTTGGTTCCTCCATTTTCAGCTCAGCGTCGACGTTGATATCATCAGTTGCCGATGATTCGCGCAAGACACCACCAGGCTCTCGTAAAATGTCTGCTCCGGGACAAGTCTCTCCTAAGACGTCAGCTATCGGCAAGATTTCTTCAAAGAGTTCACCAACAGTTTCTCCAAAAATGTCACTGGCCAGAGAGCCAAAAACCCTTGCTGAGCAGGAAAAGAAACCAGAGGAACGTCGCAAAAGCAAAGAAGGCGAGACCTTATCACACCCACCAAAGGCAATGACAGGTCTTAGTAGCTGTCCACTGTGTAAGACTGAACTTAACATTGGTTCTAAGGACCCTCTGAACTACAACACCTGTACTGAGTGTAACACCACTGTCTGTAACCAATGTGGATTTAGTCCCATGCCCATGGGAGGGGTAAGTAAATGAATATCAACATTTCATTTACTACAAAAATAGTTATAGTTCTTTCTTTCTTTATCTGTTGTATTTTTTTACCTTATATAATGTCCCTTACTAAAAATCTAACTGTCTAATGCATTTTAGGAAAAGGAATGGCTATGCCTTACCTGTCAGATGAAAAGAGCAGTTGGAGCATCTGAGCCCCCAGGACCTCCCACAATAAAGTCCCAAACCTCACCTAGTAAAGTTCCTTCACCTGCTGCAGTCCAGTTGACAGATTCTCCCAAACCAGCTACACCACAAAAGAAAGACAGTCCAAGCCCCAGTGTGCAAAGAAAGGCGGAACCAGTCTTACCACAGACAAAGGATAAGCTAATGCCATCAGTGCAGACAGGCAAACCAGAAACTGCTGCTGCACCATTAAAACGGGTCAGCCCAACACTTGATCATAAAACACCACAGGCTGGACAGAAGACTGGTCCAGAGAAGCCACAGGATCAGACAGTTCAATCTGGACGCAGGCAGAGTAATGCAGCCGCACAAGAGTCAGGAGGCATCTTTAGTTTTGGTGGCAGTAAGCCTCAACCTGATGCTGCAAAGCCTGCAGAATCTGTGAGTGGAAAGATGTTTGGTTTCGGTTCTTCCATCTTCAGCTCTGCATCTACTTTAATAAACTCAGCTGTTCAGGACCAGGCCAAGATCACGCCACCAGTTTCTCCAAAAATGTCTCCTGCAAAGTCCACTGCTCCGCAGAAGCCGGAACAAAAGGTAACACAGTCACCTCAACAAACCAAGCCTTTATCATCAGGACAGGTTAAGGTCGACAAAGCCTCATCTGAGCCCTCAACAGCTCCTACAGTTCCCCAAAAAGGTGTTACCCAAGGGAAGTCTGCTTGTCCGCTTTGTAAGACTGAACTCAATATGGGTTCCAAAGACCCGCCAGACTACAACACATGCACCGAATGCAAGAACACTGTCTGTAACCGGTGTGGATTTAACCCAATGCCAGATGAAACAGGGGTAAGAACACTCACACAATAATTCAGTAATACTTCTAATTGCACAAAGTCCTGTTCATACAGATGACCTAACCATACATAATGGATGTTTTTTTTAGGTTAAGGAATGGCTGTGTCTCACCTGCCAGATGCAACGAGCTCTAGCATCACAGCCTCCAGTAGTTACTTCTGTTACTCCCCAGATTTCTCCAAAACCACAAAAGAAAGATACCACTGGCCCAGTTGGTGAAAAGACAGACTCACCTCAGAGGAAGCTGTCTATAACAACACAGTCAGCTGCAGCTCAGAAACAGGCCAGCCCAACTCCTTCTCAGAAGATGCCACAGGAGCCGCCAAAAGCATCACCTCCAAGAAAATTATCAGACCAGACCCAACAATCTGACTCTAAGCAGAGCAATGTCACAGCAGCAACTCAACAAGAGTCAGGAGGCTTCTTTGGCTTTGGTGGCGGTAAAAGTGCTGCAAAACCACCAGAGTCTGTGTCTGGAAAAGTGCTTGGCTTTGGTTCTTCCATCTTCAGTTCAGCATCTACTTTGATCACATCAGCTGTTGAGGACCAGACAAAGATCACTCCGCCAGTTTCTCCAAAACTGTCCCCAGCAAAACAGGTTAAGTCCCCAACTCTCCAAAAGAAAGACGAACAGAAAAAAACAGAGCAAGCACAGCAGTCGAAGTCGAGTCCAGTCGTGCAGGCTAAAGTGGATAAAGCTATATCACAGCATGCAAAGACTGCAGGAGGCTCAGACAAGTCTACCTGTCCACTCTGTAAGGTTGAACTCAACATGGGCTCTAAGGATCCACCCAACTATAACACCTGCACAGAATGCAAGAACACTGTCTGCAATCAGTGTGGATTTAACCCTGCACCAAATGTGTCACAAGTAAGTAGGATTGTATCGATTATTTACATAAATTTATTCCTGAAATAGTGATTCATCTAACAAACATTTTTAACCTGTGTCGTATTGTACGCTTGCTTCATCACACAAATATTTTTATTTTTGCTTTGTACTTCCCCACAGATAAAAGAGTGGTTGTGTCTGACCTGCCAGATGCAAAGAGCTCTCAAAGCACCTGAATCAGCAGAGCTTCCACTTAAGAAACCACAGGCATCACCCACCAGAGTGTCCACATCTGCTGCTGCAATAAAAGATGTCAGTCAGAAGGAGGACGTCACTGTACAAAAAGCAGAGGTGCCTGATAAGAATCGAAAGGACAGTCCAGTGCAGCAAAAGAAAGAAGACATTAAAACCCCACTTCAGAAGGATATTACCCAAGAATCAATAGCTCCCTCAATACCTGCAAAGGAGGCTCCAAGTCCTGTTCCAGCACCAACAAAAGAGGAGAAAACTGACATTCCAATCCCCACTCCCCCTTCCACAAAAGAGGTGGTTGCTACAGTTTCACATCCCAGTAAATCATTGCTTACTCAAGCCCCACAAGTTGGAACAGATATTGAAACTTCTCTTCACAAGGAAAAGGATTTGACATCACCAAGTCCTCCAACGATAAAAGAACAGTCTCAACAGAAAGAGGAAAAAGCTGAATTTTTTCAGAAATCAACGGATCAACTAATCAAGACATTTGCTGAAGCAAAGCCTCAACAAGCTCAGATTAAAAATGCAAAACTTGTTGAAAGACCTGCTACACCTCCAGCAACAAATCAAGAATCAGGAGGTCTTTTCGGCTTTGGTAGTCCGAAATCCCATCGTTCAGCCTCAATAACTTCTGAAGCTGTGACAGGGAAGGTGCTGGGATTCGGTTCCTCTCTTTTCAGCTCAGCATCTACTTTGATAACATCCGCAGTTCAGGACGAGTCCCGCACAACTCCACCAACCTCCCGCAAAATGTCTGCTCCAGCACAGGTGTCAGCATCTCCGAAGCCCAGCCCCCCAGTTTCTCCAAGGCTGACTTCCGCAAAAGAAGTCAAAACTCCTGCTGTATCAAAACCAACTGTGGAAAAGCCCCAAGAACAACCTCAGCAGACAAAGGATTCTGCATCAGGACTGGCCAAGGTTAATAAAGGTGGATCAGAGCCTACCAAGCCAGAAGCTGCCACCAAAGGGGCTCAGTCTACTTGCCCACTTTGTAAGGTTGAACTTAACATGGGCACCAAGGATTCATCCAACTACAACACCTGCACCGGATGTAACACCACTGTCTGCAACAAATGCGGATTTAGTCCTATGCCAAACGTAGCAGAGGTAATTCAATGCTACATTTTATTTGAAAGCACTGTAATAATAAAATGTATTTAAACTATTAATAATTTGTTAACACATTTAAGACATAACACTGTTCCTTGTTGTTTCTTCTTGTTCTTTAGGCAAAAGAATGGCTTTGTCTTAACTGCCAGATGCAGAGAGCCCTTGGAGCGTCTGAACCACCCGGTCTTCCCATGATAAAATCTCAACCTTCGCCAAGCAAAAACGTCCCTGCTGCCCTGCAAAAGACAGAAACAACTCCTGAAATAGACATACATAAACCAACACCAGCACCACCCAAAACTAAGCTTGGTGAAGTTGCTGCAGCCAAAGAAACTGACTCTCCAGTCCTTACTGCAGAAATCAAGAAAGTTATGGCAACAGATGCCTCACTGCCAGAAAGAACAACAACATCTGAAGAGAAGGCCAAAATACAACCTGGTGCACCCCAGCAACAACCTGGGACTACTACTGCTAAGTCAGCTTCTTCAACAGAGCAAGGTGTAGGAAAGCCATCCCCGCAAACATCACCAAAACCAGGTACATCTCCAGCCAAACCCACAGCACCACCAGCCCAGCCTACAAAACAGGAGTCAGGAGGTTTCTTCGGTTTCAGTGGCCCCAAAACACAACCCACACCCGCAAAGCCTGCTGAGTCAGTGAAAGGGAAAATGTTTGGGTTTGGATCATCGTTCTTAAGCTCTGCCTCTACTTTAATAACTTCAGCTGTCCAGGATGAACCTAAAACCACACCACCAACTCCACGCAAGCTGTCGACTACAGGCCCCGTCTCTCCTAAACCAACACCACCTGCCTCTCCTAAACCTGCCAAGGACACCAAACCACCTCCTGCCCAGAAACCTGAGGACAAGAAACCAGGGAAACCACAACAGGAAAAGGCTCCTTCAGCACTGCAAGCTAAAGTGGACAAAGTAGATCCATCCATTTGTCCACTCTGTAAGGTCAAACTCAACATTGGTTCAAATGAGCCTCCGGACTACAGTACATGCACCGAATGCAAGACCACTGTCTGCAACCAATGTGGATTTAACCCAATGCCAAATGTGACAGAGGTAAGTCATTGTAATGAGGTTAAAATGGATTTTAATCAATTATTACCCCTTCAGGGACATTACAAATCCATGGTTTTACAGCAGGTCCATTATTTCCATCTGCAATGCATAACAAAATGTTGTTGTATTAAAGTTTGAAAAGATAAATTATCAATTACCTTCTGCCCTGAAATCAATAAATCACTTTAAAGTTTTCCTGTCAAATATTTGCTCTTTGATTTATATCAGTGATTCATGTACTAAAAACTGTTTTCGTTCATTTAGGCAAAGGAATGGCTGTGTCTGAACTGCCAGATGCAGAGAGCACTTGGAGCTTCTGAGCCCACTAGACTGCCTGAAGTGAAACCACAGCCCTCCCTGAACAAAACTGTTACAACATCAGCGTCTGAACAGAAGGATACTCAGACAGAGAAATCTACAGCAGCCAAAACAGACATCACACAAGCAATCCCGCCTAACGAGAAAACTCCCAAAGCTGAGGTCCCATTGCCAACTTCAACTAAAATGACAGATGTGTTACGACAAGGTTCTATTCAAAAGACACAGATCCCCTCAGGTACTGAACATGCACAGGCCCAGGATGTGGTTGGTGAGCATCAGCCTGTTGGAAAAACCCCACACGTACAGCTTTTTAAAACTACAAAGCCAGACGTTACGGAAGACCCTTCAAAACAAGCAGCTGTAAAACCACTACAGCAGCCTTCCAGATCTGCAACGCCTCCTGCCAAGGCTGTACCTTCGCCCCCGCAGCCTGCTAAACAGGAGTCAGGTGGTTTGTTTGGCTTTGGTGGTGCTAAAACACAACCCGCAGCAAAGCCTGCCGAGTCAGTGACTGGGAAGATGTTTGGTTTTGGTTCCTCTATATTCAGCTCTGCATCTACTTTGATCACGTCAGCTGTTCAGGATGAACCTAAAACTACACCGCCAACTCCACGAAAAATGTCTGCTTCTCCCAGTGTCACTCCTAAGGCTACGCCTCCAGTCTCACCGAAGATGGCCCCCGCAAAGGAGACCAAACCACCTGTGCAGAAACCGGTGCCACACGAACAAAGCAAACCTGCTCCTTTAGCACAGACCAAAGTCAAGGAGGCTCCACCAGTGCCTCCTAAAGTGGACGTGTCCACCTGTCCACTCTGTAAGGCCCAACTCAACATAGGATCCAAGGATCCTCCCAATTACAACACCTGCACCCAGTGTAAAAACACTGTCTGTAGTCTTTGTGGATTTAACCCCATGCCTCATACAGCTGCGGTGAGTACAATAAGCATGCATCTTTATATTGCTGTAAATAAGAGTTAGCCAACAAAAAGTAGACAATACATATACAGTATCACACTTTGGTTATTTATGAATAAATTATGAATCATTAATTTGCAATGAGACATTAGAAAATAATCAAAATGAACACTAAATTGCTGGCTATGTTAGATGAGGGTCGTGGCTGTCCGTCCACCGGAGTGGTCCAAGTGATTACATAAGGCCTCGTGAGACGAGTGCTTCAGCAGACTGGTGGCGCTGGAAATGTTTTAAGGTGATTGAGGGTTGTGCAACAGCATTAGTGAGATGGGATCTGCTGGCATAGCAGACTAGGGGCCAGGGAATCTCCAGCCCCCATGAGAGATGTGAGAAGGCTAAGCCTTGTGATATGCCAATAAGCAGAGGTGAAACGGATTAAGTCCAACCCAACACGGTGCAGTACTATCAGGCATTTCCTTTCAGGCCATCTGCTTTGCACAGATCAGTGGCTGCATGACATTCAACTGTTCCATCTTTATTTTCGTTAAACACACATGTACCTGCCTCAAACGCGCTGCTGTGCACAGCGCTATTGTAACTGAGAATTGTGTAACTTGTGTTTTGGGGGCATTAATACTGTGACTTCTCTTGCGTCACATCTTGCAAACTGTATCAACAATAAATGCTATTAACATTTCAGTTCAGTTTTAATGAGCTAGAATGAGACAACACAAAGCTACAGAAACTTAATATGTGGATATATTTTAATCAAATATGTTAGGTCAACCAAGAGTGAAAGTCCTTTAATAGTGGGAACAATGTTTTTTACTGTTTGATCTCAGTAAACAAACACGTAGTTCTGCTAATTATTATTATAATAATTATTATTTATTTTTTTTATTAGTGGTGGTACAGTAGTACAGTAGTACATTTACTACATGCGCAGCTTATTTTTGAGGGGACATAACCCTAAAAGAGATGTTTCTCTTATGTAATTGACACTTATCACATTTTGCTGGACACCAGAGGGGGAAAAGCCTCTGGGAAGAGCTTGTATGATGAAACAGGCAAGCGTGGATGATTGCTGCTCTGTGTACGACGTAGATTTATTTCTCTTAATAGCCGAGGAAAACAGAAATAGCTTGGCTTAATACAAATGGATAGACTGATCCTCCGTAGTTATTGCTGTCCTATGACCTACTTTATCTAAAGGCACTGTGCCGCTTTTTAGTAGAGGGACAGATCACGCTTTTATACGCAAAAAAAGACTCGTAAGGTTCAAAAGAAGAGGCCACTTTCGTTAAATGGAGGCCCGGCAGCAAGTCTGTCCATTTGCCTTTTGCTTGTTCTGCTTCACCTGATGTCGTCAAAGCGTTGGAGTCGTTTGATAAATAGGACACGTGTGTCGTGCCTTTCCAGATAAAGCTTGATGTGTGACGGGGGGGGACGGAATGAGTCACTATGCAGTGTTTATTTGCTGTAGATAAATGAGTGAATTTGCCTGTGATTCATGAATACAAGCTTTAAGTGTTAGGGCTTCGATGAGAGGCCCTGTGAGAATACAGACATACAGAACTATAATCACTCTGAACAGAGACCAGGCACAACCATCGGAGGTAACAATGAAACTATTTCTGTATTTTATTGATTCTCAGCTGCTCAGTTTGTGTTTTCAGACAGGTTTTTATATTGCTCTTTCTTGTTTTTGATGTGATAGACATGTTCCCTCAAGCTGCAGATAATTCCTTTGAATATAAGAAAGCTATCCCTGTTAGCACAGCTCCCTGTGGTTCCACTCTCCTATCTTTACTGTCTATTTCTGCCACACCTTCTCACTCCTAGTCTAGAGCTCATTGTATCCTGTCATGGAAGGGAACTGCACTGCACTGCAACTCTGCATTCTGCTTATTACAGATTAGTGGAACGTGTTCTCTATTATCAAAGGACTTGATTTATGAGGATTTCTGCTCTGTGGGGGATTCTGAAAGCCAAGTATATTAGCCAGCTACAGCTTGTGCCAAAGGCGCCTGCCAGAAAATCAATAACAAAGTTACCAGCTCCAATATAAACTGCAGGAAAGAACTGAAGAGAGGCTGATGAGAGGCTGAGAAATAGCGATGTAGACCACAGTCCTAAGGTCATCGCTTCAGTCTAGTCAGAACCAGTTTGTGTAACACACAAAAGCAATGCAAACTAAAATGTCTGCTCCTGTGTCCGCACCTGTGGAAATGCAAGGAACGCTCATTTCCTCAAGCACATGAATAAATATTTGGCTATTTGAGTTTTGCCTTTGTTGAACCACAGAATGCAGATAGTAGAAAAAGCTTTATTTTCTTAGTGAGCTTTGGCAAAAGGTGCCAAATGTTTATGTAATGTCTTAAAAGTAATCTGTGCCCAGCTGAAATGAGTCTGTTTCCTACGGTGCTGCATGAATGCTAAATCTTGATGTGAATAAAGTGAACTGGCACATTCTGTATAAAGCTCAGCAGATCCAGCCTAATGCAGCTCGCCTGTGTGTCAGGAGCGGAATTTCCTGACTGCTGTCATTGTGAGCGCCTGGTAATCCAGCTCGCAGGCTAATCGCGGGGAGCAGCCTACCCCACAGCTCTCTGCTTTTGGCCCCTGCGCTTTACTCATAAAACAGATTTAATTAGACAAAAGCTCGGATATGTGGCTGAAAGCGCTGCAGTAATGGCAACGCGATGAGATTAGGTCGTTTTGATTCTGAATGAGGCATTTTACTCTCTTTTGCATTCTGAATTAGAAAAAGCGGAGTGAGTTATCAGAGGTATGTTTGTTTTAGTGGTGATTAGTTAGCCTGTCCTTTAACGTGTAGCACACATTACTGGGGTGCATCTGCTTGCGCTGAGGTTTGGGTCTGTGCAATCTGAACAGCTGTGTTTGGGTCAAGACAGTATTTTGATAACAGGAGACCAAGAGACTCAGAATTGAATGGTGATGGCTCAGCCATCTGTGAAGCGGCTGTTTGATGCTTCTCTGTCAGCTTTTCCTCATACACCAGCTCCTTTAAAGTTTGTCCTGGTAAAAGGACACAGGCCTCGAATAGGGAGCAGATCACAAAGTCAGTTTAATGAGCCAGTCAAATGATTCCATTAGAATCCTTTATTATAAATCATTTGCAATGTGAGATTATCAGCAATTGTGTACTTTTATGTAAAGTTTTCTTATACATGTATTTTCTCAAATATCTTTTAAGACAGTTCAGAATGTCATTTATCTTTAAAGGTTTCATTATATTATTTTAGGACTATTTAAAATCAAGGCATACTGTACATTAAGGAAAGGGTCTAACTCATTTTATTTCCGTACTGTAGATAGTGTCAGTGAGTTTGAAGACCTCTATATCCACTCTGTGACATATTCTGAAGAGTAGGAGGGCTGGAGTTTTATATCACTAATCTATCATGTCAGTGGCCTCAATAGTGACAGGAAGATGAAGACCATCTTAATACGTTTTATGACAAACTGCAGCAGCTTAAATGAGGAGAACTGTCTAAAGAAATCGGACAGTGGGAAATTTGAAACAGTGGAATCTACAGTAATTGCTCTCTGTAGCCTCGTTCTTGTGTGTTGCATTAAAGAGCCTCTACGCATACGTAGAGGAAATGTTAACCACAGCAAAGAGTGTGAGCGCGAGCCCCAACCAAAGGGGCGACAGCAGACAGATCAGCACATGCGCTCATGAGCTGTGTTGTTTGTGTACGTCACTGTTTCCTGAGTCACTTTTAATCTCCTCTGTGTATATTTGCAGACGCATTGTGATGCTCTCTCTAAAGTGCATGCTTAAACAGGGTATATGCGTACTTGTGGATGTAGCCCTTCCATAATTAACATCCATGTTTACATATGCTTTTAATGCTCATCATGAAAGCAGTGACTCACAAACAGGATATGTGTATGATGTCTCCTCCTCTGGCCAGTTTACCAGAACTGCTGTCACTGCAGAGACAAGCGCATTGCTGTCTGTGCGATTTCATCTGCTTGGTTGCAACAGACACACGTCTTAACCCATTACCAGATTTTGCATTTCTTTACTCTTTCACGGCTTGTCAATGGAGATCAGACATAATAAGAATCTGTCACTTTGTAATATGAACATTGCTTTTGCAAGGTAAGCGTTTTTATTGCTCTCGTAGATTCTAGTGCAATAGCAGTGAGCATGTTAATACTGGGGACCACAAGCTTCTCCTGAAGATGTTATTAATGTTTTTTTTATTCTGTGTGAATGCTTTTTTATTATCTGGAAGTGTGAGATGCTGAAGAATGGATTTATATTTCTTTGAGTGCAGTGTCAGTGTTTTATTGTGTCATCTTCTTGTCTAGAATATGTCAAAATCTATTCATGTGAAACCTTTTTCATCCACTTTATCACATCTCACCTCATTAGCTCCTATGAGTCACCACGATTTAAATTAGTATTTCACCTCTCTTTTGCACACAAAAAAAACAAGGCCCAGTTCCACAGATCTTTAAGGCCTGTAAAGTAGTAAATCTAGATCTAGATGTTTCTTATAATCATATATTACATTTGTGTTACAGAAGGAATGGCTGTGCCTGAACTGCCAGACTCAACGAGCTTTGCTGGGACAAATGGGAGATGAAAAGGTTTCCCAGACATCACCTGTGCCTGCCAAGATAGAGACCCAGGCCACACCTGTAATGAAAAAGGTAGAGCCCAAACCAACCCCTACAAAGACAGACCTTACAGCTGCAGCCACAACCGCGCAGACCACATCTGCTTCCGTCAAGGACAGACCGACAGTGTCTACTGCAAAGCCAAAGATGGAACCTTTCCATGTAGAAACGGCTACAGCTGCACCAGCTCCCACAGAAACCAAGCTTGAAACCATGATTCCACCCACAATATCAAAGGTTTTACAGGGTCCAGAAGAAAAACCTGCAGAAGCATCAACCATGGCCCCTGATCAACCAACGTTAGTGACACCAAAGGCCGGAATTGTAAAGTCAGAGGTTTCCAAAGCTGTGACAATGGAAGATGGTGAAGAAGCAGTGAAGACCAAGATTACTGTAGCAGACATTTCCAAGACTAAAACAGATCTTCCACAAGTCAAAGCTGAAGCTATTGCAGCAGCTCCCACTGTTCTCGTGACAGAGACAGCAGCTGTCACCTCCCATGTTGCTGTGGAAGCTCCTACGATTCAAGCTGTTCCCGAAAGTGAGACTAAGGCAGAAATCAAATTAACAGAGGCAACAAAATCTTTACCTCAAGTTGACATGCAACCACAGTTACAAGAACCACAACCAGTGTTAGAAGCAGCTAACACCAAAGAAATGGCCATTAAGCCTGTTCACAAGATTATCGATGACACGTTCCCAATAGAGAAACAAGCAGCATCTACAAAGGACATTACTATCAAAGTAAGAATGGGCCAATTGTGGACTGTTCTAATAGAATGTTTAATTTTATGTGATTGAAGGATTAATATATAAATTAGACATTATTTTAGCTCTGTAGAACTAATAGAATGCATCTTGGGGAAAATTATGCTGCTTCACACTATATCAATTTTTTATCAATATTATTTATTATTAGAAAAAAATCAAGATGATATATATGTTCCTTTTTCATTTTAGGAACAAGAAAACCAACCAGAGGAGTCCATGAAGCAGAGAAAGGATAGTTTACCTGGACAGATTATATTGGATAACAAAGATTCCACTACAGCTACTATTAAGATAAAACCCAAAGCAATTGAGCTTCAAGAAGATCAGCCCCAGATTTTACCAATAATGCAGGAATTAGAAGATATACAGGTGGAAGCCATTACAAATGAAAGTGATATGAATGCAAAGTCATCCATGGCAGTACAAGAGGAAGCTAAACCTGAGAGAAGGCGTCTAAGTGTCCAAGCAATGGATGAGAGCAGTGAAAGCGAGCTCACAACATCACCCTCCCCTAAAGTTCAGAGGAGGAAGCTAAAGGTGACAAATGTATCATCCAGCAGTGAGGACATCAAAACTGAAAGTGCTGACTCGTCGGGAGAAGATGAGGAGTTTATCCGCAAACAGATAATGGGCATGGGTGGCGAAGAGGAAATGTCTCTTTCAGAAGATGAGAAAGAAAACGAGGCAGCTATCCGAAACGTTGAGACTGATAATGCCTCAGTCACAGCCAAATCCCTGCCAGGAAAAGGAAGCCTAGATAATGAAGATATCTTAGGCAGAAAAGCCCTCCCAGAAACAAACACTGCTACTACTCAAAATGTTCCAGAAAAAATACCCAGCACTACTCTTAAGAAAGCTATTCCAGTCATGAGACAGAGACAGAGCACTGATGAGGAAGTAGAGAGCATCACGGAATCTCTGTCAAAGGGATCATCGAGTGTACAAGCATCGAGCATTACACCAGGATCCTCGCCTACGTCAGCCTCTTCTTTGGAGGAGGACAGTGATAGCAGCCCCAGTCACAGAAAAGTCAAGGGGGACAAACAGCATCGAAAAGGTAAGCACAGACAACCGACCCAACCCCTGCCCACTATTGAAGACTCCTCTGAGGAGGAGAAGATGAGAGAGGAAGATAGAACAAAGCATGGTAAAGACGAGCACCGAGGCTATGGTCAGCCCCTATCTCCAACTGAAGAAGGTTCCTCTACAGAAGATCTTAGAGAAGTCACTGTAATGGATGAAACCAACAGAACATCTGGCTCAGAGTACTCTGGCAGCATAGAATCAGAACCAGAAACTAGGCAAGCTGTACAGAGAGGACGTAAACCATCACCAACAGTCATACCATATATTTCTTCTGATCCATTTAAAGAGAAGGACACTATGACAAGATCTCTGAAGAGTGCAGAAGAAGCATATGAGGAAATTATTCAAAAGACTAAAGCTATTCCAGGGGAGAGTCCTCCAGATATTGAGCCACTCTTTGGAGGAATGCCAATAGAAGATTACCTGTATGAATCCTTGGTTGAAGAGCCTGAAATTAAAATAAGTGAATTCCAAGAGGAACAAGCTAAAGAGGACGCAAGCTCTGAATCTCACAAAAAACTCAGGTCTCCAGAGGAGGTTTATGAGGAGATGATGCAGAAAAAGAGAGAATTACTGATGATAGAGGAAGAATTTCAACAGGCCCAGACTGCCATGGAATCTTCTTACCTAGAGGCTTCATTCACTGGTCCTTCCTTAGTTTCTGAGACCTGTGTGGTGACCATACCCACAGAAGAGTCATATCTGCCTGAGTCATCTGATACGCTACTTACAGAGGCCGAAGGCAGTGAAGTGCCATCTAAGAAAAAGAAACGACCAGCTCCACCTCGCCCCTCTGAACCTCCTAAGCGCCCTGAGGTGACAGTTGTTCCCAGTACTCCCAGTGGATCAATTAATTTCATTAGGCCTATGGTTCCCCAAGATCCTGCTCTCAGAAAAGCACTGTTTCCCATACCAGACCTCAAGATTACACAGTGTTCCTCAGGAGAAGAAGAGGATGACAGTCTTGCAGATGAGTATGGCATTGGCATTTCATCTGATATTACCCCTAGTGATGACTCTGAGACTAAAGATCCGTCCATTAGCCCACCTTTGTCTGACACTACTGAAACTGAGCCTTTTTGTGTCATCTGTGAAATTCCAGAGCCCAAACCTATTCCAACACCAATATCAGCTCCAGAACTGACAACTACACCTTCCCCTGTATCACCAGTGTCACCTCCAACTTCGCCAGCTACTCCAGACTCCAGTTTAGCTTCCAATGCCACATCCTCATCCTCATACCAGGCTCAAACACCTCTTTCATCAGATTCAGTGCCTTTGTTTACACCAACACCTCCACCTTCACTCGGAATGCAGTCGCCGCCAGAGATCTCACCAGTATCGCCTGTCACAATCACAGCAGAGCCATCCACTGCTGGTTTGGTCTCTCATCCCACTCCAACTACAGTTATAGTTTCAATACCTGATGTGGTGTCTGATCCATCCAAAGCTCAAACAGCTGTAGTGGTTCATGGTAGGGCTCCTGTAAGTGAACCCCCAGCTCAAGGCCCAGTGGATGTTCCCACCCATGAGCCCGTTGTAGTCCAAATGCCAGACTTGGTTTCATCTCCATCTCAGGTGCCTGTCTCAGCTCCAGCCGTTACACAGATCGCACGGCAAAGTCCAGCACCTACTGTTGTGTCAACCTCACCTGCAGCACTGGTAACAGCTAGGCCTGTTGCACACTCCAGTCTGGCGTCAGTTCATGTTTCTGCTCATACCCCCATGGTCTCAAGCCCTGGACCAGTCGTAGTCCAGATGCCTGACCTGGTTTCAACAACAACTCCAATTTCTACACAAACTACTCTACCAGTCTCAGTAGTTGTGACCACCCCAGCTCCAGCCCAAGCCAAAGTGGTACACTCAGTACCTGTACAACCTGCCAGACCATCAATGAGCCCAGTGGTGGTTCCAGCACTCCACACAACAGCACCAGCTCCAGCATCAACTACTATAATCAAAAAGAAGGTCCCACCCCTTCCTCCTCCTCGATCTACTTCTGTGTCATTACCCGAGTCAACAAATACAGAACATCTGCTTGCAAGGACTGTTCAGCATGTCACCCCAACTGCCACGACCACTACAATAGCTATGGCAATCTCAACGGCTAGCCAGCCAATGCAGTCTGTAGTTGTGGATATACAGCCAAGGATGGAAGATATGCAGCCAGGGAGTGTGACTGTTCCTCATATGGTAACTCCAACCAGGCAAGGACATGTAGTCATCATAGTGCCTAGCGCGGAAAACACATCACTGGTTGGACAAACTCAACACATAGTTAGCACAGAGTCAGTTCCCTCCCCTGCCTCATTGACACAAAGCAGTAGAATAACTACTTCAAAAGTTCCAGATACACCAAGGTCAGCTACAGCTCCACTAGCTACTATGGTGTCAACAGCGCCAGTAGCATCAGCTCCACCCCTTCCACCTAAACCTGTGGCAGATACAAAAGCTGTAGACACAGTGGAAATCCTAGTAGCAGATACTCCTACCCCACCTCCTCCTACAACACCTAAACCCACCGTTTATCCAAAACCACCAGTTCCCACTGCTGTGACACTAGCACAGGTTTCTGTCACAACAACCGGACTTAGTCAAACTTCCAAACCTCCTCCCCCTATACCACCTAAGCCTATATCAATTCCAGCTGGTTTAGTTTTCAGCCATAAGCCAGGAGAAAGCATTAAGCCACCTCCTCCCCCCGTGGCTCCTAAAGCTGCAACACTGCCCAGAACCAAGGAACCTCCAAATGCTCTATCACTTAGCCTGACACAACCTGTGGAATCGAAGTTGGGTGTAACATCTCCTAAGTCTCCTTTGTCTCCCAGACATGTCAAATGTTTGCAAACCTATGTGGTTATAACCCTTCCATCTGAGCCTGGTTCACCAACTGAGGGAATAACAGTCCAGGCACCTGTGAGACGAGGGTCAATTCCATCTACAAAGGTGTCAGGGGTACGGGCCACACCTTCAGAACAGAAAACACCCAGTGAATCGTTCTCAGCACCGGCTACTATAAGAAGAACCTCTGTCCCGAGTGTCCGACATCCACCTCAAATACCTCCACCTCCAACTGTGCCATTGGAGACAGTAATGCCCTCTGAAGTGGTTACTGCAAAAGTGCAAGCCTCTGACTTTGTGCCTCCGGTACCATGTGTAGCTGATGTCATTACAGTGTCATCATCTCAGGATAGAGCCATTGAGGTACGCACTGTACCTCCTCCAATTAAAAAGGCTTATTCACAACAGAAACCAATTACTCAACCACTGCCACCACCTAAACCAATGCCAGAGTCGCAGTTTGTCACAATTTCTCCTGAACCACAAATTTTCATTCAACCACTAACAGTCCAAGCTGCAGCCCAACCATGTTCTATACCATTTGTGGGCACAGAGATTGTCGAAGTTCCAGTAGAGGTTTCTGTTGAAGCCGAAGTTCCGTATGCTCCAATACCAACTGTACCTGTTCAATACCAGCAACTTACAGAAGTTTCTGCTGTACCAGTGCAGCCTGACGTACCTTTATATGTAGTAGATTCCCAGAAGAGACCAGTCACATACCCCTTAACATCTTTTTATCCACAACCTGAATTGGAAGCACTACAAAAGGAAAAGGACATTCCTATTGAAGTGATTGTCACTGGGGGAGTTACAAGATCACCAAAAACTGGAGTTAGTCCTGTTCCAATTCATGATCAACATAAAGTAGTTGAAGAGCAAGAAGTGCCCACTGAGCTCCCATCAATACAACAACCTGTCCAGCCACTGGACTTTCTGCCTGTAGTGACACAAGAGCTCTTTATGTTGCAGCCACATCTAGAAAATACAAAATTCAAATTACCTACAGATGTCATAACGGACAGTGGTGGTTTAATATCAGGTCCAGAAACAGTTCTTCCAGCACCTTATTCTTTACAAGCGGAAACCAAAATTACCCCTCAACTTGAAGAAGCTATAACAATGCCACCAACAACATTCACACCTGAAATTACACAACTGTCTCATGTGACAGAAGTCAAACCAGTGGCAGTGCAGCCGGAAATACCTCCTGTAACATATATACCACAGATTTATATACCACCCTCAGTCATGTTACACTCAGAATTACCACAGGAAGCCACAGGATTGCAACCTGAACGTGAGAAACCCACAGATGTTTATATGAGAACAGCTACAATATCATCATCAACACCTGTGATGCCTCAAGTAGCAGCTGAAATGTCATGTGGAGTTGTTACAACTGAGGAAACCACCAGTAGGAGAAGGACATCGATATCCTCCATTGCACAGCCACCATACACCACAAGCGACATATTTACCTACCCCACAGAATATGAAACACCCACACAGGTAATAACAAGTGAGGCATTTGGTGCTACTCTGAGAGAATCTATAAAAATGCAGCAGCCATTTGGACTGGCCCAGGTAGTGACCATGCCAGCTGAAAAAGATATTCCTTTTGATGGCTACGATGCTCAAGTTCCGTACAGAGAAAAACCTATTCCTTCAACAGAACAACAGCCAAGAATGTTAACTTATTCATCTGAATATGATCAACCTTTGGAGATAATAACCACTGAGGCTTACACCAGGAGAACATCAGTGCCCACTGCACAGGACATTGCTCAGGGTGTATCAGCTCCAGTCACCATAACTAAAATTCACCAGGAATCTATAGAAAGCCAAGAGTTTCGAGGACCAGAAAAGGTTGTCTCCAGTTTGAGTCACATGTATGCTTCCTCAATTTCGACCTCAGGTCAGCCCCCCGAAAGCCTGCCTAGTCTGGTCACTCAGGTGGTCACCACTGAGGTCCAGAGGACCACTGTTTCTGTGGTCCATGAAAGACTTTCACAGCCTCCACCCAGTGTAGCCATCACTGTACAGCCAGATATGGTTAAAGTCCACCCTCCGCCAAAACAGAATGGGAAGGTAATATATCCCGGTGATGTTATTGATTTACGTACTATGAAGGCTGGTTTGAAGATGACAGAACAAGGAATGGATCTAACACCGCCTGATTCATGTCGACACTCTTTTTCAAGTGACTATAGCGGGCGTCAGATCACAGCAGTGCAGCCCGAAATTGTAAATCTTAGTCCAGAGATCACCCCTGCAACTACACTGTCATTGGTCACGGACAGCATCACAATAGTTACATGCACAGCCACTATTGCATCACGTAACAGCATTCCAGCAGAGAAACCACTTGACTTGCAAGGCCCTGTTACGTCGCCTTTGCCTCTCACAACATACAAATCATTTGAACCACTGGCACAGATTGTGTACAGACCTGTGAACACTCAGCCCATGGTTAGTGCTGTAACATCCACAGCTCAAGATGTTCCCATTAATCTCTCCTTTGGAGCCCTTGTCTCGCCGGGAGTCAAGCAACCAATGACTTCAACCTCAGCAGCTGTGACCAACAGAGGTCCTGTTCTTTCTCTAGAGGCCACAGAAGCCATGGATCTGTCAAACTACAAACCAGTGAGAGCTATGGTAGCTTTGTCCAGCACAAGTCCAGGAGTGGTGACCACTGTTGTAGAGGATGATGGGACTCCTGTTGACCTTACAGCTGGTAGAAGTGTGTGCTGTGATGTCATTTACAAGCTACCATTTACTGGAAGCTGCAGAACACAGCCTGCAGTTACTACACAGCCTGACAGTCTCTACCAGGAAGATGCAGGAATTTATGGCATCAAAGGCATGAATGGCATTAAAGCATCAGTGACCCAGAGCAACATTACAGATGCAGAACTGCTTACCTATGAGCCTAAGAACGGCTATGACTATCTGAGTGGAGCTCCAGACGCTGCTATAGACCTCACTGCTGCCAAACTTTCTGCAGGTGAGTATGGGGATTTCAGATTACTTTATGTGATCTTTTTTTGCACCATAAACATGTATTTAATAGATTTGTGAGAAAATTGAGAGTGAGAATTTTTTTTTTACTATAAATACAGTATGTGCAATTCTTTGCTGTTTAAGTTCACTATTATATGCTCTTCTTAACTTTGCTACGTAATTTGCATGTTTTATATTAACATGCTTGTTTTTGCTTGTCTTTCTTTGTTTTGTCTTTATACAGATGCATGTCTGTGCCTGCGTGTGCTTCCTCAATATTTTGGTTTTGCAACTTGCTAGACAAAACAACCGCAGATATGCATGTTCTGTGGGAGTCTTTTAAAATCCAAATTGCATGACCTCAAACTTGTAAACACAATAGTATAGTAGTAAATAGTAAATCTGTATTTCTGGACTTATTATGGCAGGTGAAGCTCTAGACTACACTAGCAAAGCAACAGAAGTCTTCGCTGGAATGACTACAGCTCCATACTCCCAGATAAGTGCATCTGGCTTTGGAGTAAATACTGTTCTAAGGACCTCAGATGGAATAGTTTATTCTTCTGTTGCTGCCCCAGTTCCATCCACATATGCAATTACTACACAGCCAGGCTCAGTCTTTAGCACTACCCTAACCCCTACATCAACAGTGCAGAACCAGGCATTGCTTCATCCATATGGCTTCATTCTTGCTACAGACCCAGGACAGATAATTCCTTTTGACACGGGAATACCGAAGGAGCTTCTACCTACAGCTCTGGCTGACATCATATCAGGTTATCCAGAAATGTACTCAGACACCACTCTGGAAGCAATTGCTGCCTCTCTGGATGCTTTAGCCTCTTCCCCAATATTTCCTGGCTTAGACAACACCAAAATGGCTCAATATCAGATGGAGAGGGAGTTTCTAGAGCTAGAGAAGCTTAAGCAGCTCTGTCTCGCTGAGGAGCTTGAGTGGGAGAGGCAAGAGATCCAGCGTTACCGTGAACAGGAGCAGCTTATGGTCCAAAGGGAGCTTGAGGAGCTTCAGGCTCTGAAGCAGCAGCTTCTCCTGCAGCAAGAAGAAGAGCATCATGCTCACATGGTGGCCCAGCAGGAGACCTATGCTCAACAGAAAGAGCAGTTGCTGCAAATTCAGCAGCTGCAACTACAACTTCAGCGACAGCTAGACGAGCACTATGGCACCACTGGTCCCACAGGAAACCTCTTAGATGCTAAATTTGCAGGGGTAGGGGACAGTGGCCAGTACTGGCCTGTCAAGGATGAGTCAACGACTGCATCTATTGGAACACACCTAGACAAAAATCATGACCAATCTAATTTAGTAAAGAGGCTTCAAGCTGACCTGGACACCGGGAAAAAAATCATTGATAGTGGAGTGCAGACAGATGACGAAGACTCAGCAGAGAAGCAGCATGTGGGACGAAAAAAGAAAAATAAGAGGGACATAGACAGCTCAGGTCAGACTGATGATGAGGACCAAGATGAATGGGATACTCCCACAAAAGCTCGGCGGCGCTCTCGAAAGCATAGCAGTGAAGGGAAACATGGCTCTAAAGTCTCTAGCATTGCCATCCAGACAGTGGCAGAGATTTCTGTGCAGACTGACCACTCTGGAACCATTAAACGACCCAACGTCCAGATGGATACAAAGGTGGAAATCATCAAGCATATCTCAGCTCCAGAGAACTCCCAGAGAGGGGGCAGTTTGAGCTGTCAGACAGACTTAGACAGAAGACACACACCCATTGAGGTGGGATACAGCACGCACCTTAAAGCAGATGTCCCTTCTAAGTCTAAGCTCTTCTACAGCCAAGTCTCCCCCCTTTCCCCTGAAAAGGCAGTTGGAGGACAGCGAATGCTTACTGCTGATCCAAACCGATTTTCTTCTGGTCCTCGGATATTAAAAGCTGGTCAGAAGTCTCTATCTGATCCTAAATCCCTTAGTCCTTCCACAGAAGACCGGATGAGTGGATACTATGCAGACAGCTATTCTGTAAGTCCCAGCAGAATACAGATGAAAAAAACAACAAGTTTTTGATTGACAATGGCAATTACTGTGCTGAACACTGGATGTGTAATTTGTTTTTTATCCTAGAGCCGAGGTTCTCCCTCTGGTACAGGTAAGAAGGTAAAACGTACACTGCCAGACCCCCCACCCGAGGACGACTCTCTGACAGGATGTTCAGGCTACAGCACCAACTCTGCTCGTCGGCGCCTTGCCCGGAGTACAACAATGGCCAGGGCAAAGATCCTGCAGGACATTGACAAGGAGCTTGATTTGGTGGAGAGAGAATCTTCTAAACTTCGCAAAAAGCAAGCTGAGCTAGATGAAGAGGAAAAGGAGATTGATGCCAAGCTACGGTGAGATGTTCCAGGTTGATTATGAACGCATTTTAGGAAGTAGGCTTACACTTTGTGCCGACCCAATGAAAGTAATTTATTCATCAAGAAATTTAAGTAACCAATAAATGTGTGATTCCTTGTTTACAACAAATACCCTTGCATTCCTCCCTCTCCTACAATCATTATTCCTAATTCATCTACATGATTCCCCTTCTACCTTGATAGCTTATGGGCTAAAAGGCTGCCTTGACATCACTCAGTGAGACCTCTCTACACTCACACATAGTTAAAGGTACTAATGTGTGAGAACCCAGAACAAGTATTTGCCGCTTTGGTTGTAATAGTAATAAAACTGTTGAAGCTTTAGTTGTTAAATGTACCATGTGTTTTCTATAGGTACCTGGAGATGGGTATCAACCGGCGTAAGGAGGCCTTGCTTAAAGAGAGAGAAAAGAGAGAGAGAGCCTATCTACAGGGGGTAGCAGAGGAAAGAGACTACATGTCAGACAGTGAGGTTAGCAACATCAGGGAGGCCAGAGGTGATGGCCTGGAAAGACCAAGGACAGCTCCCCAGTCAGAGTTTGATCAATTCATCCCCCCACAGACAGAAGCTGATTCCCAGTACAACACACTTACTAGTCCCTACTCCCATTATGCCCAGTATAGTCCCCAGACCCAAACCACCAGTCATTACACCCAACAGAACCTGTATCAGCAGCAGTCCCTTTACCACCAACAGGTGTCTCCATACCCAACGCTGTCCCTTTCCCACGGCCAGACTCAGCCTAGCAGCTACCAACATGCTCTTCTCCTGCAGCAGGGCAAGCAACGACAAACCACCTTGTCTGATTTGGAGCCTAAAATCACCACCAATTATGAAGTGATACGCAACCAGCCTCTGCTCATTGTGCCAACCTCTGCAGAGAGTGGCTATGGGGTGGCTCACCTGGGTGGCAAGTATGGCAACTTGGACTTGAGGCTGGGACTAGAAGAGAGGAGCATGGCCTCCAGTCCGATGTCGAGTATTTCTGCTGATTCCTTCTATGCTGATATTGACCACCATAACGCCAGGAACTACGTGTTGATAGAGGACATAGGGGAGCTCACCAAGGCCTCAACAGGACTGGGCAGCACTGGCCTGAGTTCTGGATTCACCCTGCCCGATAAGGAGTTGTCCAAGGCAGACAGACTACTTAGGGCAGCAGAAGTTAGGCGCACAGCAGAGGTAAATATTGTTAGATAATATGTTAAGTGTATACAGTGTGATCTTTGAGGTGCAATTTAAGGCTACAGTAATCTAAACCCGCAAAATGTTAAAAGATAATGCTACAGTGCACAGACTTTTATATGCTTATAATGTACTGTATACTTAAACTGCATAGTGTGTCATTGTGTGTTGACTTAAATTGCTGCTGAGGAACTATTGCTCATTTATCATTTGACCTCTTTTAGGTGGCAGATTTCCTAGGCTCATCTCGGCTTCAGGGCTATGGTAAAGGAGAAGATGACACCATGGAGGAGCCTTATGAGCTGAAGCTGCTAAAGCAGCAGATAAAGCAAGAGTTCCGGCGAGGAACTGAGGGACTAGAACACCTAACAGGCCTCAGCCTGCCCCAGTATCTCCCCAGTGACAGCAGTTTTCGTCATTTCCCAAAGGGTGAGAAATATAGCATTGGCAGGCTCACTCTTGAAAAACAGGCAGCAAAGCAGCTCCCAGCAGCTGTGCTATACCAAAAACAGATGAAGAACAAAAAGGCCCTAATAGACCCTAAGGCCATCACTAAGTTTTCCCCAATTCAGGAGAGTAGGGACCTGGAGCCTGACTTTGCCAGCTACATGGGGACGGGGGCATCTTCAGTGACCAATCTGGCTGCTAGGGCAAGGCTTCTTCAGGATGAAATTACATTTGGCCTGAGAAAGAACTTGTCTGAGCAACAAAAATATTTGGGGTCCTCCCTGGGGGCAAACTTAGCTGGTTCCCTTAATCTTGGGCATTCCTTGGGACTGGGATCAAGCATTAGAGCCACTGTTCATGATGATGGCACATACCCCAGTGGCACTCGTTCCCGACCTTCATCACGACCTTCCTCCCGACCCTCTTCTGTCTATGGCTTGGACCTGTCCATCAAACGGGATCTATCCAGCTCCTCACTCAGACTTAAAACAGAGGGAGATGTCTTGGATGCAGCATTTGCCCCTGGAGTGACCAGAGCAAAGCCTACCAGTTTACCTATCAGCCAAAGCCGGGGCCGTATCCCCATTGTGGCTCAGAACTCCGAGGAGGAAAGCCCTCTGAGCCCAGTGGGGCAGCCTATGGGCATGGCTAGAGCCTCAGCTGGGCCTCTGCCTCCTATCTCTGCTGACTCCAGGGACCAATTTGGGTCTAGTCATTCACTGCCAGAAGTACAGCAACATATGAGGGAAGAATCTCGGACACGTGGTTATGATCGAGACATCGCGTTCATCATGGATGACTTGCAGGGCGCCATGTCTGACAGTGAAGGTAAATGGAGACTCAGACTGTTGCAGCAACTTGACTGTGTGGACCTGCTTGACATGCATGCGAATGCTGAGTGGTAACACTGACTTTGACCTGCTCTTTCTCAGTTATTCGTTTTCCAGATATATGTTCTTAGTTGTTGGTTACTCTACTTACATCTCTCATGTTACAGTAAAGTAGACTTTTGATGTCTGCATGCCGTTTTTTTTCTTGTAAATATAATGTTCACCGATACATAACAATCTTATGTTATGTATGTCACTTATCTGTTCTATTCATGTTTGTTCTGTGATTTCATTAGCATGCTTTGTCCTTTTGTTTTGCAAGACTTAACTCCTCCAGTTAAATTTGATTGCTGTTAAGAGAATATATGGATATTCAAATAAAGCATTGTTATAGTTAATCTTCCTCCAAAAAGTGCCTCAACCCATAAATCATAATAAAAGTTTCCATATGTTTTTGGCATTCGTAGGCGAGGGAAGCTGTTCTAGTTGCAGGGGTCTGTAAAAAAAACACTATGACAAGGAGTGTCCAGGGAGCCTCTGTGTTTTTCCAGGCCTGTCCCAGCAGTCTGTAGTGCAAAGTACTGTCACGGTGAGAAGTAGGTCATCCCATCAGAAAGATGTCTATTTACTGTTCAAATGCACTTTTTGGGCTGTTCTGGAGCACAGGTCCTGTAGCGGCAGCATGTTTAAATAAATCCTGCTGAGTCATGGTGTCTGGGTCACTTCAGCAATCACATCTACGTCATAACCAACTCCTGCCATATCTACTGTACTTTGAAGAGTGACCTGTGCATTTTGTACAGTGCACGTTAAAATACAACAACTCTACTGTCAGGATTTAAATGTTGGGTCATATTATTGTGTGTCAGCTGTGTGACGTTGACTGTACGTCTTTTAATTTTCTATATCTGTATGTGGTTTTGCATCCTTGCATGTTGTGAAATTTCTTTCCATTTCTCCATTTCTATTTTAATAAAGTGAATGTTTTTTGCTTGATGGTTGTCACTGTGGATGTCTCATTGCTACAGTACTGTACTGTATGTGAGATTCCCACGTCCCCTAGTGATCGACAGCAAATATTGACATTTCTATTTATGTAAGTGTGGGATTGGTAGTGTTCCATTAAGCTAGTTATTAATATTGGTAGATATTAATATAAGCTAAAAAAATCTCCTGTAGGTGATATTTTTAAAAAGACATGCTGATTAGGGCCACAGTATGTTTCTGTTTAATGTTATTCACATATATATATATATATATATATATATATATATATATATATATATATATATATATATATATATATATATATATATATATATATATATAAAGGAAACACATGTCCAACAACTTTAGCTTTGTTTCGTAACAAATTTTAAAGGATCAGTTCTTGATGAGAAGATGATATATATGTCGTCACACAACATGAAGTCTCCATCTGCCTTGATTTCAGCACTAAGTGAGACCATGCTGGCTTTGAACAGAGATGATGCCAGAATCTTTCATGAAAGTATCAGACACGGTAGAGTATGTTATGGTACTAGTTAAAACCCCCCGCTCTCATGGTTCCACTATGGCTTCATTTGATACTGTAGATGGCTTTTTCCCCCTAAGATGTGATTTTCATAGTGTGATTTTTTTCCTGGCTACATCTGTCTGACAGACTAGTGATGTCAGACCTGCAGTAATATCAAGCATGCACCTCACACCGACCACTGCTTTCACCGCATGTGCTGAAGTATAATTAAAGTACAAATACAGTCTAGAGTTCCTGTAATTTGTTAGATTCATTAACATATGTTGACGCATTTCTGAAAAAAACAAAACTTTGTACCCCAGCTGGAGGCCCAAACTGGAATATAGAAGGTGAGACAGCATTCCACTTCCCATGTAGATACATAGCGATTGTTTGCCTCCATGCCACACATCATGGTTCTGAATGATCCGCTTCTCTGGTTGATTTTGAAAACATAGCAGACTCATTCTGGAATGACTCACATCCCAGTAGCCGATAACACATGTCATTTAGCAGATCTGTAGTAGCTGACATGTCAGATTCATTTTGGAATGAACCCCATCTTAATGACATTAGACCTATCGTTATGTGTCGTATCCTGTAGTGGCTTTAGTTGACATCATTCTGGAATGACTGCACATCAGTGGTTCTGTAAGACCCATTTCCAGTATTCATGCTCATGCGCTTTTGCAGAAACACAAGAAAGTCACGTGTATTGTGTGATTGTGTTACCACAAAACATGTTCAAATAGCTTCTCCGTGCTAATACCGAGAGTATGGAAGGTGTTGGTCACTGATTTAAGGTCAGACACAGCTAACACACACAAGACATGTAGGTGATACTGATCTTCACCGACTGTTATTGGCTTTGTAATGTTAAAATGTGGCATAAAACAGACAATATCGTTCAGATATTACTTACGAGCCTAAGGAAGTACTTTATTTAAGTAAAGTTTATTTATATAATTACTGGAATAAAAACAAATGGGACAACTCCAACCCACAACGTTTCGACTGAAATGATTAATCTTAGGTTAAATTTGTTTACAGTGTCCATGACAACATGGGAAAAAAAATGCTCACACTCAGATGGGGAACAAATGCATGCTATTAAAAGCATGGGCAACTCAAAACGCTCTTGTACTCACCCTTCATTCAGCGCTTACAGGGATCCTCAGATCCCACGGGCGACGTGGAGAAGGTGGAACAGAGCTTACGCGTCTTTGCTTTCACCTATCCAGTCAAGGACAGATAAGACATCGCTGTTGGAGCACAAGGGTTGGATGCGAACAAACTTTGTGGCGCATCCGATCATTGATCTCTGCCTAAGTAATCATGGCCATTTCCAGAGCAGTGGCGTGTCAGGAGTATACAGTTCGTGACAGTAGGATAAGGTGTGTTTGTGAGTCCGAAGCCTTTAACCGCTGCATCTCTTTGCACAGCCTACCACCTCAGGAGGGAGGACACAGATTGGTTTGACAAACCAAGAGAAGGGCATCCACAGGGTGGGTCGGACAGGAGGCAGGTGAGCTCCAGGCTAAAGTCTATTCTGCTAATCTTTTCTGTCATTTTTCTGAGGCACACATATATTCTGACGTTTCAAATGGCTGAATATCCTTTTCAGATGAAACTGGTCCCCTATGCTTTTCCTCACGCTCGCATCAAGCTTAAGAGAGACCCTCAGGACACCAGTGTGTCAGGTACAGTAACGCAAACAGATAGCATTGATACACCCATACAGTATTGTTTTGTTTTTTGGCTGCTAGTTTAGTTTTGTATGTCTGTTTTTTCCCAGGGAACGGACTAGGAATCCGCGTGGTAGGGGGGAAGGAGATTCCAGGAAGCCGAGGGGAGATCGGAGCGTACATCGCCAAGGTTATTCCTGGTGGTGTTACAGAACAGACTGGAAAGATCATAGAGGGTAAGAGAATGAGAAAAGGAGGTGGCAGTAGGAAAAAAGAATATAAAAATAAGCCTTTAGTCAAACTCTGTGAATCAGTGAGTTCCAGATGGAAGTGTGAGAGGTTTGTGTAGTCGTCTGTCATGTCCGAGCACAGAAAATCATGTCAGCTCACCCTCCACAAGAAGAGGCTGTTAGTCATTAGGCTATATTTAGCATCGACACACACATGCAAAAAACTACAGATACAAATATCGTTTTTTGCAGGATTACAACCGTAATTGATATTAACTGATTAGCTGACCTCTTCCCAAACAATTCCTGGGTCTTTACCTCAGAAACAGAGCGAAGGGTGACACAGACTGGCACAGAAAACAAAAAGGGTTCACCGGCTCTTCCCTCCGACACCATTAATTGTTGCAGCAAACCCATACAAAGAGTTGTCACGGTGGCCACTTTGCTCCATGTGCCGAGTTCTAACTATGCAAGTGCAAATATTATGTTTCACTGAAAGAGAACGGAAGCAGAACATGCCTTCAGGTGCACAGAGAGATGGAGTGGGGGAGGACACGGCGAATTACAGCGAGGGAACAGAGGGAATAATCTAACTGGCGATATTAATTGAAGTCTTTATTGCCGCAGCAGCCGGTGGGTTGCTTCATGAGCTGAAGCCTAAGCCGAAGACCTGGTTTCACCTGTGTAAGTGAGGCCTCAAAGCGCCTTAAACTTGAAGTGGACGTGTGCAGTGCACTGACTGACTAAGGCCGTGACTGGCTAAGGTCTGCTTAGGTTGCTGTGCTGTGTGAAACTTGGAAATGAAATTACGGAAGTTTTCTCTGTGGTGTGTTTTGCCCGCGGGCTGACGTCCGCGCTGGGAATTGACTACGCGCCCTCTGTCTGTTTACCATCATCGCGTACAGGAATGCAGGTGCTGGAGTGGAACGGAGTCCCTCTGACGGGAAAGACCTACGAGGAAGTGCAGTGCATCATAGGGCAGCCATGTGCCGAGGCGGAGCTCTGCGTCAGACTGTGAGTTACATCTGGCTTCATTTATCCTCTATCCTTGTGAAACTCCTACATGTTTAGCTGCAATATGGTGACACATTCCCTCCCTCCTTCCCCTTTTATTCATTCCACACCCCCATCATCTGACAAACATCACTTAATGACTGGCTATACTGCTGAAACACACTGGCTGATGTTCTATCATGCATTTCCTGTGACTCTAGAGACCTTAACATGCTGTCAGACCCTGAGCACCCACAAGCCCTGGAGCATCATGTCCAGCTGAAGGCTGGTATGTACCGCGTACCTGCCGCAGCATCTGCATGCGTGCATGTGTCTGTGCACCTGTAGCACAATGGCTCACCGTGCTCGTGTTCCTGTGAGCAGGTGGGCAGCGCTCCCCCGGCGTGGACCCCAAGCAGCTCGCCGCGGAGCTGCAGAAGGTGCAGCAGCAGGGTCCCGGCGTAGCGGGGACAGGGGTCGGACCCGGGGGACTGGGGGTCCTCTCTGCACTGGAGCGCTCGGCCCTCCTCCACTCGGGGACCGGGTCGGCTGCCTCCAGCGGCGTGCCGAGCCCCGGCCAGCCGGCGTCGCCCGCCATTAGCAAGAAGCAGCGACACAAGGTAGGCTCAGAGCCATTAGGCGGTTGGGAGTTGGCTTTATAATGTGCGGGAACTGTCTTCACTGTAATTTGCTTTGCATTAATTGCTCCCTTTATGTGTTTGGTCAGGCGGCAGAGGTGATGAAGATGCCTCACCTCATCACTGGAGAGATTCAGGTAGGTGGAGATTTTCCATAATAAAGACGCAGGAGTGGTTTCAGTTCAGCCGTCACACGGCCCCCACCTCGCTCTGTGTCCCTCAGCTCCAGATCAACTACGACAGAAACCTCGGGAACCTGATCGTCCACGTCCTGCAGGCGAGAAACTTGGCCCCGAGGGACAACAACGGTTACTCGGACCCCTTTGTCAAGGTCTACCTCCTGCCGGGGAGAGGGTGAGCTCAGAGCGCGTTTGAGGGTTCACTCGTGTCTGGTGTGTGTCGGCCTTTCTGCTTCTGTGTCTGTCTCGTTTTCTCTCCCCCCCCCGATTGATTTGTGACATTGTCTCGGCGGTGCTGTTTGGAAATGACTAACTACTTGAATGTGTTTGGGAGAATGACACAGGACATGATGATATGAGGCAGTCATGCTTTGTGAAATGTACTTGAATTGAATTGATGGGGTGTTCTTGAGCCTGACTTCCCCCAGCCGTTTGCCAAAGCACCAGAAGCGTCCAAGCTACTGGACTCATCCCTTCTTGCTCCGTCCAGTGACTCTGGCTGAAAGGGAGGCCATTTATACAGTGGCTGCCTCCTCTCCCCCATGTTTACTCCACCATCTTCCCAAGATCCCGTGACTAGCAAGCGGGAGGATCGATACAGACTTTATCTAGAGTGTAACACTATCTGCTCTTAGATAATGGCTCCATCAGACCTGTTTATGAGACTATAAGCTCTCGGGAGCTCTCTGTGCAGGAGGGCACGTTTGGTCTCCTGCTGTTTCACTGGATGTGCATTTGCTAATGTATTCGTGTAGCAACAACATTTAGATTAGCGAAGTGTGAATTATCGGTTCGCTCACGGAGCAGTAAGTCTCTTTCCTCTCCTTCCATCAGATGCATTGCTCTGGTAAAAACAGTGATACACCCTCCAAAGAATATTGATTGCCTCAGCTCACTATCCTTTACTGCCTTTACTTTGGGCTCTCTGGGCTTCTCTGACTGGTTTTTGTGTTTTTGCTTTTCTTGTTTGTGATATCTGCCCTCCTCTTCCTCTTCTGGACTCCCTCAGACAAGTCATGGTTGTCCAGAATGCAAGGTAGTGTGGTGTTGATCTTTTGCTTTCAGTTGGTGTTTTGTTTTTTGAACTCTGTAATTCTGAGCGTGTTTTTTCCCCGTGCGGTTTTTCATCCTTTTGTTATGGCCTTTGTTGTTCGTCCAATTATCTGCTCTATTTTGTATTTAACGACATTTCTGTCATTGCTTTTCTCTCCATGTCTCACACTTTTAACTTTCCTCAGCTTCAATCGCACAAGTAGTTTGTGATTTTGTAAAAGCATCGTAGTCAAACAGATCAGTTTCAAAACAACATTTACATCTGAATGATGTCACCACGGTGGAAGAGTGTACAACATCTATTCAGTCCATATTTACGGTGAATGCTTGCTGTGCGGTCAGAGAGGAGAGACATATTTAAATACATTGCTGACAATCACTCTGGATTTTATAACTCGTTAGTGCTGATAACAAGAGAAGGACCAAGTACGCTCAGAAAACCATGAACCCGGAATGGAACCAGACTGTCATCTACAAGAACATTCACCTGGAGCAGGTACTTCTCAGCATAATATATAGCACAGCATATAATAGCACACACACACACACACACACACACACACACACACACACACACACACACACACACACGCACACACACGCACACGCACGCACAGGCACACGCACACACAAGCTACTCATGCATTTGCAGCATGTGCCATGAGCCACTTTGGCTGAAGCGGTCCCATGCTCCTATTAGGATTCTGTCCTCGTGCCTCGTGTCCCCGGGGTCGTCGTCAGTATCCCTGCGCAGCCTCTTATCGCTGCTCGCAGGAGTCGAGTTAACAACCATCATTTCAGTTCTCGCACAAACTCCACACAGTCACTGTGTGTGACTGTAACATAAAAAAAGAGTGATAGAAGCCTGATAACCACGCTCCGCTGCGTGCGTCATATATTTGGGTACTGTACCTTTTGTTTATTTGTGGCGCATGTGCTGTGCTCTAACAGACACGACCCAGATGGTAAATCCCACTGCGAGGCACGAGTGCAGATGCGATTGTGTTAGTCGTCAAAGAATAGCGGCCTCGTGCGAAACCCGCGAATCCACGGGCTCGGCTCGTTCTGCCTTCTGTTAATCACGTCTCACAGCCCGTCAGGACGGCACCGCTCAGAGACATGCTCCTACACATTCCTACACCCCTACAGCCACATCCATAGGTGCACGCACGCACGCACACACGCGCACGCACGCACACACACACACACGCACAAGCACACACGCACACATACACACACACACACACTGATGTGACGTTTGCTCCTCTTACATTCAAGCACTGCACATACTGTACAGTGACTGTGCATGTGCTGCTTTATTTCATGCCTCTTCCACCCACATAAACACAACCACCGACACATCCACACGTTTCTCCCCTTCACAGAAGATCCTTGTTTATGATGTCTCTCCTTTGTCAATGCAGTTGAAAAAAAAGACGTTGGAGGTGACAGTGTGGGACTACGACAGATCTTCCTCCAATGACTTCCTCGGTGAAGTGAGTGCTTTTTGACTTGAACTAATGCAGTCAGCATCTACTTAAGACAAAAGGTTTATTCTGCTGTAACTGACTTTTCTCTTAGGACCTGTGCTTTGATTTGTTGTGATTTCAGACCTGAATTTAAAAAAAATGGGCTTAGTTGAATGTCAGGAGATGTCACGGTTGGTTTGTGATTTGAAAGCAAACATTTTAAGGTAGATTAACCTAAAAGTTGAACGATCTCGAGGTGTTTGATTTCAACTGATGTGATTCAGTTGTGTCACTGTTGTTGGCTGGATCAAAGTAAATGAAGTGCACATTTCTTTTTCTTCTTAGTGTAAGATGTGACTTGCTCATGCGGGAATGCAGGGACTCTGGGTTACATTATCCAAGGATGTTAGCTTCATCGCTCTGCCTGTTTCATGCCTGTAAATCTGTATAATGAGCTAATCTGTTTAGTCTCTTCTAAATGCAGTGCTTTGTTGAACACAGTACATGTGTTACTTACAGTCCCTGCTTCCGTCTCACTGCCTACGTACATGTTGATTGTCCAATAGGTGCTGATTGACTTGTCAAACACTGCCCAGCTGGACAACACTCCGCGATGGCTGCCCCTGAAAGAGCAGAGCGAGAGCATTGAGCACAGCAGAGCTCACCATGCTGCCCAAGGCCCACCGGGGTCCGGCACAGGCCAAGGTCACGGCCAAGGTCACATGTCAGGCCCTGGGATGGGGCCTGGGCACGGTATGGGACCGGGTCCAGCACCAGGACAAGCAGATGGCAGTCTGGATTCACCTAAAACCTCTGTCATCAAGAGCAGAAGCCATGGAATCTTCCCTGATCCATCCAAAGGTAAAATGATCTGACACACACTCTCCATCAATTTCCATCAATCTGTTTCAGATTAGGCTTTCTAAACCGTGACACTGGTGTTATTATTCCTGGCAGGACTGTGCACAAGACAAAAACTGCAAATGATAAAGCGGTCACTCAGTTGTCATAGAGATAGACGACGTTGCCATAGAAACCAAAATGCTAATAATTTCTTGACAGCTGTAATTACACTCCACGGACTTGTCAACCGCTACATGGCACAATCAGGACCAGAGCGGAGCGCAACATATGAAACACACCTACGGGGGTCGTTTTAGTCACAGCGCTGCCTTTCCTCTCGCTGCAGACATGCAGATGTTGCCTCTGGAAAAGTCACACAGCAGCCCGGGCAGCTCCAAGTCGTCGTCTGACGGCCAGCTACGCTCGCACGGCCCCTCCCGAAGCCAAAGCAAGAGCAGCGTCACTCAGGCCCACCTAGAGGATGCCGGGATAGCTATTGCTGCCGCAGAGGCTGCCGTGCAACAGTCCCGCCTGCAACCAAGTAAATCCTGTCCCTACCCATAATTCACTTCCTGTGACTTGCCTCCTTTTCTCCTATGCATGCGAGCCGTATGGTAACCTCCTGAAAACTGTACTTTAACCTTCTGCTCTCATAATTTTATTTTATTAATTCAGTTATTAATTAATATTACGTAATAATAATCTTTGTTTAGTTCCACATAAGAGCAATCACACTTACAATCTAACATTTAATTGGCATTTAAACTTAAGGCATAAATTAAAGGCAAATCTAGTTCAAAACATAAAACTAAACCTTATTTCTAAAGGATTACTAAAATAAATTTAATTCTTCATAAAAGTTGCATATTTTGTATACTAAATATTACAAATACAATATTTATATTTGTGTATATAATTAATGATAGAACAATAAGAGCGCTGTTAGGGGCCTGCTTCCCTCTGTCTCCACATGGAGTGTGCATGTGACAATCCCAGTCATATGGTTTCTACAAAAGCCCAGTGTGGAGCTGCTCATTCCCAACATAGAAACCAAGCTGGGATGGCAATCCCTCATATGTCTTGTTTGACTTTAACACAGATTAAACAGTACTCACCCAGTTTAGTGTGACGCCAGGGCTACTTAAGCATGCAGTTGCAGCTTCCCTAGCTCCTGCTCCCTGGCCCATGACGACTTCATGAAGCGACGTCTGCATCTTTGCATGCGTGTGCCATATGAATGAACGCCACAAGCACACACAGATATGGCACACGGGCTCCCCTCCCCGCCCCCCCCCCCCCACCTGTTCCTACCGCCTAGAGGTTCAAAAGTCAACGGGAGGCTCACTCTGCACTCACCAGCCAATGAGAGCTAACCATGAGAGGAGCAAGTGGCAAGGGAAGGTGAGGCACAGAACGTAGGCAAAATCATAAAGACTAAACCTAAAGTATTAGCCATAATGTAATAAAACTAACCACATATAAAATATATAAACTACAGTTATTTAAGTCATCTGTTAAAATTAAACACAGTCTGTGTTTTCATTTCCATGTATGTGCTGCACAGTAAGTCTTGATGTGTCTGTTCCGTCTGTTTTTGTACTTCATATACTGTAACTGTTGCAAGATTTCATAGCCGTGAAAATGAAATTCATAGTCATTGCCGTTTAGTCACAGGTGCTGTTACAATATCATAATAACCATAGAACATAATCAAAATAATTTTTGAAGCTAATATAGATAAGTAACATTAACTGTGGAGAGACAATGTGACAGAAAGGCTTCACATGCTCCCTGAACTAATTATGTTATATTATAATTACTATTATGTGGGCATATGTTGACTCACAGCAACCAGCATCAACACCAACGTGAGAAATGAGTCAATAAAGAAGCTCTGTGCTGAGAATTAAAACAAAAAGACAGCTGGAAATAGTGACCGACTGCTTGATTGATTACCTCACTGATCAACAGACTAATTGGAGTGGTGGTATCGTTCAACATTGGACAGACATTCACAAAGAGAAGCAAATGAAAGACTGGAGGAACATTAAGTGTCCAACTTCATATTAGGCTCCTATTGTTGTGTACTGATGAATCTACATACACCACGTGGATGTGGTTGTTCTCACTGTCAGTGCCTCCTTGCCCTCAGGACCAGGCCACCGGCTGGGTGACGTGTCGGCGTCCGTGGTGCTGTCGGCCCCGAGCCTGGTGGGCGACGCCTACGGCGACGGGGAGGACGGCGAGGGCACGGGTGTGGACAGCGCCATATTCCAAGTGCCGCGCATGTGAGACTCCATCCAGCTTCCAGCTGACGGTTTAGCACAGTGTTTAAACGTGCCGTGGCGTTCGCTTAGATAAACACTCATCTGTTTGTTTTCACTGTCTCGCAGTGGCAAGACTGTTCCTAACGGCACAGACAAAGTCGAGCTGGGGACTCCAGAAAATGAAGGCAAGTTCCAGAAGTGTCTTCTGTTTACAATATAAAAAAATGGACCAAAACAAACACATTTTCTTCCGTGGTTGTAGGTCGCCACCTGCTGGTGCGTGTTATGACTGCACGGAGGCTGTTTTTTTTTGTATTTGTACAGTACCAGGAGCATGAACAACCTCCAAACTGCAGTTTAACTGTGATACTATTCAATTGTGGAGTCAAATGGTGATTTAAGTGACTACTGTCGATTAGTGGTGTTTAGCCAGTGTAATGACTTGATGCTTGGCTTGGGACAGTGTGTCTTTCAAGTAGCTCAGGTGTCACGATGCCTAACGTCCATCTCTAGTTTCAATGTGTAACAAAAAGCCCAAGGTCACCTGGGCCATAGTCTGACAGCTGCCGCACAGATGACAGTCAGAAGGTATTTTCCACGACGCCTGATGAAACCTTCAACCCAGCTGTATCTTTATCCTAAACAAACTTACTGTAACAACGGATACAACATAACTGTTGTTAAGCTCATCACCAAACTGCAAACATCTTCTCGGACCTGTTTCATGCTGGAAGCTCTGGTTAAGTGATGCATATTCGTTTCTTTAATAATTAAACAAAGGATGAGTGACATGCTTGTAGGAATATGATTTAAGTGGTGCAAGAAATGCTTTCAAAGTTTTCAAAAAGTTTTCAAAAGTGGTCACAGATTTTGTCTTTCTTTGTTGTTTGTTTAGGTGGTAAGACGCAGGTGATGGGGGAGATAAAAGTCGCGCTCAAAAAGGAGGTGAAGACAGAGGGAGACCAGCTGGTCTTGGAAATCCTTCAGTGCAGAAACATCACTTACAAGTTCAAAAGTCCAGACCACCTGCCAGGTGTGACGCAGCGCTGTAGCAGCTGGACTGCGTGAGGGATCAGTACTGACCCTTTCTCCCATTCGACCTGTAGATCTGTATGTGAAACTGTACGTGGTGAACGTGGCCACTCAGAAGAGGATCATTAAGAAGAAGACCAGAGTGTGTCGACACGACAGGGAGCCGTCGTTCAACGAGACCTTCAGGTTCCCCCTCAACCCGACCGGACACTCCATCCAGGTACAGTAGGACTGGCGCGTGGAGCTGGTTGTGTCTGGTCTGTAGATGAAGACTGGCGTATGACAAACGTGCCTGTTTGATGTTTTCCCAGCTGTTCTTGGTGTCCAATGGAGGAAAGTTCATGAAGAAGACCCTGATAGGAGAAGCGTACATCTGGCTGGACAAAGTGGATATGAGGAAAAGAGTGGTCAGCTGGCACAAGCTGTTCGTCAGCTCCACTCAGACCAACCCCTGAAGACGCCGTGAGGCCAGAGCAAAGACAAAAAAAAGGGCAAAGGGAATAAACAAAGATCAACTTATTTTAATTCCTCAGTTCATACGTTTTTAGAAACAGGGAATGACGTACTAACACCTTCAGCTGTATCGGTCCAGTCCAGTCCTGCCAGCACGCACTGTACTGATGCCCGCCTCCTCCGGCACGAGTCTCCGCTGGCTGTGGACTGTGTAAGATGCAAAAATTTGAAAAAGACGCAGCAAGCAATATCGCTCCGAAAGCAGTGACGTCTTTCTTCTTATTATTTTCTGGTGCTGTGCAAATGAGCTAACATATCGGTCATAGGTTCGGATGGAGTCTGGGGAAAAAAGCAAAAAGGGATATGGGGAGACGGCTGTTGACATCGGTGGTGTTGACAAATGAGATGATGGAGAAATACATTATGTTTTATCATCATTTACATGTAAAAAATACGAAAAATATCTCATGTGGGACAAAGTTAGAGAGATGACTTTTTGCTATGGGATGGAGATGTACAGCACTTCAGATTGTAGATATAACATATGCAGGTTACAGAGCATATCAGATGTTTATACGATATACTAAAATACGAGACGGAGAATATATGTAGGTACAGTATAGAGTATAGAGTATAACACCACCAGAGTATTTATGAGAAGATATAAATATCATTTAAGGCTGTAGGTGGCGCACTGACAATCCAGTAGGCTGCTCGAGCCTATGGTGTAGACAGTTGTAAGAACTGTTATGTGAATGTGGACCTATGTGAGTGACGAAGTAGCTCTTCCAGTCCCGTGATCACACTGCTGCACCGTGCAATATCAACAGGGCTGTGATGCATCCAGAGGTCAAAGGTCGACACCCAGTAGCACCTTTTGCGCAGGACCGGTCCGAATGACAGCGGGACGAACAGCGTCTGGTGCTGTCTGGAATGTTCCGAGCCTAGCGTAGAGTGAATAGAGTTCGTCACGCCTGCGTCATGTGTGCGACATTTTACTTTAAGGCTTCTGTAGTTGCTCAGAGTCCGCTGATATTTCCTCCTGTGTAACCCATCGTGTAGAGTAACGGCGCTGTTAGAACGGACAAGCCGCGTGTAGATGTGCAACTGTCACTACACCTGTATGGCAGCTCTGCTTTGTGTGTATAAGTAAAACACCCCAGTCTGATTTTTATTTAAGGTAATTTTAAAAAAAAGAAAAAAATAATCTCAAAAGTCCAATGTCAAGGTTCCTCTGTGTGTCTGACTGTGCTGTAAAACTCACTGTGCTGTGTGTGTCAGTGACTCCCGTTGCAAAACAGTGAACCAGCCTCTTTCACTGCCTGTGACCAAAACACTCAGGCCCACTGGGGTTCAGTCATATTTAGGTCAGAAGAACTACTAATGCGCAAATGGATGAACCACCAATTCATTTTGTGATGTTCTGCCACCACATCGACGGAGCCTCACAGCCCGGTCAGTGTATTCAGGCATAAAACAGGGCTGATGCAATTTCTTTTAAATATATATATACATGACAGGAAACAACAAATATGATTAAAAACAAGATGTCACATAAATTATTGCTATGGAGGAAAACAGAAAAAGAGAATAAGGAGGTTGATTTTTCAAAGAATTACTTTGCTGTGCCAACTTTGTTTTTTTTTTATTCCAGAGTCATTAGTTCCTTTTAAGTAATTCTATGCAACTCAGATGTGTTTGGATGCATTTGATTTTGGAATTAAATGTTTTTTCTGTGAACATATAGTCCTAAATAGTCTTATAGAAAAATGATTTTAATTTGTACATCACAGAAAAATTAAATCTATTGATTTTTTTACTGATTTTAATATATATTACTGTTAATATCTTCATGGAGCTTGTGCACTTTATTATTACACAGTTTACTTTCTTCACGCAGCATTAGAGCACGTGTTTTGTGTTCTCCTCCACTGGAACGAACTGACTCATGCAGTATGTGGTAATTGAAACTATTGTGGTGTGCATTGTGCATCTATGTGGCAAAAGAAAAAAATAAGAGGTTCCTAAACACAGTGCACAGTTTGGGGGGTGATCCTGCTCACTACACCATGTCCATAGTCTACTGACCACGCTGTGTTCGAGTACAGTAAAAAAAAAACACCATTACATTCCCTCGATGCTCAGCTTTGACCGCTGAGTCGCTCATATTTCCCTCAAGCTAAATCCTATTTGTTCATATCAGCTGTTGCCTGCAATTGTGGAAGCATCCATTCGTTGTCGTTCCGAGGGGTGTGAATGTGACATGTGTACATAAAGTGTTTATTTTCTACAAAGACTGAATGTTTATATTGTCCAAAGTTTGAGCATGTGAGTGTTGAAAAAAAAATGATTAACAAAAGATTTACTAATTGTACAGCAATGAGTGTCTGTAGTGGTTCAGTATACGGGGATGTGACTGTGTAATCCATGTGCTGTCAACCAATGGCCGTCTGTGCAACCACATCCCGCGAGCGGCTGAAACAAAGCAAGGGAAAAAAAATCGACTCAACTTCAATAGCTGTCTGAGACTTTCTGTTTTGGATGTTGCATGTTCCGTTGATGGTTCGTCAGTATATTTTGCCTACAGATTATGTTGAAAAAGAGACAGAATATGTATAGATTTCTCTGTATGCTGACTGTAAAGAAATATGCTTGTACAATTGTCTTGTTTTTCACTCAGTGTAAAAACAAAGAATCCAATGTTATGGTTTTGTGGTTGTACACAGGATGTGTTGAGATATTATGCAATTTGTGCTGTAAAGAAAATCAGCTGTTTCCCTCGAGTCTAAAGAATAAATATCAACAAGAGCTATATTACAGACGCTGAACTGAGCCTGTAATTTTTGTCATTCCCGTAGCGACCACTAGATGGCGCCAAACTGATACAGACTAAACGTAACCCCCCTCGAGAATCTCACATTGATTATTTAGAGTAGTTCAATCATCATTAACATTTGGCCAGTGCATGTAATTTAAAATTTTCAAGGTCCTTATAATAAGAAGATACAGGTTACATGCAAAACCCACAAACTTGTAATTCTAGCATTAGTGCATCAACTAACATATAAGTAGCATTAGTAGTACATCTGGCTCAGCTTTATTCACAGTCTTACCTTTATGTGTTTAATATTTGTAACAACTAACAAGGAACATCCAGTCAGTGCATGTAAACTAACTTTTCGACGTCTACTCCACTGTACTGTACATGTAAGGTCTTACCTGCGCCTCATTCCTGTAATGTTAACGCATCACCTCTAGGTGGCAGTGTCTTCAACCTAATGACCTCTGTCGCTGCAGCGTTGCTGATCGTGAGTCAGTGGTGCTTTTACAAATTATTCTATTAACGTAATTACTGAGGACGCTTGTGTTTACAGATGGTTCTCTCGTCTTAGTGTGGGATTAGTCTGCAAGACGATTTCATATGAACTGGGAGTTCTGCGCTCATGTAGGATCTGTAGGTTAATTAAATTTATAAATAATAATAATCAATAATCAAAATGAGACAACTATGGAGTAAAACCCTGGTTATTGGTGTGAGGAGGTGTGAAGAGGTGGAGCAGAGCAGTGGGATATTTTGATGTTTGTCAAGCATTTCAGGCTTCAGAAAATGATGCACTGTCTGTCAGGATCTGTCTGACACTGCCATTAGTTTTTATTATAGTCTTTTACTATAATCCAATTTTTACACATAGAGAGGTACAGCACAAGCACTATAGTCTGACGCCTTTCTGTTAAAGATGCAATTTGTGTTCCCAATTAAAAATAAAGTCCTGAATCTGGATGTCTGCAGAGAAGATCCCCACTGCTCCATCCTCTCCACACTGTTCTCTCCTATTATGCTCCTTCACTCCATGGCACCTCACCGCTTCTCACCCTTCACTTACTTTTCTCCATCCCATCAGCAGGTGCATCTCCTCCTGTGCCGAGGAAAAATGGGTGCGAGAAAAGATGTAGTAGGAGAAACTGGACAGGATGATGTGACAGGGAGGGGAAAACAAGGGAGCGGAGCAACAGTGCAGTACAGTAAGAGCAGGGGGGGGAGAGGTGGAGATGCAAGAGACAAAGAGAGGAAGGGGAGTAAGGGGGAGGGTGGGTGAGAGGACACGAAAGATGGTGTGTGGTTGCCAAGCAACAATTGATAACCAAATCCCCAAGCATCCTGCTTGTGCTGCCCTGCCCTCTCTCCAGGCCTGAATTACACACACACACACACACACACACACACACACACACACACACACACACACACATAGACAGGCTTTGTTATTTAGTGTGTTTATCTTTTTTTAATTTTACAAACAATAATGCAAACTATGATTTTTTATGTTTAGCAGCTGGCGTAAATTCCATAAATGTTGATACTTGTTAGAGTGAGCGTCGCACGGCCACAAAAACGCATCCTCACAGTATGAGTGGATGAGGGACGGCGCGCAGATTTATCGGGCTTTTACCGCACTTCGCTAATAACACTTCACATGATATACGTGGGATCAATGGGACTGTCAGCGTGGCAGCGATTCCTATGTGGGACAGTTCCTCTGTTGGCTGTCACCAGCGTGATGGAGAACAATGGTGTTATTAAAGCCTGCCAATGAGCCCCAGCGCAGGCTGAAGGGTTGCCGGGCATTTTAAAGAGCAACCTCTGGATTCTGCATTCAGCATGCGTGTACATTCATGTGTGTGGTACTTGTGGCCAGACCCTCAGTCTGGAACAACAACACCGCAGCTCCCACTGAAACTAAAGTCAAGCTTAAGATACTCACCTACTGTATGTTAAGATTTATATAGGCTCTAAATGGCATCGGGTCGTTAAAGGCACTGATGAATATCACTCAGCTGTGACAAGTCCCTGTGTGTGTGTGTGTGTGTGTGTGTGTGTGTGTGTGTGTGTGTGTGTGTGTGTGTGTGTGTGTGTGTGTGTGTGTGTGTGTGTTCCTGCTAAATTGAAAAGAGGGGCAGGGCGCGCGCGAGAGAGAGACAGTGGAAGAGAGAGAGAGAGAGGGAGAGGGAGAGGGAGGGAGACGTGGGAGGGAGGGAGACGCTGACATATCCAGCTCCTGTACCTGTTAGAGCGCTGGATGGCCGGTGATCAGATTAGAGGCGTCAGGGTTCGTTAATCTGTGAGGGAGCGACACGCCGCCACTCACGCCGCTTCTGCGCCGCGCTCCTCATCTGCGGCGAAACGGATCGGAGCGCGTTTGGTTCGGTGCTGACGCGCGTCGGGGAATTTCCCCCCCCCTCCCCGTTTTTTTTTTTTTTTTTTTTTGTTTGTGGGGAGAATGGATACCTGCAGGGTGCGAGCCTGGGTGTTTCTGGTCCTCCTGTGGCAGGACGGCTATTTCGCGCAGTTTCCGACTCAGCTCATGTGAGTACAGCCCCTCGGAGGCGCGTTCGGAGCAGTTCGCGTTGTTTCAAGCGCTCGCCGTTCAGAGACAAGTGTTACATTTGATGAGCCGTGCACGCCGGACGGTGCGCGCGCGTCTGCGGGGGGTGAAGTGGGGTCCGCGGGTCGTTTCATTCACGCGCCGGTGCTCAGATGGACGTAGACGCGTCTGGGGGTGAGTCCCGCTTCGTCCCCTCGGCTGCTGATTAATGCCGCTTGCCGTAATCTGCAGGTTGTCGCCGGTGGATGACTGCGGCCACCGGGCGCCGTCACAGCTCTGCTGCGAAGTTGTTGAGGAGTTACAGAGGCTTCCCTGCTCCCGCTCTCCTACTGAAACGCCCAAAGTTGCATTTCTCGCTAGGCCATTCAATTTGGAGCCATCATCCACCATTAAAGGGTCGAGACGGTCATGCTGTGACCAGATACACTTGAATTATAGGCTATTTGTTCAGTGAGCGAGCTCAGTGGGAAGATACTGTAAGAGATCAGCTTCAGGGTCAGCTCCTTTACTAATTAAGACACTGGTCTCTAAATATAAAACATAATTTATGGTTTACATAAATGTTTACTTTATTTAAATGATTAACCTTTTGACCTGTCAATGTAATAATATATAGTGTTGTTTTTGTCATTTTTTATTATTGAATGTCAACAAACAGGCCTCTGGTATTTATTGTCATTCCACAGAACACTGCAGTCTGTTTAGTGTCCACTCTACAGTCCGAGCCACAGTTTAGATACATACTATAGCTGGAAATAAGGGATTGAATTGAATCTGTCTACATCATAAGGCAAAACATCATTAAATACAATAGAGGCTAAATAAATCTGAAGTACAGTAGACCACCCGTTTTGTACTTATCGGATGACACAAGCCATAAAAAGCTTGTTTGACAAATTAATAGTCTTTTTGTCTGTTCTGAGCCTAAGTCATGTTTTTAGTGTGAAGCCAAAATATAATCTTAATTTTTTCAAGACAAGATGCCCCATCATCTGAAATAGTCTTGATACTAGCGTCAAATCGGGTCCAAGCTGTCAGTCATTTTAAAACAGACAGAAGGTGCAGAGGTGGTTAGTGCTCCATTCAAAAGTCACCCGCTTCATATCCGGCCTCTTCCTGTATCTGGGCCAGACTGAACGCGTTGAATTAGCCACTCGGGTGTCAGTGAACGGCCCACGGAGTACGAGCGCAGCGCAGCGGCTTGTTGTGCTGGATTGTTGTTGCTGTTTCCTCGCTTCATTGGGCTTTGCTGCCGGGACCGGACGGCTCCTGTCCTCTGCCTCTATAATGATGTGTAATTAGACTGTAGTTTAACACAGCCGCCCACTGAGCTCCACTCTATGCGCCAGCTCATTACTCTCCCCGGCGCCAGAGTGATGCTACCGCAACATCTGTCTCTCTCCTGCGTTGTCTCCGCCGCCTCGCTTTCCGTTTTGCTCTCATTTGCGCTTCCCGCGTCTGAAAAACAATGTGGGGCAGCGTCTGACCCAGTTGCCATTAGTACGTGCAACTGTGTGTGTGTGTTTAATTATCCAGGGTTGTAGCAGAGCCTGCGCCAATCAAAGCCCGGCAAACGGAGCAGCAAAAAAAAAAAAAAAAAAAAAAAAAAAGGCCGGCTCAGCTCAGCATCAATGGCTCGTTTCCACGCCTCTGAATCCTCAGGTTATGTGACACAAGTTGTATGGAAACCATACTAGTCTCCATGAGGAGGTGATGTGACTAGATCAACCACGAGGACACGCCTTTTGTATGTATTGCATGCACCTTGCCTGAAAAAGCAAGATTTAGGGAGGAATGAGGAATTAACCTGCAGAGATTTCCCAATCCAATAAATGATAACTCTATTTGTTTAAGATCTATCTAATAGGCTAGAGCCTTGCAGCTTTGTGGAGCAGTATATCTGTCGGCTTTATGCTCCTTTTCCTGTATATAACTAGCACCTCACGCCTTTGTCTGCACCTTGGTATTTACAGTGTCATACAGCGCTGGGCTGAGCTCGGATAGAAGGAATCTTTCAAAAGGAAAGTGCAAAGGCAGTGCAGGTCGTCTGTATCTGCACACAGTACAGTAAGTCCATGTCATCCATACTTGGACATGCAGCAGAACACATGCACTCGTACGGCACTGTGTTGTCTCATGCATTTGTCAGCACCTGTTTTTTTTTTTTCCAGCGGGGGGATTTCACAGAAGCTAAACTCTGCAGAGACGTCCGTCTGCTTCTCTGAATGTCAAGCCTTAGGAAGAAGCCGCGAACACACATAAACACTAGCTCAGAATCGACTCGTCAGTGCATCGGGCTCCGAGAGCTTAGGGCTCCGGCGTTTACTGGAATGCCCTGCACTCTGTTGTTTGCGGAGCGGAGATTTGAGGATCACAAAGCGACAGGTTCGCAGGAGAGACGAGCGTAAAAGAGAGGCTCGCGTGTTCTTAAAATCATTATTAATATTTCACACGGATCAAGTGTGTAAAAGTGCGGTTTTGTCTGGTAACTTGAACCTCTTTGAAATCCAGCGGTTGCGTTACTCTTCCCTCATACAACCATAAAACTGCCCGGCCTCAGTCTGCACCGCTGTCCGCGGCTCCTGAAGCATCTGGCTCATGGAATTAAGGGATCGCTGTTGAATTATGAGCGACTCCGCTCTAATATATCCAGCAAGCCTCAGTTTCCTAAACAGTTTCACACTGTGCTCTCCACTCTGGGATCCTCTCTCTCTCTCTCTCTCTCTCTCTCTCTCTCTCTCCCTGTGTCTCATCTTTCTCCCCGTCCTGCATTCACTATAAGGTTTTTACCTCCCTTTTCTTCTCTGGCTTCTTGTGCCTCTGTACTTTTTGTACAGAGTAAATGTTTTGCACACATACAGTACATACGTCTAACTTTGCGTTTCATTACACCACAGATGCGCTGATGTTCTCTGGCTCCGCTGCTTTGTTCGCCTTTGCCTACAACGGTGCGTTCGTGGGAATAATAGGCCTCCGTTTCACTTTGCGAGGACAACAACGGGCTCTGTGCTGTGCTGCATGCGTGTTATAGGCATGAGAGCATCTGTATCCAATGCCAACCTTTTATCATTCTCATGCAAGTTTGATGACGCCGTGTCATTGTCCATGTTTGAGTGCACGCATGACGGCGTATATGACGAATTAGTGTGTCTACGTGCACACGAGGGTTTTGCTCTTAGAAGCAATTGTGCCTCTAGAGTCTGATTATGCAAACAAGTTACTTAAAGCCTACGCTGCCTATCATTATCATCATCGTTATCATATCAAGGGCCACAGCCTAATTCACCAGGTTGATCCAGCGTGAGTGTCTGCAGCGCCCTTTGATACACAGACGAACCCGTCGGTCCCGTAACCATCAGCAGTGACCCGGCGCCGCCCAACAATGGCTGACGCTGATGCGATCGGTCCACTTCACGCTCGAACCCCCCGGGAGACAGCGTTCGGGACTGACGCCCGGTGACGCGCGTCTGATCAGACGCCGCCCGCGTTTGTTCCCGGTGATTCGAGTTCGATTGCATGGCACGTCGCCCGGCCCCGTGGCGGCGGTCCTCCTCGGCCCGGTTTGCTGCGACCCCGTGGCACCGCGCGGCCCCCGCGTGCGGCGGGTAACTCGCCTTGACAGTTTAATTGCGCCGCGACGCGTCCGCGTGGCTGCTTTTTCCCGCGACGTGATCGCTTGTGTGCATTGTTTGGTCCCTGCAGGATCAAAGAATGGGTCGATCAGATGCAGAAGGAGCTCGTCGCGCTGGCAGACACGGCCACGGCTGGGAAGAGCCTCACTCAGGTACGAAACACTGCTAGAATCCACCTACTTTGTCACCTGGTACTGTCCATTTATCCACGTACTGCATCTCTCCTCCCTCCGCGTGTGTCTAGATATTCCTGAGAAACCAACACCTGTACACGGTGGAGCAAAACGATGCCGAGGAGCTGGTGGCCAGAGCGGCCAGGAACATCGAACAGCTGCTGCGGAAGAGGTCGGCCGCCTTGGAGGTAAAAGTGGCCCCAACAGGACGGCGCCTTTATTAAGTCGGGCTGGGATAAAGAGAAGCGTTCCATCTGTTATGGCCAAGGAATGTTTATATCCCAAAATGATTATGTGCATATGGTGAAACACACAGAGCCACAATAAAAACTTTAGTAGTGGCTGCATCAAGTTTGATTTCATACATATATTTTTAAACATGAACATGAACATGAACATGAACATGTGGTACAGTACGTTGTCGTGGAATTAGGTTCTACAGTGATTTTGCTGTGGGTTTGGTTGAATTTATCCTTTAAGTAGTGGAGGTCACAGTCAGAAATAACATGTTCTTCAGTTCTTATCCATAAAGTCCAGTCCAAAGAATTTAACTTTAGAGGCAAACTGAGGTCGTTCTGTATTGCATCAGCACTGCACAGGCTCAGTGGAGCTTTTTGTGAAGCCATAGATGATAAAACGTGTTTTTTTCTGGGCAATCGGCACCGCGAGCGAAGGCACACATTTGGTGGAAAGCGGGGATCTTTCTTTTGCAGGATTCAGTGTGATAATGATAGCTGTGACCCTGGGGAGCTTCTGCCTCTCCTCTTCTCTTTTCCTCAAAAGTGGGTCAAAGTTTCTCATCTGTATCAGGAGCCTGAATTGTTTTCTGCGTTCAGAGAGCGCTCGTGACTCCGCCGCCGTTGTCTTATTAGTAACGTGGAGGCAGCGTGACTGCGTATAAACACGCGTCATGCCCAGTCCCTGTCTTGCGTATGCTAAGTAAACACCTCCTTATCATTTTTCCGTGCGCCCGTGTCATGAGCTGCGTAAGCAGCGAGGAGGGATCGGCCCCGGCGCGCGAAGCGTGCGATCGTGTTTGAGAGACAAATAACTGCGAGGCCGAGGTCTGTGCGGCAGGCGGTGGGAGGGAGGTCAGCTGGACTGATGACGGCCATCCATCCAGCCTCCGGCCACCGCTCAGCCCGGATTGCCTCCTTTCCTGTGACTAACCTCGAGGCACACGTTTATTAGATCTGATGTCCTGAGATGTATGGACGAGCAGATAAATAGATGACTGGATGCTGCGAAGAAGACGCTTGGAGCTTTGATTTATAGAGGCGTCACGTGGTCAGGCGGTGCTGTGCTCTTAGACTAAAGCACAGTGACATTAAACAGCATAAGCAAATATAAAGGTAATATTAGGTTCAGTGACTGTAAACCACTCTCCCTCACCTTCAAGGGGGCAACTTAGGTCCCTCACTCATAAATCACCTCCTCTGCCCTTTCTGATGCGGGGTTTGAGCTTGAACACGTCGTCTGAGCCGTGTCTGCTCGCACCATGTGACAGTTTTGCTAATGAGCTGCTGAACAGGTGCGTATAATGAAGTGTCTGGTGCGAGCGTCTACAGTACGTCGCCCCAGTAGACAACGCAGCGTCGCTTTGAGATTGTTTCTTGCTGACCGGCGTTTTAGGTTAAAAGGGAGGAATTGACAGGAAAGTTTCTTTCTGAGAGAATACAGGAAAAGACTCTTCGCGGCAAATGAAACTTCCTTTCGTGCTCTGCGCCTTTGATATCGGCCTCAGAGTGACTTTTACTGTCAGTATAATTGGACATCGCCTTAGGCACTTGAGCCACTTTCATTTAGTTGTCAACTGCTTTCGAACTTTAATCCCCTCTTTTGTCTTTGAGGCCCCGGCTCCTCTCTGTCCCCCCGTCTCTGATTTCTAACCTTTCAAAAGGCCTCCGTGTATCCAGCTACAGGTGTGTGAAACTGCTGCGTGTCGTCGTGCCCACTTATGCGTCCATAAATAAGTGTGTGGCCGAGTGTAACGTGCATTATTAATGAGTAGTTGGCTGCACGGCGTTGGGAGAGATCGCTTTATCAAAGGCTCACAGTGTGCGCTGGGACTGGACGTCAACAGGAGCACACACGCGTTCACACACATAGAAGCAGAAGTGCTTTGACATTGGCTTTTAGGGAAGAAGAGGGAAGTGACCCCATTAGAAATAATCACCCACCTGATGCTCCGCTTCTCTTGTGTTAACGTCGATGATCATATGCCTTGGATTTTATCTTATTATTGAGCATAACATAATAAATAAACGGCTGTCGCTCATCCTGGTACATTTAAATTGTCTAATTAGCCCCAGGTACGTCTTAACTGAAATTTTCGCCTCTACTGTACGTAAACATGTGGTTGATTAGAGCCTGAGAAGGAGAATGTCAAAGGTGGTTGAGCACACGGGCGAAGCGTGCGACGTGCCTTTGGCTCCGTCCAGCCGCTTCCATTAATCTCTCCCTCCCCCGGCCTCCGCGTGCTCCCGCTTGGTCTCGCTGTCTTTGTGCGCTGTAATTAAAAACTTAATTATTGATGCAGCAGAACTGTTAACGCAAAACGCGCGCTGATAAAAGACTGACGGGCGACGTGCACGTATGCGGCAGCTGCTGCGTTCGAAGGTTGTCCCCCTTTTCTTTGCCTTGTTCGATCCTTAACTTTTACTAATGACCAGGATCTGATGTGTGTGTGTGTGTGTGTGTGTGTGTGTGTGTGTGTGTGTGTGTGTGTTTAAGTTCCTTTCTTCTCCTAGGGTGAAAGCTCTATCCATTAACTAATGAGTCAGTCTACAGCATCACTTAGAGTGATACTTCAAGCAGCGCCACTAAAACGCAGCAGGACACAGGTGGCTCACTGCTCCGAGTGTGCGCACCATGATTTACTCACAGCCGGAGCGAAGAGCTGAGGGGATAAATACAAAGGTCTGAATGCAGCACGGCGTCCGTGAGCCCGCGTCTGACTCTCTTTGATTTCACAGACCAAAATGGGCTTCATCATTTAGAAAGCATCCTAAAACCTGCAGGTGGAGAATATTTTATATCTGAATAATGTTTAAACATCACACACATGCTGTACACGCTTCGCTAACTGGCTCACAGGCTTTACTAATTCACAACATGTAAAACTGTTTACGAGCAGGTTTCCTGCTTTAGCTCAGTTAATAAAAAATAGTTATTGTCAGAAATGTCTCCTATGAAATCATTTTACAGATTTTTGTCATTACCCTTAAAGATACCAGTAAACGTTCGCCCTACTGTCAAAGATAATGTCTCTGACTCTCCCTCAGCTCAGACTCATTAGACACAAACATAATAGTTTGTCCCCTTTACTGTTACTCTTCCTGACTCATGAACCATTTTGTTTTTAGCCACTCTGATCTCTTCGGGCGGCCCGTGGATGGCAGCAAGCACTAATTAATAACTGTAATACTAATACTAACACGTTCAGTTTATGTGAACGGAGCAGAGACACAACAAGAATCTCTCAAGGTTAGGACCCAATAGAAACACGTGTTTAAAACTAAACTAATTCCCCCTTGAGCAAGAAGTGGGCGACAGTGGAAAAGAATAGGTCTCAGCAGAAGTATGCTGAGGGTGGGCGGCCATCTGCCTCAACAGGCCGGGGTGTGTGGGAAAGCAGAGGCGGACCACTGGTCAATCTATTTCAAAAGCTACAGTAGATAAGAAGTACAGACTACTGATAAATACAGTATGCGAACGTCAACAGGCAGCTAATTTAAGCGGTCCAGCTGCAGGGATGTCAGTGGGTGGTTGCATTCTGCAGTACAGTTAGCATTAGGTTAAAAAAATCATTTAACACCTGACCCCTATTCTGCCTATGCATCAGAAACTATAGAAAAGTCTCTGCGCCACCGTATACTCGGACCTGCAGCCAGCGTCCTGGGGCCAAACAAGTTCACAAAGCCATCAGAAAGTCGCAAAAGCGCTTTCTAAAACTCTCCTCCCTGCTCCTTGCAGCAGCGCTGGCACAGTGGAGGAGAGCGTGGCCCACCATCACACAGCCAGAAGGACGGGGATCCACCTGGGATGTGTTGTGGGGCCAGTGGGAGTTTTCTAAAACACCACCCTTAGGTTAACTGGTGCCTTTAAATGTCCATAGGCGTAAGTGCAGCGACTCTAACCATTTATATTACTACTGTTCCCTGTATCAAGACCTGCCTGACTGTATCTGTATGAACGTGTTGCCTGCGATCATGTAATAAATGAAGTGTGAAGTGTGCTATACTGTAGTGCAGATGTAAAGGGATTCATTTTTTCCCTTTCTCTCTATAATCCACCTTAATTAAACGCGACATTTTTCAGATTCAATATTGTGACTGTTTACTAATTACTATCATCCAGATGTGACAAGATAATTGGTGGCTTTTTCCTACACCAGACTCGGGGGCTCTCCAATGCGTCACTGCTTGTGTCGGTCTAAAGGCTTTGTCCAGGTCCAACCACAAATAGTTTTGGAGCTTTGCCATTTTAGTAATATAGAGTTTTACAGTTTTAGTACAGACGGGGAGCAGCTGCGGAAAGCCGGCCTCCGTGAGGATCCACGTGGAGCGGGACGGAGCTCCCCTGGGCTCCCACAGCTGCAGACCCCCCCCCCTCTCTCTCTTCTTCACCTCCCGTCCGTCTCCGTCCGTCCTCCCCGTCGCCCTCCTCCTCCTCCGTATCCGTCCTGTGTCTGGATCGTGGCCTTTCGCTATAGCTCTCTGTTAAACTGGAATATGGAAACAAGCCTTCGTTATCTCCTCTGACCTCTGTCTGTCTCTTCTCGCGCCTTCTTCTTCTCCTTCTGAATGCATCCTCCCTCCGTCTGCCACTCTCCTCTTTACCTCGCTGCTCTTATGGATTGCTCGCCTCTTTCACTTCCTTCCATCTCCTCTGTTCTTGGGTTTCGCCGCCTCCTTTTTTATGTGCTACTTTTTCTCTTCCTCACCTTTTCCTCTCCGCTCGTGTGTATTTATCTCAATTCCCACTGTTTTCCGCACACAAACACAATATATTTATCAGACGTGCACACAGGAGGGGGCATTTCTTGCCCTTTTATTCTGAAAACAAACAATACATTGCTGGATACAATTTCCGTCATGCTTTAGCAACAACTCCCAGCATTCTTGTAAGCCAGCGGTATAAGGTTAATGAGAACTACACACAAGACTGTGATCCTGCTGAGTCAGAGAATTATGTTTTCTGTTATTGGACTGTCCTTTCTGTTAATCCATCTTCTTTTAATTTAAGTCTTTCCTTCTTCCCCTTTCAGCCTCCTCTATTTCCTGCTGATCTTTCACGCCTGCACCATTTTTACTTTTCTGGGATTCCTATGAGCAGCTACTCATTACGTTGAACCCATAACCAGTGTTTGTGTATGTGTATGTGGTCGGATTGTCAGAAATAAGGATGGCGTGTGTGGATGTTAATGATATTCAGGGATGCTCGGATTCTGGTATTGCTTTGTTGTTCATGGGAGAAGGCGGTGTGCTCTGAACAGCCCATTGATTCCAGACCTGTGGAGCCTCACAAACACATGCACGCATGCACACAGGGAGTCTGGAGGGCTTAGCTGAGCCCGTCTCATCTTCCCTGTCTATCCGTTAAGCTGTCCTCTGCTTTCTGGCTAAATGCATGGTGGACCGCTGGGCTGCCCTGGCAGAATGACAACTAAGACTGGTAGGAAGAGGTAGAAATCTCCCTCTCTGGGGCCCAGTGCTATCCAACATTCAGCGATATGGGATTAAATAAAGTCAGCCTGAAAAACGTGCAAACAAAATTGAACGCTGAAGTACTAAAAACGGAACCAACAAGTATTTCATTGTTGAGACTTACGGCCCTGATTTAGCTCCGTTCTGCTATAGACCTGCTTCAGGCATCCACGCATGTCTGTGTTCAGCCAGTGTTCTCATCGGCTGCAGGGTAATGACCCTATACATCAGTGGGGGGGGGGGGGGGGGGGGGGGGGGGGGGTACTAGGTTAGGATTCCTGGTAGGCTGTTAATACTGGTGTGTACAGTGATTGTATTCATCATTAGGACACTTTAATGTTCAAGGGGGTTATGGTGTAGTCGACCAGCGTTATAGTGAGCCTGTGTCCAGTCTTGGGTTTTATGTTTTTTACCATTTACCACCACTTACAGTACAGGGGAACCAATTCCCAGTCCTCTGGTATCTGTGCAGCCCTGCTCCCCCATTAAGGCTGCAGAGGAGCTGTGGCCCTGTGAGATCTCCAGTGGTCATCCAGTGACCGAGTGGGCTCATTGTGATGTGCAGCCGGCGTGTGTGTACTGTAATAAGTGAGAAGGAGACTAATGAGAGGTTAGATCAAGCACGCTATGGGGAGACTGTTCTGCACTCCCATTAACTAAAGCGTTGTAGTAGTAAATGTGTGCGTTTCCACAGAACAATGCCGGCTTCTACTCATTTGGCAGAACCTCTAATGAACGGTTACGTCATGGTAAGTAGGCCGGCTGTCACTCAGGGAACGCTCTCTGGAAATCAGAACTCTAGTTCCGAGCCCATTGTTTGTGTCGTTGCCTTCTTTGGTCAGCCTCATAATTCGTGTGTGTGTGTGTGTGTATGTGTGTGTGTAAGCACAGGGTAAAAAGAGAGATCGAAAGTGATACAGAGGCAAAGAGAAAGGTAATTAGGTGTCTTTCCTCATACACCCCTCCTCCATATCTCCCAGAGGGTAGAGGAGCCTCGTCAATGCACTGCCATGAATTTTTAACAACCTTGTCGACTTGCTCTCTTAGGAGGTGTGTGTGTGTGTGTGTGTGTGTGTGTGTGTGTGTGTGTGTGTGTGTGTGTGTGTGTGTGTGCGCGCGCGCGTGTGTGTGCGCGGTTACATGTGCCTGTTCGTACACAGCGAGTCTGAAGGAAGCGTCCATTATATAACACACACAGTAGAGAATGACCTATGAAGCACCGAGCAGTGGCTCCTTATATCCGATCGCAGGCATCTGTGATCAATATCCATATGTTCAGCCACAGCTGCTTGTGTGCCTCACTTTTGCTCAACTGGACTGAATTCATACCCCGGTGGTTAAGCTCAGTCGACCCACTGGTGTGACGTTAGCATGATGTAATGTTGCACTGGCATTAGCTGACATTTAACATTATCCTAATGACAAGTCATGGACTTTGATCTCGGTTCAACTGTCCCATTAGTACAGTTACAACACTTCTTTTTTCAAATTAATGAGTGAAGAGTCTTCTTAGACATTAAACGGTAGATTTGTTTTGACTGCGGCACCTACTGTATGACTGCTCTGTAGCGTCTGTGTGAGGGTCTTGTGAAGCATATAGATACTGGATGACACCAAATCCTCTGAGTCTGCGATATGATTACTCATTAAATGTCTGTGCTTTAATTAAATAGTCATGTGACGACAGCAAGCCTCGGTGCTCGGTCTTTAACAGGTGCAATGTATAATTAGAAAACATATGATTCACCACTTCACGCGGCGACAGAACATGTTCGTTTTTGCATCGTTAATGCGGCGGCGCGTAATAACTTGGTGTTGGTGCGCGCGTGAGTGTGTCTGGGTGTATATTTAGCCGCTGACAGCTAGTGCAGAGGAGGTGAAGACAGGTCTGGAGCGGAGCCCGGGACCGGAGGCCAGAGCGATGAGCCTGCTGGTGGAGAACGGGGCGCTCGCCGACGGCGGCCGCGCGGCCGTGGACGTGCACGCGCACGTGCACGCGCACGAGCATCTCGGCGTCCGCTGGCTGTCCCTTCGCTGGTGCGTGGTGTAGTCTGAGCAGGACGGGCGGTTGGATTAGTGTGGTTCTGCCTGGCTGATCATATACATTGACCCGGTCTCAGTTTACTCCTCCGCCTGCGGTCCTCCTGGAGGAGGAGGCTGCTCCATTGTTCTTGTCTGGCTTTTCCATCTCACTCTCAACACAACAATGCAATCGTTAGAATGTAGACAATAATGATCAAGTGCCTTTAAACTGTTCCACTATACTGTTTGTGTGTACTCAAACTCTGCAAGATAGTAAAGGAAATGTAAAATTGTGCAACTGGAAAGAAACAGTAAACAGACTTCATACTGTATTCAAGTACTTTCATGATGCTGTGTGCTCGTTTCTCCTGCTGACATCACGACTCTGTTGTGTAGCATTGAGTGGACAGAGCTGCATCTTAAGCGCTGTGAATGATATCAAAGCCATTTCCCCATTATGCTTTTAACACACTTCCTTTCGCCCAGGCTTCCTATAATTAGGCCGATGCTGTGAGACATTGTGCCGATACACTGTGCAAACCCCTGTCATATTTCACTCCCCAGAAACTGGCCACGGCTGCAGAGAACTTCCAGATGGAGCATCAGTGGCAGGACGAGTTCGAGGTAACGCATTAATACGAGCACGTTATTCAGCAGTACCTGCATGCAGCTGTTATATATTGCCCGAATGCAACTGCAGACAGGCTGGCGTTAACTGACACACAGGATACAGTGGATCTGCATTCACAGGTTTGATCCGTCTGCGTCTTTGTGTGGTTCGCAGTGATTACAGCCCCATTAGCAAATCCATTGCACATTATACACTGTGTTATGACTCATTACGCCTCTCATTTCAGAGACCCTGCTTTCCAGGAACCACAGTGGCAGACTCATATGAAAGCAGTGGTCAGGAAGGGACAGTTATACAACACCGTCTACTGTATGTGTCTAAGCTGTGAATTACCATATTGCTTTTCCCAGTGCCGGGGAAATGCCTCCCTGGAGCATTGCAAACGGCCGTGGGCACATACAGTAGACACAGATGCAGGCAAGAGGCAAACTCAGCACACTCGGCATAACTCATGTAGTATTAATCCTTCTGGCAGCGCGGGCGCGAGTCCGCATTAACATAAAACCAGAGAATCGACTAATGGGGCCGCCTGACGACGAAGTAAAGTGTTCGGAAAGGAATCGGGAATTTCACGATTGCATAAACGTTACGCTCCTGTTGAGCAACCCCCTGAAGCGCCTGTGTGTGTGTGTGTGTGTGTGTGTGTGTGTGTGTGTGTGTGTGTGTGTGTGTGTGTGTGTGTGTGTGTGTGTGTGTGTGTGTGTGTGCTGTTTATTTACAGGATGATGAAATCTACTACTACAATGCAAAGGACAACGTAAGTCAACCTGCCTGTTTGCTCTCTCTCCGCCCTAAGGCCGAGCGGACCCCCGTCCCCCTCCCCACGTTCCCTCCCCAATTCACCACATTCACATCCCATTTTTTTTCACTCCCGGCTTCTGTCATCGCCCCGGCCCTTTACCGCAATCCCTCCCTCTTCTCCAGGCTTCCCATGTAGCATCCTCTCCGTCATCCCCTCCTCCCCCACCCGCTCTCAGGTGAAGAGGTTTCTGCCATGTTTTCCCTCTAATTGACAGATGAGATGTACGAGCTGGCTACACTGTTGCTTTATTAGGAAGCAATTGTTCACTCACCCCACCCTCCACACACCCCCACCCCTCCCTTGCTTATTCTCTCTCCACCTCACGTCGTCACTCCCTCTCCACCCCGCATTATTTCCTCCATATCTCATCACGCCTTTTCTCCGTGCACCTCCCCGTCCGTGGCGCTCTCATTGATGTAAATTGGTGAACGCGCGGCAGGAGTTATAAATCTCCACGAGGGGTATGGATAACCCGGCCGTGTCCTGCTATGCCTCCCAAATGAGGATGAAAAAAACAAAACGATGCCCTCAAGCCGACAGTCAATGATACTATATTTCCCCCAAATGAGCTGGGAGGCTGGGAGAGACACAGCGATGACATCACACAGGAGTTGATGAGGAGCCACTGAGTGTCAGACTGTGCTCTGCCTTGTAAATGGTTTTATGCCTGTGATGAGGCTTCGGCAAACAGATTAAACAGACTCCGTGTGCTATCTTAAACCTGCCATCACCATTACTGTCTGCATCCTGATTTTTTGATCACTGACTTTGAAAGCTGGAAGCAAACGAGACAGAGGGACGGAAATACAGGATTCGACCGGACTTTAAGGAGGACCCGTCATTTAAACGCCTGACTGATTACAATCACACGGCCGTCCACATCCCCACTGACATCTATGATGGTTGTGAGTACGCGTACACACACACACACACACACAGACACACACAGACACACACACACACACACACACACACACACACACACACTGACTCAAAAATCCCTGTTGTAACCATGGATACAACCTCACATGAACTTACACTGAACATTATAAAAATGGTTTTACAGTCTTTAAAAAGTGATTTTGAAGGTGACAGACGAGTGGTGAATGCTGCAGATGTGCTGTCGGTGACTGATCCTGTACTGTACGTACAGGATCAGTTTGCTACAAACTTATTAGCAAAATACTTTCCACAGTTCTTTTTATTCTGATGTCAATACGGCTGATTACATTATGTTTAATGAATCTGTGTGCTGTGTATGTTTGTCCTCATGGGGTTTGTCTGGGGTTGGTCAATACTGACAGATACACATATAACACATCTGTGTTTGTGCCCCATTTCTGATCATTTCATCATCATGTGGTGACATTTACCTTGAGTGGTTAAGAATAATTTGATTCTCTAGACTCCCTCTGACATTAGCACAGCTCAGGCTGAATGTCAATGAGTGAAGGACGGCCCGTAGAATATTTTAACTGTGTTCTGAATTATGTATCACTGTATGTTTGAACAGCTTTTCTTTAATTCTATTTTTACTTTTTAAGCTTTTTCGTGACGTTCTTACCACAGTGCGATTTCAAATGAGAGAGCGTCGGAGTGATGAGGGCCTTGTTTTAAGAACAGCTCCAACGTGAACAAAGCGCCGCTGCTTGACTTGGGCAGGCCAGCGATGCACCTGTATGCGTTTAGATATTTAGTAATTAGCGGACAGTGGGGTGACTTGGATGGATGACAAAATGGAGGCATGGCCTCCAGCCTGCTGGGTAACAGTCTGGGCCCAAGGTTACGCTCTTCACCTTTTGTGTTGGCCCCAGACACACCGGCATGAACAGAGGACGAGGGCGAGCACAGGCCTGGATTATTAGCACGCTTTTAAAAACTCACTCTCATGTTTCTGACGAACTGGGTGCTGTGACTCCTCACACTCCTATTCTGTCAAAGATGCTGTTTATTGGTAGCCTGTAATGAGTATGCATAGATATGCAGAGCCGCTGGAAGCGATCCAAGTCTGATCTGAACAAGATGAAAGAAAGTACGTGTGTGTGTGTGTGTGTGTGTGTGTGTGTGTGTGTGTGTGTGTGTGTGTGTGTGTGTGTGTGTGTGTGTGTGTGTGTGTGTGTGTGTGTGTGTGTGTGCCAGCACTGGTTGCACTACAGACAAGGTTTAGGCTTCAGGTTGAGGGTGCCTGTATGGAAGACACTGTGCTGGGTGTGTGGAACACACATGTTCACACAGAGGGAGGTACTTCGTATTCTTGGAGAAAAATAAGGAGACGGACGATTCAGACGTTATAGAGGTTTCAACTCTCCAATTTGATCTCCACCCTATAAATGTTCCAGGAATAGCCTTTGCTCGGCTGGAGAAAATTGGATTTTCCGGGTAAAGTAGGAGGCAACTTTATGAAATCACCCCGTATAGGCAGCACATGACATGTGCGAGATGAGCCCAGGACGGAAAGGAGACGTTCAGACGACTGAAAGATCAGCACAAAAGTCATGTGTTGGTCGAGTGACGGACAGAGAACCAGGGGGAGAGATGCTCAAAAACAAATACAGATTTCACTGCGTTTGCGTTCGGATGCAGAAGCTGAGAAATTATAAATACAGTACACAGCCGCGCTTGGCTGGGTTACAAACTAAATGTGATATTCCTCACTTTCAGGATGCCACTCAAGCTCCACGTAGGTGTTAGAGAAGAAAACAACATCAGCCACAAAGACAGTAAGACTCAGACAACAACAGAGAGACGGTGACAGAGAGTTAGACGGAGAGAAGGAAACGCACAAGCCATGAGGACATCTACTGGATGTTTAGTCGTTTCATGTACAGTAGGAAGATCCCGGAGAGAAGTACAGTAGAATATTATCCACAGTTGTCTGTTATTCAAATAGAAAAGTTTTCTAGAGTTCAGCACCTCTCATGGACACTTCTATATCCAGTTTTTTACTCATTGTACTTTACGAACGCGTTTCTCTACCTTGATGGAAGCATCACAGCTCCGGCTCCGGCTACTCAGCTTCAGCGAAGGTGGAGCTGCAGTAACTAAAAGGGAAGTGGCGACACCTTTGCACTCCTGTCCACCGCTAACGGAAGCTAATGGGGCTATGAGCTGTTCTTTATTGGAGATCAGATCGGACCTAAACGCGAGCACGTGGTTATCGATCTAGCACAAAAAGCCGCCGACTGTTTGTCCATATTTGAAGCCGTGGGAACAGCGAGGTGAAGCTAATTAATGTTGGATGGGTTGGTGGCTTTTATTGCACCCTGGACGTGGTACTGAGATGAAGTTGTCACTGGGCGCAGATTCAGTGTGGCATCAAAGCCGTGCTGAGTGCAGCCAGGGAATTCATTAGTGTCAGTGGCAATATGGCGAGCGGAGGGTACCGAGAGCCGCACAAAAGGCACTGGAAGCATCACAACTCAACGCACAATGTCTGCCTTAAGTTGCGTCATCCTATTGTGTTCTGAGTGTTTGTTGTTATTAGTCTGCATGCAATTAACTCATCATGTTTAGTCACTGGAAAGCTGAAAAAGCTATTAGCGGTTAACTGTACATGACTGTCTACATACTGGACCCGTTTGCCTCAATTAGTCTTCACTCTCGCCATTTTCACTGTTGGTAATTTAGCATTTTCCCCCACTTTATTTTGTTTTAAATGCAGCACTTAATGAGGAAAATACGTTACTGTGTGAATGAGCATCGCATGTGCTGCCTGCGCGTAATAAAAAAACATGGACTCCTGGCAACCCAGGCTTCATTAACTCTCCCTCTAGAGGCATGCATGCAAATGAACAGTATTTGCTTTGCACATCAATGAGCCACGCCACAGTCAATACAGGACGCCGATCCATCTCACGCGCGCGTGCGCATGCGTCCACCCGCACGCAGACACGGGCAGATGTGAAAGGCGTATGCGCAGTATTGCCTTGGTTTAAATATAGAGAGATGAGGAGCGGGGGAGAGACACGCGGAGCAAAGATGGAGCCGGGGCAGCATATGCTGCGTCCATCCATCATGGTGAGTGTTATGTGGCGCTGAGCTGTCTGGATGCTGTGTCATTACATCCATAATGCCTGCTGCCTTTCACAACATACACTATCAATCACGCGCACACAGATTATCAGGTGTTTCACACATTCACGTTTCTTTTTTTTTTTTTTAAGTGCAAATTATTTGTCAGAATATCATACTAGAGCCAGAAGAACTAGAACATACACATACATGTACATTACATAACACTGCGTGTGTGTGTGTGTGGGCCTTTTCCAGCCACCATCGTGCTGAACGAGCTCAACTGGACCAAGTCGCTGGAGGACGTGTTCAGGAAGAACAGGGAGGACGACCCGACGCTCCTCTGGCAGGTGTTTGGTAGCGCTACAGGTCTGGCTCGCTACTACCCAGGTAAAAAAAACCAAAAGGTGTTTGTGCAGCTGAGTCCTTTCTTACCACATTGGAGGATGCTATTATCATTGGGTTGACTTAAGGTGCAGCGCTGTGGTTTTTAATTACAAGTACAAACATCCTGTGATTCGCCTCTCGTACAGTACAGTCTGCTGAGTAAATAATGTGCATGGCTCCACCTGCGCTGATCTTATACAGTATGTGGTGTCACACTATCTTTGGCTGCTTCAGCCCGGTGCCGCTCTCTACTGCCAAGCTATTTCTATTCATGAGATTCCCCGTCATCATTGACTCCATACAGCTTTATGGGAAAAGTTTATGTCCAATATTCATGAATTTTCATTGGGCCTAAATGTATTCCTCTTTGTTGCTTTGCATGAGAGGCACTCACGCGCTCTCACCGCGCCTTGTTTTCGCGGCGTCCCCCGCTAAAAGCGCGCAGATAGAAGGCGATTGATCATTGTCAAGGCGGCGGGATCCAGTGCTCTGCGCTTCGGATGTCACACGAACATTTGAGCTTTGTTTCCTGCTCTTCACCGCCTCATGAATAATTTAAGGGAGCAAGAAACATGTTAAAGACAGAAATTCTGTCCAACACAACAACTGTCTTTCTGAAACTACACGTGGCCTTTGTTCCCAGTGTGACACAGCGTATCGCCATAAATTTGCACACGTCATTTCACATATAATCAACACACATTGCATTTCTTCCTGAAGCTTCTCCCTGGATGGACGCTCGTAAAACCCCGAGTAAAATTGACCTGTACGACGTTCGCAGGAGGCCGTGGTAAGAAAAGTGTCACTCATATAGTAGTTTAGAATTGAGAGCTAGGATTTGTACTATTGATTGATGTGATTGTTTATGTTATGTTTATGTCTTCTCTTTCTGTCTAATAAAACCTATCCAGGTACATTCAAGGAGCCGCCTCGCCCAAAGACATGCTGATCCTCGTGGACGCGTGAGTTACATCACAACATCACTGATCCATGACCTGCCTCCATCAGTCATGATTTCCCCTGATTCTAATGCATGTTCATCCAGATTTTCCACATAATGTAGCTTATTTCCCAAGGAGGAAGCATCTCTAATTACATTCAGCGAAATCTCCCAGGACCACAAGCGAGCAGACAGATTGCAGCGAGAATCTGTCAGGTGTTTTTTGTTTCTTCCTCTTGCAGGAGTGGGAGCGTGTCTGGCCTGACTCTCAAGCTGATCAGGACCTCCGTCAGCGAGATGCTGGAGACGCTGTCTGACGACGACTATGTCAACGTGGTTTACGTGAGTATCGCTGAGCCCCCCCCCCCCGACGCCTGCAGAGAGAGGGGACCATTACTGTACGAATGGCCTCGTACGCTGAAAGACTCGCCCGCACACACCCGGGCGCCGGGCACACGCTGCACGGTCGCGCGAGAGACAGACAGAAAGATGGATGACGAGTAATGAAATATGGATTTCTGTCAGGTCTGACCACCCTGCAACAAAGCTGAAATGAAATATCTACTGCCCTATTTGCTGTACAGGATTAAAACCCTGCACTACATCCCCCCATCGCGCCCCTTACCTGTGTGTGTGTGTGTGTGTGTGTGTGTGTGTGTGTGTGTGTGTGTGTGTGTGTGTGTGTGTGTGTGTGTGTGTGTGTGTGCTCAGTCCCACTGCTCCTAAAGGAATTAAAGCTGGACCTCTGACTGGAGTGAACCCTAAGAAATACCCATTCATCACCCTCTTGATCTCTCCATCACTTTTTCCTTTCATCATGTTGCCGTGCAGTTCCTCTCAGCATCCCAACATACAGCTCCATTCATCTCCGTGTCAGTGAGTGATCTCCCTGTAAACACACCGCCCGTCCTCTCCTGTACACAATAACCGCAACTTTCTGCAGCTTCTTTCTTTTTCTTTTTCTTTTTTTTTGCCACTGTTTCATTCCATGGCCACGGATTCCAGGCCTTTCCACACAAAGAGCCAATCAGGAGAGTGTCTGATGCATAGAGGGGGTTTGTGTGGAGGTGTTTATTGAGATGGCTCTTCACAGAGATGGGAGCCGTCTCCCTTCTCCGTGCACAAAGCTGCCGCTTCCTCTCCCACCGGGGACCCTTTGTCTTGGACACAATGTATTCTGCTTCACGGTGGACTTGTGATTCTGCAATTATCGGAATCTGTCAAGGATCTCGGCCTGTGTGGATGCGGGTGTCTGGGGAAGTGAGACGGAGCGAAACATTAGCTCAAAGAGTCAAGTTCACTCCAGTTATGACTTACATTTTTTCCCGTTCTGCTTTGTTTGCTTCGTTTTCCTACTGCCTTTCACTATTTGACACGTCTGGTCATCTCGGTGGCTTGTTTATTGGCCTGTTTGACCACCACTGCCCCAAACAAATGATTCTTCCTCTCTGTCACCTTCTGTCTTTATCTGCTTCTTTCTGCCACCGAGTCAATCACTCATACAGTCCATCACACCCACAGCGCCCTGCGTCTGGCCCTCAGGCTCTTGTAACCTGACACTAAATCATTCATCTCTGATATTACCCATAAATCCCTACTCATTAGCAGTAGCCCAGGGTCCAGGTTGGCATTTGGTCCTGCAAGACGCTCACACACTTCCTCAGCAGCTGCTGCAGGTCAGAAGAACGCCGCGGGCTCTTCCGTCCCACCCTTTCCTCCGCTGTGTCCTCGTTCCCCTGTTTTTTGCGCTCGCCTCCGCTCTCCCTCCCGCCACAGCGCGCCTCCGTCAGCCTGTTCAGCCGCGTTAGTCCGTGTCAGCGTTGTTAGCATCAGTCTAGTGGACGAGCCAGAGTGCCAAAGAGAGTAACAGGCAGTCCGGCGGGATTAGGGCCTGAAGATTAGCCTTCTCTCTTGTGTCATCGCTAATCCATTGGCAAAGTACACGCACACGAACGCACACACACACACACACACACACACACACACACACACACACACACACACACACACACACACACACACACACACACACACAAAGCTCTCCAGTAATAGGATCAGAACAGAACAGAACAGAGGAATTTGTAGTAGCGAGGATATATTTTTTTGTAATTGCACAGTATGTTTTATTGACTTTCCATTAAAATAGCATCTGTCTGAGCGACGTGTCACATATTATGTGATTCTCTACGTGCGACGCCGCTTCCCGCTCGTCTCCTTTCGAATCCCGTCTCCTCACACTCCCCTGTTTTTCGTTTTTGTCCTCCCGCTCTCTGCTCCTCACCTTCCTCGCGCCGGCTTTTAATACACCGTGTGATAAAAGATCTCCGTCTGCTCCGCGCGGCCAATTATGTGAACTCCCATTGTGGCCGCGCGGCGCACGTGTTAATGCGATTTCCCTCCCTTTCCGCCGCGAGATTGCCGCGCGCGCCGGCTAGTGTCAGTCCGGGAACTTCAAGGCTGTCGGGCTCGTGGACACACACGCGGACGCACCCACGCACACATATGGTGCGGCCTCGGTTTTTGCCCGGCTGCTTGTCTGTGCGGATCAGTGTTTTCAGACTCCCCGATGGCCACCTCACATAGTCACATTGATTAGTTAAGATCGATGAGGTGCAATATTGTTTTAGAAGACTTCTGCAACACAATAGATGGGTTGCTTTACTACTCTGCGGCCCCGTGTCCTTCATGCACTATTATTATGTGTTATTTTCTTTCCAATCATTTATTCACTGTGGTTTACAGTATGCTCTGCCATGCTATACCCTCTCATCATCGTGAGCCTGTCCTTTCTGCTTTATCTAAATATTGGTTCACCTATTGAACATGTAAGGAGGCCTTTATTCAACGCTGGGTGGAGTCTGTGAGCATATGTGTGCCGTGGGGTGGAAATGAGAAGGTCTCACCTTTAAGAAAAAAAAAAAAACCACGGCGCTGCTGCCTAACCTCGTTCTTATGTAGCTGAATCTTGTTTCCATGGGTACCGAATCGTTGAGCTCCGAGGATGTGAAGCAATTAGTGGAGCTTGATGAATGTGTCTGTTTACCACTGCCTGTTAACAGCCAAGGCCAGGTGGGAGTGTGTGTGTGTGTGTGTGTGTGTGTGTGTGTGTGTGTGTGTGTGTGTGTGTGTGTGTGTGTGTGTGTGTGTGTGTGTGTGTGTGTGTGTGTGTCCTGCACTGGTATAATACCGCACATACAGTACCGCATATTGTACACACACATGAGTCTGTGGGTCATGACTACTTTCCTTCCTCTTTGTCCAAGTTTAACACCAGGGTGAAGAAGACGGCCTGTTTTGACCATCTGGTTCAAGCCAACGTGAGGAACAAGAAGGTGCTGAAGGACGCTGTGCAGAACATCACAGCCAAAGGAATCACGAACTACACCAAAGGCTTCGAGTTTGCCTTTGAACAGCTCTCCGCCGTAAGATTTGCCGTCGTAGCAGAAACGCTACGTTACGCTACGTGCCTGAGAACACAACATGTATAAGTTTGGACTAAACGCTATCTGCTGCTGCCATTGTTCCTGTAGAAACGGAGGCCTGGCCTTCACTGCCACCTGGTGGTTAAAGCCACATCTTCCAGGCACTGGCGACAGTGTTAGACAAACACCGAATAGCTCCCAACCAGAAATGGTTGGGAGCAAGTTAAACAAAGTTTAGGCGTCTGATTAAATCTTCCTGTGAATGTTGGCCATAACGAACTGAACCACTCACATTCACAGACCTCCTTGACACGAGCAGCGCTTTGATGTAACGTCGCTTATGCTGAACGATAAATAACAGGAATAATGCTGGTTCTCTTTGCAGACTAACGTGAGCAGGGCAAACTGCAACAAGATCATCATGCTGTTTACGGACGGAGGGGAGGAGAGGGCTCAGGCCATACTGGAGAAATACAACGCTGACAAAAAGGCACGTAGAGACCTCACACCCTGGGCACAAGCTCTAGAACGGCCCTGCTGCACTCTGTGAAGCGCTTTTATCTACAGCGTGTGGATGCGCTTTTATTAGCCTCAGCTTTTTGGAGCTCCCTTTGGGATGAAACATCCGTGCGTACATCCTCACCCCCAAAGGTTTATGCACAGGGCGAATGAGGTTTCCTGCAAACCCACACACATACATGCCTACACACACACACACACACACACACACACACACACACACACGCACATCATTAATTGCAGATATATTGTGTGGTGCACATTCTGCGCGTCACAAGTCATGATAGAAGCTGCTGATGTGACCTCCTGCTCCAGGTGAGGATCTTCACCTTCTCAGTAGGACAGCACAACTATGATAAAGGACCCATTCAGTGGATGGCCTGCTCCAACAAAGGTACTGCTTGCACCTCACCTTATAAGTAGCTTCGGTTGGCTCAGTGTCGCATTCACATAGCAGTAAAGTTCACAGCTTCCAGTCTAGTTGATGCTGCCACGGCATGTTTTATTAACAATGGCTTCACTGTTTCTGCTGAATCAGAAATATTCTTTTTTTGGGAGCTGGATTCTGGAAGTTGCATAAATTGTGCCAATTATTCTTCATTTTTATGTAGAGCATATACAGTAGGGCCTTTGTACAGTGCATAATGTCCTGTAAAAGCTTTTCTCCTGCTCATCGGTGCAGGTTACTTCTATGAGATTCCTTCCATCGGCGCTATTAGAATAAACACACAGGTAATTTTACAGCATCGTCTGTTATTTTCGGTGCTTTCTCTGCATGTGACCATGTGATGTTCGTCCGATTTAGGAGTACCTGGACGTGCTGGGGAGACCCATGGTCCTGGCAGACAAGCAGGCCAAACAAGTCCAGTGGACCAACGTGTATCTGGACGCTCTGGTCTGAGTAACTTATTAACATTCATTCATTCATTCTTGTTTCTTGCTTTCACGCGTTGAGGTTACTTGTCGTTTTTTTTCTAGGAACTGGGTCTGGTCATCACAGGAACGCTGCCCGTCTTCAACAAAACCAAAACCAAGGACGACAGGAACGGAGAGGTGAAAAGCGCTGCACGTTTTTCGCGCCCGCTGTGCGATCAGCAGGACCCGATAATGACGCCGTCGCGTTTGTCCCCTGATTCTCTCTCCCAGCACCAGAATCAGCTGATTCTTGGCGTAATGGGGATCGACGTGTCTCTGCATGACATTAAGAAGCTCACGCCGCGCTTCACAGTGAGCTGAACACACATGCCGACACGCAAACACAAACATCGATCCTAATCTCCCCGATCTTCTCACCCGTAAAGACTCCAGACTTTTTCCTGAGTAATTAGTGAAGGTCGTGATTCGTCTACACGAGCTCTGATTGTAGTTGTTCTTGAGTCTGCGTCCTTCATGGTATTATGCATGTGTTCTTTTCCATCAGATTGGTCCAAATGGATACTACTTTGCCATTGATCCCAATGGATACGTCCTGCTGCACCCTAATCTCCAGCCAAAGGTATGACACGTGTCCCTGAACGTCGCTCCAGCCCCAGATATTAAGGGGTTGTGAGGGCTCCTCATTGGATTATGATTCACAGCAGCAGATGAAGTATTTTTGTGAAATACCTCAAGCAATGTGGCAAATTAAGTGCATTCAAGGTACAACATTTTAGCTTTCTTGTGGATCCATTTAAATATCAGTTTCTTCTCGAGGCTGTGAGCTGAAATATGAAGGAGAGCAAGCTGGTGCATGCCACCAATTTAGTTCTGCCGCATTTGACCTGCCAAAGGCCCCGACTCGTCCCCGATCCTTCATAAAATGCGGCAGGACTTCTAGCCACTGGCAGGAATTAGGGTCCGACCCTGTAAAAATTAGAGTTGACCCCACAAGAGGTTCCAGCTCACCTGTCAGCGACTGCCTCAGCCCGAGGCGTGCGAGTCCTGACAGGCCGCTCAGCGGCTGCGCGGGACCCAGTTCTGCATCTGTTCAGAGCAGGACCTCCCTGGATGTGGAACAGGACGTCCCCCCCCCCCCCCCCCCCCCCCCCCCCCCCACCCTCTTCACTCAGATTGTAACACTTAAAGCTGCATATGTGAACAACTTTGATTTTGACATCACGGCAGCACCAGACCTTCACCCCCACCCCCACAAAAATGAACCTTCCTGTGATTTTCTAGAAAAGGATTCATAGGAGGAAGCTCCGGCTGAATAATAAGTATGCCGTCACGTTCCATGAGGTGAGGACGTAGAGGCGTAGACGTAGAATGGCGACGTCGTTCCTGTAGACACTTGTGTAGTGTAGACACCGTGTTCTGTGTGCTGTTTAGAGCAGCCCTAGTGATATAACTCACACATTCACAAAAGCCTCGTCGGGTGATCTCATCCCGGCAGAAAAAAAGCAGAAAAAACAACATTGCAATTATTAATAATATTTTCCCATCCGCCCTGGGTTCTGTGTGTGTGAGGCTCACAGGCCGTCTGTCAATCACTCACTGTCACATGGAATCAGCCTAATAGGAGATGGTGTGAATACTGATGGCAACCTTGAGGGCTTGCTACATTCTCTCTGTCTCTCTCTCTTTCTTTCTGTCTGTTTCTCTTCCTGTGGTGCATCTTTCTCTATTTCATTATGCTTCTATACATTTCATATTCATCACTCAAGCCCCCCCCCCCAACCCCCCCCCCCCCCCCCCCCCCCCCCCCCCCCCCCGTTGCAGCAGTGTTTTTATTTTTGATCTGACATCCCACTTCTCCTCAACAAATCCCCCACTGATGTAGCCTGTTCTCTCTTCCTCCCTACTTTTTTTTTTTGTTTTCTTGTCTTTTCTCAATTTTAATTCCTCGTTTAATCTTTTTCACTTTGCTGCTCACACCATCCAGTTTCCCCGTTTTGGTGCTTCTCGTTCGCTCCCCTGTCTGACTCATGTACGTTTGATGTTTCATTCTGTATCACGCAGTGTTGTTCCTCTTGATCTTTTATTCTGTCTCTTCTCGTTTTTCTGTTGAGGTGCTTCGTCTTCATCATATTTTTTTTTTCTTTGCTGCTCCATTTCTTTCACTTTCCATCCAATGTAAGGAACTCAGTTCAAGCAGATTAATTGAGTAGTTTGTTTATTATTGTGTACGTAGCCAAGCACAAATCATTTAGTTTCTTATTAAACTTTGCTTGTTCTGTTGCTAAAAATCATTATTATACTTAAGTCTTACACACGGAAACATGACAAACGATGAAAAAAACACCATACGAAGACAAATATGCTCTCACCACGTCACCCTGCATTTTGTGGGGGACACACTGGTATCAGATTCCGTGTACTGCCGCTTTATAGAGAGGCACTAGATTACTGCTACCATTTTATTCCACCATAAAGCCACTCAGACGTATAGGGTTTTTAAGAGAGGACATTAATAGGGTCCAGTGTCACTTTGGATCAAATCTGATTCCGCTGTCGGGTGTCACACATGTGTTGTCAGGCCGCCGCCATATGGCGCTGTCCATTTTTCATGCTCCGTGTTTTATTAAATTCATATGTTGGGGGAAATAATGAGCGTTGCTCCTGAATTAAACACATTAGATCGCTGTCCAGCGATGTGGGACGACGCAGAGGGTTATTCCCCTCGATGGTAAGAAACCATCTATGAATAACAACCGTAAAACGCTCCGTTGCATTTCAGACCATTCTGCTCTATCAACTCAACAGGCTTCAGATAAAAGTGGTGCAGTACAGTATGCGAGTGTGGGTTATTGCGTAGTAAAAATAGCTTTCAGGCTAATTAAGGATAAATGTCTTGAATATTTTGTTCGCTTAGATCCTGTTAAGTGCTGGTAGATTTGGTTTGAGTGCAGTGCTTTACTTCAGACTGAAATATCCTTTATTCATCTTCCCCACAGAACCCGAAATTCCAGGAGCCTGTAACCCTCGACTTTTTGGATGCTGAGCTGGAGAATGACATCAAAGTGCAGGTACGGTACGTGTAGATTAGAACTCCACCACACACACACACACACACACACACACACACACACACACACACACACACACACACACACACACACACACACACACACACACACACACACACACACACACACACACACACACACACACACACACACACACTTTGTTTCTTCAGGTACCCAGATGCCTCACATCTCCTCATAAAGCTATCATGACCATTTCCTGCACGAGATTTATTTGCTGTGCTCAAAGGGTAACCATGAGGTGATGCTGTGAACGGCTTTTTAAATCAGCCGACACTCAGTGAATCTGCTCCTTCTCTATCTCCGTGTAGATCAGGAGAATGATGATTGACGGCGAGACGGGAGAAAGCACCATTCACACGCTGGTGAAAACCCAGGATGAGGTATGGGAAAATACAGATGTTGGTTCATACAGAATTTAATGCACTGACAGTAAATATTATTGTCATCATTACATTGTTACAGTTTGTTAGAATATTTTAACCATAAAAAGTACAAAATGAAATCCACTGACATCGGTATTAAAGATCAGGTGTGTATGTCTTTGGCAGAGGTACATAGACAGAGGGGTCAGGACCTACACATTTGCACCAGTCAACGGGACAGATTACAGGTGAGCTGCTGTCTGGTGGCTGATGGAGGACTCCACTTCAGCCAACAGGGGTCACTCTCTCGTTTGGAACATCTGGCTTCACCCTCCGATCACTCATGCGTTTCACCGAGCACCAGCGTCTCCGTCTGAACGACTTTGTGTGTGAAATCATATGCGAGACTCTGCCCTCATCTCCCCGTGTGTGTCTTTTCTGCAGCCTGGCTCTTGTTCTGCCTAAATACAGCGAGCACTTCATTCAGGCCAACCTGGGGGACGACATGAAGCAGGCTATGTGTGAGTACACGGGAGCTCCCAGCTGGAAGCCCAGCCACTCCTTTTGTTTTCTGCTCAGATCAGCAGATTCCCACAGTGCTTGTCTTTTTTATTGCAACGCACCGGTCAGTCGCCCGCACCCCCGTCATGCTCCCCCTCCCTCCCTCCCAGCCTCAGCCCAAAGCCCCCGGCTCTTTTGATCTGCTTCACCGGCTTATTTGCTCCCCTCGTTCGGCTCGGGAGGAGATGAGACCTCTCACCTTGTCTTTCAGCTTCTTCCTCCCAAATCTCCCTCTGCTACAGTATCTGTGCTTTATTAAACATACCTGTTAATTGAATGTGTGAACCTCTCATGACTCTCCCGCCATCGTTTTTCTTAGTTGCTTTATTACAGCTTTCAAGGATGTTTTACTCCTCATGGCTCAAAATTTAGCAAATACTTTCTCATTATTCACAAGGACAAACATTCATATCTGTATATATATATACTGTGTGCCTCTATAAGTGATTGCTTTTATTCTGATAAAATGATTCTCTTCTTTTCACTACACTGGAATTTCACAGCTTCTGCTTGGGGCAAGTACTCGTTCCTTCTCTGTTTTCCCGTTCGTCTCCGCACGTTTGCATGCTCTCATTTTTCAATCACACGCAGCGATCTGTGACTGTGCCGCTAGATGAACGGATGCGTGAATGTGGAGAATCACTGCTTCATAGGTGGTGTTCCCTTTAATCAGGGGATATAATTAGCAGCAGCGCACTGGACTCAGCACAAAGCCATCTGGTTTTATTGGAAGTTTTGATAGCTTTGATGCGACGCCCCTTAGGATTAACTGCTAATGACGCCGTTATTGCTTCAGCCTCCGTATCACTCACTCTCTGCAGTAATTACTCCGTCGCCGTGCCATAAAGGCTGTCAGAACATTTACAGACCTCCTAAGGAAAGCAACACACCGTACCTTTGTGCCACAGACCCCTCCGATAGAGAGTTTGGGACTCTTAAGATCCCTGTACAGCCGTATCGAGTTTCACAGTGGAGCCAGACCACCAATAGCTCGATCCATCCCAGCACACAGCTACAGGAGGTGGTTCCTGCCATCGCTTGTCCTTCCAACACATTAGGGAGACTCCCCAACCGACGGCATGATACAGCAGATGAACTCAGGCTTTTTTCACCCCTATAGCAGGAATGCGGCATTGCAGAATAAATGACCTAACAGCTCGGTTGAAGAGATGGTGACAAAGAAGTAAAGAACAAGAAAGAGGAAAAATAACGTATAGTGTGGAAAGCAATTGGACATAGAGACACCCTGCCCAGTCCACAGAGACAGAGGGACAATGAATCTGTCTGTTATGTTTTATGTGAAGGACATTGTTTCATCCTGCACCAGATTTCCATGACCCCGAGGAAACTCCGAGCTCAGTAATAGTTTTTGCAGACTGCGCCACACGACTCAATATATTTTAAAGGCAATGTCCAAAATGTCTTCATTTTAAGAGAGCAGTGAAGGATGGCCATTCATGCCTGTCATGTCATTTATGAGATAAGAATTACCAGACAGGCTTTTAAATCAAATCCAGAGCCGGTGAAGACAAAGAGTGGGAGGAATTTTCCTTTATCACTACTGTGTGTTAACCTGCTTTCGCATGCCTGTGCTCTCGTCTAGCAGATTTAATTGTGGTTCACCGCAGCTCAGTGCTTCATTATGTGTCGTGAGGAACAGTCACAATTTTGATCATCTTTTCCAACAAATGACTTCATGTTACAGCTGATGAACGAGTCTCTTTCCACTTTCTCTTTTTCCTACTTTTGCGTCGCCTTCTTCTTCTTCATCTTCTTCCCCGGGGTCACGACAGGTCAACGAGGCAAGTATTTCCTACTGGAGTCACGTCTTCCCACTGCACCTCCATCCTCGTGTCGGTCCAATACTTTGAGTCTGTGAGTTTTGTGGCTGTGCCCACAGTTCATGCGGCTGTAGCACAAGTGCAACTGTCCATTCAATAGTTAAGTGTGTCTGGACATCTGTGCACTTCATCTCCATCCTGTGACATTTGGGTGAGCACTGTGCAGGCTTAATGTGCTTCCATGTGTGTCCCAAAGCTATGGAGACCATCCAGCTGGAGAGGTTCGATGAGTTCGGTTACACCTACATCGCTCCGCGGTGAGTGACAAACAGCTACAGGATCAAACAAAGGTTCAGAGTGGGGAAGTGAACGGCACTGTTTCTCCAGGGAATACTGCAAAGACCTCCGGCTGTCGCCCAACAACACCCAGTTCCTCCTCGACTTCAACCAGTTCATTGACAGGAACACCCCGGATGCATGTGAGTCACGCGTCGACTTCGGTCGTGATGTCAGGTTTCGGCACGGTTTGTGTTCACGCGGGGGAAACGGTGCCGCTGATACGCACCGTGGAACCCAAGCCCGCGGACAGCGGGCTGCATCCTGACGAGTGAGCTAATGCGAGTGGATGTTTTGGAGGTATGTTTACATGCATGGTGTGTTTTACTGGTAGTCTGATCTCACCGTGACCAGAAGGTCACACTATGACTTTGGCCATTTGATGATATGATCTGAGCAGGGTGACGTCAGCCACACTGACTGGGTTTCCTAGAAGCCTGATGCTGTCATGCTCCACAGTGACTCACAATATTGGATTTGTCATAATGTAATGCATCTAGTGTGGCATACCACCAGTCCTGAGCTAATGGATTTGGGCTTCTAGATGCAGTTTAACCCAAGGTTTACAACTCTACTTCAGAATTAATGCCTCTCGCACTTCTGTTTAAACAGTTTGTTGAGTCTTCTTATACGTTGTTGACGTAGAGTAACACTCACTAGAAGCACTCTGTGCTTTCACAGTTCCTGAAAAGGGCTTTTGTCAACAGAAAGAAGGACCTTCACCACTTTCACCTCCCACAGCTTGAACATCTGAGAGTCACCCACGGATAACAACAATACATTTATCCAAGAAGCTGAATACATGGAACACGTCTCCGTTCTATTAGCCAGAGCAACAGATCTAATTCATGATCCCGGGTTAAGTGCACTACTCAGCCGCACTGATTGCTGTGCGAGTCCAAATCATAACTTATTCATTGTCCATGCCTGGGTTTTCCAGCGATAGGCCTCCATTCCCCCCCCCGTCCATCCACTAAGCACTGGCACCGCGGCGTTGAGACGTCTCACGCATTTAAATGTGTCTCGTCTTTAAGGTAACGTGTCTCTGGTGAGTCGACTGATCCTGGACGCGGGCCTGACAGCGGAGCTGGTTAAGCTTTGGGATGAGCAGACTGTGTGAGTGCCAGTTTTTTTTTTTTTTTTTTGCCTCTTCCCTCGCTTTAAACAATCTTGTCTCGCTGTACTTGTTAAAAATACGCATGTCTCCCTAAATAGAGATACGTGTTGCATTTACTGAGGAGCGGAGCCAGAGTTTTCCTTCTTTTCCTTCCCGTCTCCAACTATTGAAACATGATGAAAGCAGAACGCAGAATGCATATCACACCCAGCCACGGCGCTGTCTGCCAAGACGCGCTGTTTTGTGAGGAAAATGAAATCATTCCATCAGCGTCTCCCTTTCATGGAGTGCCCTCTGGTCTGAACCCACGTGAACGCACACACTGAGGGGTGTCTGTTTGAGATTACGAGAAATAGAGACAAGTCACTCTGGACGCGTAACAATTAGTGTCATGTCTGCAGCTCGGTCTCGCACTTCACAAACACTTTTTTGCCAATAATTGTCAGCGTGATTGACTTTGATGTCTGATCTGCTGTTTTCCATGTACTCAGCGACGGGACCGTGGCCAGATTCGTGGCCACAGATGGAGGAATCACCAGAGTCCATCCAAGAAGGTGCTCGGCCCCGCTTCCTTCTCACTTACACTCGCGGCGTTAACTCCGGGCGTTGCGCAACGGCTTGGGCCAAGGATCCGCTGGTGTGAATGTGCGAGAGGGAAATGGATACAGACTGTAATGCTCTTAGGTTGAGCCCCGTTTGGCTGCTTCGCCTACCTGCCCCGCTGGGTTCTCTCACAGAACATGGAAGCTTAGACTCGTTTAGCAGAACTTCCAGCGCCGGCCGGGCCAGCGCAGGACGCGGGTCAAATCCACAGATGCAGCAGCTTCAGTAACTGCAGCTCAATTCCCTCACTTCTACTTTTGTCTGAGCTGCATGTGGAGGTTCCACTTTGCCAGAACATAGCATTCCAGCTGAAGACGAATGTATATTCCTCCTACTATAAAACATGAAATACAATCAGTTATTGCTTTTATTGGATCAGGCCTTTCATACATCAATGCTTTGGGTGCGACTCTTATTTCACTGAGTAACATTTGGCTATAGATTAAAATATAAATTCTTTACACAGATTAAACATATTTAACCTATGCTATGCTTAATGCCTGTAATGGCCCATATATTATATTACATGACTGTATTGATGTTTCAGCGCTGGGGAAGACTGGACTGAGAACCCTGAGACGTATGAATCAAGCTTCTATAAGAGGACCCTGGACAATGACGTTTATATATTCACAGCTCCGTCCTTCACAGGTGAGTTCTACCTTCGAGCACGGGCACTTTGCCGTGCGCGCAGCCCGTCCCCATGCTTTGGCGCCGAGCCTCTCCTGCCTCTGGACGCCGCCCCAGCCCTCCTGGCAGAGATCACACCCTCCGGCCTCCGATATCACTCTCTTCATCCCTCTCGTTTTCCCGCTGTGACTTTCTCCACTCGTCCTCCTGCCCCGTGCACTTCCTGTTGTCTCCACTGATCTATCTAGCAGGCAGCTACAGTGTTGGCTGCCTGTACTCCATTCCACTTGTCTAAGGCAGAAGTAGCTAGAAATTCACGGAATTCCTTCAAATGGGTAGTGATTATTCTTATTTAAACTGTGGGTCACATTCTGACCGAATAGCTTTCAAAGTTATTTCAGTGAAATTGCCACAATTACTGATTCTCGTCCCCTGTGTGTCCTTCCATTGCAGCAGAGGGCAGGGAGCCTGTTTCTGACACAGGCATCCTAGTGAGCAAATCGGTGGACCTCACCATCGATGATGTCACACTTAAACCAGCAGGTCAGTCTTCTTAACACCAGACTCTTATTTTTTCTCATGACATAAAAAATATGAAAATAGTTACCAGACAGGGAACTAACATATTTCTACCTCCTTGTTTTGTAGTGGTGGGAGTGAAACTAAACGTTTCCTTCTGGATGAACAGTTTCATTAACGCTACTCTGAGAGTGAATGTGAGTTGTTTACAGCTTTGCTTTCTTTACATCTGCTCCTTTCTCTTGCTCTGTGAAACACTGAGCTACTGTTCTTCTTGCTCTTGTTCCTATGTTGTAGTGCAAGGATGAGATCTGTGGCTGTCTCCGGAATGACAAGGTGCAGATCCTGTTTATTTACTGTAATCTCATGACATTTTGCCCCTATAGAAACTGTGCTGTTAACTCCTGTAACATAGTATCTTACAACAGAAACCATTATTGCTACAACCTGGTGTGCAACATGTTGATGTATGTGGGACTGATAAGTTTTCTAAATATTTGAGATATAGTAGTACAATGTTGTATCACCCTGCAGCACGTCGACTGTGTGATTCTGGACGATGGAGGCTTCCTTCTCATGTCCAATCAGGAGGAATACATCAGTCTGGTGAGATGCCATTAAACAGACTTTAATTTCTGTAATTACAGTATTATAACTCTATGGACCAAACTCAAAAGTTGTCTCTCTCCAACTGGCCAGTAATCAGATAAATTCCATGCACACAGGCTAAGCTAGCATCATATTTCCTTCCTCTCTACCTTTGCCCTCTCTTACTTTTGTCAGAGCAATCCATCAATCTCATAAAGAGGTCAAATAAAGGGCTTATAACTCAGGTTATGAGAATGCCACGTTAGCTCCGAGCTGTTTGAGAGCTCCTGCAGGACAGCAGTACATCCCTGTCACCGATAAATTAGGGCAGTAGCCACTGGAGGAGGATCAAAGGAAAGGTTGTGGTGGGTGTTAGTCTGTCATAGATGCTGGAGTGAAGTGAGTCCCCCGAGTGAGCAACTAGTTCGTTCTGCTGCTTTGACTTCGCTCTTCCACTGGGTTTTATTCTGCGGGTTTCAACTTTTCACGTCACTCAAGACAGGACATCTGCTGTCTTTGATCCGCTCGGCCATCAGCGTCTGGAATATGGTTTATGTTCTTCAAGTATTCGTAGAAGCACCCTCCAGTCTTGTTTTCACATCTTGTGATACATTTAGTGTCCGCTGGGATCACGCAGCACTTGGTTCTGCTTGCACTGTACACCCTATATTTTTATCCAGTCACTGCTGCCCATAAAATGTCTTTTTATACAACTTCTGGTTTCAACTATATCTAGATTTCGTGTTTTATCACTTTCTCAGATTGGTCAGTTCTTTGGCGAAGTGGATCCAGTGCTGATGATCAACCTGGTGAACACCTCCCTGTACTCCTTCAACAAGACCTATGACTACCAGTCTGTCTGTGACCCAGAGAAGGACAGCAAGGCTGCAGCGGGACCCCGCTCCATCTACGTGGTCAGATCCTAACCCAGACAAGCTGTTGTTTACCCCTGTATATGGTTATACACTTCAAAAAAGGTCCCTGCACATGCTAAATCCACCGTTGGGGCATTCTGGTACATTTCTATGACTCTCTGGTTCATGTTAACACACTCCAGCTCCCTTTTTTATATTTTGCCACTTTAGTCAATCCCGTCTAAGTGCGATTTGTGTCGTAGTTCAATTATTGTTGAAGGTAAACAGGCCCCTCACAGAGCCACCTCTGGTCCTGGTCAGGAAATACACACTCAGAGATGGGCAGAGTGAAGGAACTACCAGGTTTATGGCACGAAACCTTACAGACGCCCTATTAAGACATCAACATCCAATTCTTTAGTGTCATTTAGCATGAAAACGCATGTGCAGGAACCTATAAATCCTCCGACTGACTCATTTTGGAACTGACTCTCTATGACTTCCCTTGGCTCCTCTTCCCCAGCCTACCATTGCAGACCTGCTGAGTGTTGGCTGGTGGGCCTCCAGTGCTGCCTGGTGAGCGCACGTTCGCTTCCTCAGCTTGTTTTGCGCGTGTCTTTCGGAGTGGGAGTCGATCTGTACTTGAGGGTAGGAGTTTGTATGGGAGGATGTAGGAGTGCACGCTGGTGAGGAATGAAGTTGGCACAACGTTAGGCTGCATCGCTACCTGTGGAACCTCTCTCACTGCTGCAGCGGACACTCTACTAACCATAGGCAGATGTGTGTCTGTTGCTCAGTTCAAAGAATCGTTGACCAGAGATGTGACTTTTTTTCAATTTCTGCATTCAGGTCAATACTTCAACAGCTTTTCCTTAGTCTCATGTTCCCCAATCAACTGGAGGCAGGTGAGCTACGGAGGCGGTGGCTGTATGATTTAACCATTAGTTTTACTAAGGTTGTAACACTAACTCACAACTTTCTTCTTTGCTCAGCGGACTCAACAGATGAAGACATACCAGATGCCATGTTTAAGGAGAGCTGCATCACGGAGCAGACTCAGTACTTCTTCGACAATGAAGAAAGATCCTATTCTGGGGTGCTGGACTGTGGAAACTGTTCGAGGTGCAGTGTTCATGTACCTGTGTGCATACTGTGACCATGCTCCCATTCAAGCGCTCCATTCGTACCCTGCACGGGTTATTAAAGCCTTTCCATCAATTGTATTTTCTTCCTAAACATCTTTCCATTTAATGGTCTGTGGGGACGCGTCCGGAATAGTATTAGTTCTCTGGCTGCTTTTGTTTTCCAGCCTGATTCCAGGCAGCTGTTTTCTGATGAGTTTTGATCAGACACAGATTACCTTGATCTGTCAGTGGCCGGAATTGCAGCGGGACGCACAAAAGCTTTTTTATCCCGTTTTTCTTCCCTCGCTCTCTGGCCGTGCTTCAGACTGCCTAATATACACAATCACGGACCATTGCACATTTGCTTTGCTCTAACCTCATTCTCTGTCACTTTGGGCTGTCTGAGGGGGTTAAATATGGCTGTAATTACTCGGTGTTATGAGTCCCACGTGTCTGGTGCCTCGCTCCCCAGCGTTAACAACTGCAGACACAGAAACATTCACAAGTGCCATAAAAAAGCAGGAACAGGGAAGAGGTGCGCATTACTTAGAGTACTGAAGACTGTGTAAATGTCATTAAATGTCGTTATTGGAGATTACAGTTTCCTGATATCAGGTACAGAATATTATTATATAAATCAATATACTGTAGAACTTACAGAATAACACAAATAACTCAGATTAGAGTTGTAAAGAAATATATCTATAGAAAGAGAGAAAAAATAGATGATTATGCATAATTAGATATTAGGTGCTCTAATAGTTTACATCATATTACTAAAAGACACCCCAGATAACTGGGGGGTTAAAGGGTTAAAAGAGACAATGGCATTATAATCTTAGGACCATGTTATATGAATGTGATTACATTTACTTGTTCTTTCCAGGATGTATCGTGCTGAGAAGCTGCCCAACACCAACCTGGTTTTCCTGATCACTGATGCCAAGGCAACGTGTTTGTCATGTGACCCCAGACCGTTACGACAGGCCGAACAACCCTGTATCCTTTCATTCGGCTCGTGAAAATCAAACATTACATCGGACTTCCTCTTTGCTCCCCAGCCCTCCATCCATCAAGCGTCTGACAGCGGCGCTTTAAACCTTCAATACAAGGACACACACCTCAGGAGCTTGCAGTAGGTCCCCGCTGAATGTTCACGGGTGACCAGTAAACCAGATGCACGGCATATGAAAGCCGCTCTCACATTACGCCCAGATCAGATTTCACGTGGGCTTCATGCTACCATCAGGTTAAATTAAGGGTAACAACAGCGATGTGATGATGTGGATGTGCAGTGTTCAATGTGTGTGTTTTCAGAATATCGTTGTGCGCTGAATATGGCTTCCTTCTGGCTAATAGCAGCGTTGAATGCACACACACACGCATTCACATGTATCATGGCTTAGAGATGACAACTCCTTTAGTAGTTGTTTAGTAGCATGCACATATGGAGCGTTGCATTTCTGAGTGTAATCATTTTATTTTAATCGCCATTTAATGGTATTTGAAGGTCTGCTAACATCTGGAGAACAATCCAAGCAGCTCGAGCCAAGGCTCAAGAGCTGGAGCTGCAAATGGCCTTTGGCAAGGAAATTAGGAGTCAGCACATCATCTAACTGTTGCCGTTAAAATGCTAAATGTGCGACGCTGATGGCGAGCGGCGTTTTCCTGAGAGCCAACCTTCAGCTGTGGGTCCAGATCCATGCGAGCTGGCTCAGAACCCCAGGTACCGCAAAGGGCCGGACGTGTGTTTCGATAACAACGAAAACGTAAGGCACGAGCGCAGGTCGCACAGCGTTTCTGGACGTAGCTCTGGTAGTGAGGTCTTGCAGTCACTCTGTGTCAATTTCCGTCTGGTTTTCATCACATTTATGCTTTCTGGACAGATTTAAAGCGCTATTGGCTGCCTTCTCTTCCACTCAACCATATGTCATGTATTAATTCCATGTAGCGACTATTACAGTTACTTTTTACTTTATGAACTCTGCATGAAACTAACATTCATTTCATTTCATCTTTCTTGATTTATGTGCTTTTTTCCCCCACTCATCATCTGTCGTTTCTTTCCTTCTTTCGATTCTGCATCCCAATGGCTGCTGCTCTTGTCTGGTAGGATGAGCCCTTGTGCCCAGTCAGCAGAGCTTCTGCTCTGAGCTCTACACCTCTCTTCTTGTTTCTGCTGATGAGTTCAGGGTTGGTGTCTTTAAAGCTTTGTCTGACACGAAACACAGTCTAAGTCCTGGAATTTAGTTCACATATAAAATTAGTTCAATTAAGACTGGAAGGCAACAGCTGGGCCCTTGTCATTTTAAAAGGTATATTGATATTTGGGCTTACTCCATTTTACAGTATATCAATATTTATTTACAGATACTAATTGGGGATGTGCATTTATGCATTTAATCAGTCCTTTAATCAGGACTGATGTTATGTCAGTAAATAACACACCTCCCTGTCTGCATGTCTATCCCTCTAAGACATTTCTACAGCGTCTGCAGCCGTCACCATTTTATTTAACGCTCCTAAATGTCAGAAATGCAGAAGCGCAGACATAAGTGTTGACTCAAGTCTTTCAGGCTTTCAAGGTTTGCAGTGCAGCATACAAATCAAACACAGTAGCAACCTCACCTACACAGACGCCCTTGAAGAATCAGGCGGTTCGTGTTGTGTATAATTTGAGCTCGGTGAAACAAAAGGCCTGAGGTGGAGAAATTATGTGTGAGATCATGGCATCGCCAACAGACGCTAAAAAAGTTTATAGGACGTCTAAATATTTGGGAAAAATATTTCCCATATCTTTGTGAACTTGTTCCTTCATTGTGTTCTGATGGCTCAGATCACACACACAGCAAGCCACCAATTCATGTGTCTGTGTGTTTATACTGTGCAGAGGCAAAGGGAAGGGGAGGAATAGCCGGGGAAGTAGATGAACGGCACAAGTAGGCCGCATCCCTTTTCCTATTTCAATTACGTTTGGCTCAGTTCCTCGTAGGAAGACAGTCTGTGTTCAGGCCAGTCCATTTTGTTAGTGGAGTAAACACAGGAAGCCTCATAAGGCCTTCCTGCCCTTTGAGTACAAACGATTCCCACCTCTTTCTTTCGGGTCTTTGGCATGCACACGTATCCTGAATGCCACCATCAAATACTAAAAGGCTACACAATGTGCTAGCCAGGTGACTCGGCGCACACACAGGCCACTGAACAGCACGGCCTACGCGGAGCTACTGCCAGCAGCCACTTAGCTTAGCACAAAAACTGGAAACAGGTAGCGGGTGCTGCTTGCGGCCAAGAAGGCATTTAGGCGCTTATTTAGCATCTGTTACCTATAAAATGTGCTGCTCAAAGAAATTAAGGGACACAACAATGATCAAGGGAAGCCGAAATTCTCCACCCCCAGAGGACTGAATTGAAAATCATGCTAAAAATCAAAGTGAACATTTTGAATCCGAGTTGCTTGAACTTCCTCACGGGACTCCTAATGTGACTCAGAAGTGATGGCTGTCTCCGCGACGCACAACATCTGGCCACGCTCCTGATGTCAGCGCTCCACCAGCACAAAATGTCCCATAGATCAGTCATTGGAAGCAGCAATGCTTTTGTCGTCCTGTAGCCTACCCAGACTGTGAACCTGCCAGTTTCAGACCAGTCAAGCTGTGAACAGAGGCCACAGCAGGTGACATCGGGCCCCTGTGACACCGTGATGGAGTCTGTTTCTGACACCTTGATTGGAAATACGTCACCGTCGAACGACCCTCTCGCAGCCGAGGAGGTCCGTGTCCCGTTTAATGCAGGTCTTTCATCGCCACCCAGGTGCTTTCACAGCGGATCACACCTGAGCTCTAGTGGCCCAAGTGACACAAATCAAAGTCAGGTGGAACAAGCACCCACTCGTGGGTGACCATGAGAAACGACTTAATGGCCCAAAGGGTGCATGAACGTGCTACAACCCGGATGGAGGCTGAAATGAAAGCTAACCCAGAAGCCTTGAGCATATTACAGCTAGGCTCACGTGTAGGCCATGCTAGTGGAGCTTCTGCTGTACATGTAGGAGGACATGGTTTATCTGATGTACTGACGACTGGTTTGTCCAACAGGAAGATGATTCGGACTGTGGGGGAGGGACCTGCCTGAGCCCGTGTCTGTGGCCAATGCTCGGGCTCCAAATGCTGCTACTGTGGATCGTCACATCCTCACAACACTCATGACCCCTACACACACCCACACACAAACCCACACACACACACCGATCATCTCATTTCACAAGAGGCCAGAGACGCTCCAGTTATGCCATACAGGACGTATGCAGAATATTTTCAACAAGACCTTCTTGTTTTTGGTGTTGTCTAACTACCAGTATCAGCATTTCCATTCTTCAATGCCAAAGGGTGCTCATCCATTTCCTCCTCATTGTCCTCCAAACCAGAGACACGCTAACTGTGCTCAGCTGCACTCATTCATCATGATATACTCTCTGATGGTGCAAGAGTAAGAGCTAACCAAACCCTTTAATTCTGCCTCATTTTTTTCTCTGCTTTATTCAACAGAGGTTAACGAGTGATCCCACTATGCCAACTTAATATCATTCAAAGACTGTATGTTCACTGACAGCGTTGATTTGTGTAGTTGTCGATATCGTTTGTTGCTTATTCTATTTATTGCGTATGAATCATTATGCTGTAATGATCGTTTCTTTCGGCAACCAGTGCAACTCCGAAGAAAATCCCTTGCGTTGGAGCGTGTTTGATATGTACTGTATGCTATCTACCGTAACTACCCATTTCATTCTTAGTGCGTCAAGCCGACGAGCATTCCACGAGCGGCTGGGTGTTGTATCGTAGCAGCATGTGCTCAGTACAGAGCTAAAGACAACACCGATACTGACACCAAAGCTCCGCACACAGAACCCAGGGCCACAGATCCACACAGACCTACTAGAGAGACTGCGTCAGCGAGTTTATTTTGAGAGCTTTCCTCAGACGTGGGTGTACGTCGGGGTTTCCATTCGCTTGGATAGTGTTGATACCTCAGACGCCTTGCTGAGTAACGCGGTGAGGTCAGAGGGCACCTACAGTGCGGCGCGTACGTCAAATTCTGTCCGTGCACGACAATTTGAGATACGTCTGCACTCGGTCGGACGGTTGTGAAAATTGATGCATCGAATTCCCAGTGCCTGCGTAGTAGCTCAGACGGTCGGTGATTTGAGCGGAGGGATGCGTCGGAGTGTCCTCACCGTGTACGCCTGCTGCAGCACAGCAGGGGGGGGGGCGGCGAACGTGCTGCAGTTCCCCCAATGTAGTGGTCTGTCCTGCCGGAGATTAAAAATCTGACCCCGACTCGAGCTTGTGTTCCAACCGCCTAGTGTTTATTAGTCCTGTTTCTGTTCCCCTTCTGGATCATCAGACTCAGGAGCCAAGATGACTTGTGAATGAGATCAGCATATCGAAATGACTGTTTTCCCCCTTTTCTTTCCCCCCACCGCCGTTCTCCCCTCCCGATGCTTGTTTCCTCTTTGTGTTGCTCTGTGAGTGCCGTGAAGCAGACGCTGAAGGCTCAGCGTCCGACCGCCGCAGTGTCACGGGATGAGCTTGTTCTGTGTTTGAATGCTGTCTAAGCCCGTGGTGGGCGTCAGGGCCCGCTGGAGAGGAAACCACCACCACTGCAGTGCTACCGCGATATTCTGGCATAGCCTTACTTCGGGACGCTTGAACCCCCACCTCTCTGCACCTTGCCTTCGTGGTGACCTGCCGGTGTTGAGTGTTCAGGATATGCCTGTCTATCAAAGTCGCGTGTTGCCTCGTGTTTCACCCCGGGGGGTCCCGTGTCTATGTGCAGGCATGTGCGTGTCCCTCTGATATCTGATTGTGCTTTAATACTGTACATGGATTACTCTTTTGTGGAACTTGACTAGCCTGAAGAAATTTTGTATACATTTGTACACTAAAACTATTTACTGTATAAAAAAGGGGAGAGACAAGAAAAATGTTTATAACATTGTGTTGATTATTGTGCAAATATAATATATTCACAATAAAAGTGTTGTATTGTATTGTTGACCTGAGCAGCTTTTTCTTTCCATTCTGCCACATCTGGACAATTGCTTTGGCAGACAAACATGTCATCCTTCCTGCCGAGAGAGACAGCTGCTAAAAGAGGAAAAACTCTGCATCTGTGTGTCCGCCCCTGCTCAGCCTGCTCATCTACTGTCTATAGAGCCCAAAATGTATCCTAATGTCAGAGTCAGAGGCGTCTGTGACCTAGATCCGAGCGACAGCGGAGCAGCGTTGTAGTGTTTGGCCTCGTAACCAGTCCAGTCAGAGAAAGGCACTTATTTCTGCATGACTGCTCTGCAGCGTTCACTTACTGTGCAGGAGTACAACTTGAAGGGCGAGGTGCAGAAGTGCAGAGCAGCAGAGAGGGAAGTGGGGGGGGGGGTGGAGGCACGGAGAGCGTTTGTTTTCGGTCTCACGCTACCGCTCGCTTAATTCCCCGACGTCTTATATTCTGGCTTTAACATCAAGCTGAACCCGTTTGTTTCATTATTGTCTGGTTGAGAGTTAGGTGTGGCAGCATGTTGTGTTACGGCGGCCTCCTGACACAACATCACACACGCCGCAGCAAGATGAAAAATTACATTTATTATTAATTGTTATGTAGCTGTATTTACTTAGTGTTGCTAAAATATACACAATTTTACATTGCATGTAAAATCTAAACCAGATTAATCTGAAGTAATTTTAAAGTCTTGTTTAGATCAGTGTGAAGCGGCCACCCACGAGAACGTCTAATAACTTTTTTTAATCCGTTCTCTGTGCTCCTCCTCCATCCGGGGTTGCAACCGACGCATGACTCGCTCCGAATGGAAGACAGTCGGCGTCCGCGCAGCGACACAGTGCGACCGATCGCGTCCCGCAGAGTTCTGACTTATCTCTTATCCCCGTGACACCTCTGGCACCACTCCTGGCGCAGGCAGCTGCGCCGCCTCCAGCCCGGAGCGGCGGCGCGAGGCCAGACGCCAGCGAGCGGCTGCGGCGGACAGCGCTCGTGTTTATACGAGGGTAATTTAAGAATCAATATGGCCACAGCTTTGAGCGGAGCGTATACAGACATTTGTTTTTCTTAGAGGTGTGTCGGACTGGGAGGTCTGCCTATGCGGGCTATACAGCGATAATCTAGAAGGGAGGCTGTAATGAGATACCCTTGTAAATGAGGACGAGGTCGTACCCTTTAACATGCCTGACTTAAGAAGTTACAGACGCAGGAAGGAGCGAGGGCGACTCCTGCAGCGCTTTTAATTTGGAGTCTGGAAGAGAATACAGTCTGTTTGAAATAAAGGCTCCTCGATATTGAAGCTCATTCTGTTCTGATGGTACAGTACAGACACTGGTTGCACAAGTTCACCATTTGCATTGCTGACATAGTGTTTTTTATCAAAGTTTATGTAAGTGTAAGTTTAAATTGGCTGAGGTGACTCACATGCTGCACATGCAACAACTTCCCTGTGCTTTGGCTCATGTAACCTTTTGAACGGCGCACAGCGCAGGACTATAATGTCATACGTGAGAGCAGAGATTCACACAGGTGACATGAGACAGGTGCCTCACAGTTCATCAAACTGACATGACATATAATAACATTCTTCTTCTTCCACGTGAACGGAGAAGGCGATTGAATTAGTCGGGGGACGAGTCTCAAACTTCTCAAGCTTCTTTGTGCCTTTCAATGAAACGCTCGACGCAGTTCTGCCTGCATTGTCGCGATGTCAAACAGAACAATGACAAAGACAACAACGGAACGTCGGAGTGACAGGTAGCTCCGCTTCACGAAACACCCGTTTTCAGTTACGGTCCATCAACAGCCTTTTCAGCTCAGCCACTGATCCAATAAAACTGATTTCTGCTGAACGCCAGTGTTTGCTGCCAAAGAAAGGACATTTCATGCAACGCGAGGCTTTCAAAGCTGCATGACTCACTGGTGGTATGTTCACGTCTGACTGTGGCTTTTTGGGTTTGTTCCACTAATTGCAGGAAGTGACACACGAGCTTGAAGCTGCATCAACAACGTGACCCCGTGAGTTGTTTCTGCCAGGACCAGATTGAAGCAAACCTCACTGAAGTTCATTAACATGGCTTTTATTGGAATATTACGCCCATTTGCGTAGCCTTTTATCATCATACGCTATTTTCAGCACGACTATCATCACTCAATGAGTGTTTGATGCAACCATTAGCTCTACATTTAGCTCCAACGCTGCCCGCATCCTCCCCCAGGTCATGAAACCCCCGGGGACATCAACCCAAGTCTGAGTAAACTTCCCCGAGCCTGGGGTCTATAATGTGGTTTACATTAGCAACATTTTTAATTGGCACCTATTTTTTCTTGCTAATACTGAAAACAGTCAACACTTCCTGTTCGTGCAGTGACACAGGTCACAGTTGTGTGTCATCAAACCAGCGGTGGCGTCAGAGAGGCTGAGGGGACGAACGGTTATGTTTTGAACATTGTCAAACTCCAAATGGGTTTTGGTTGCAGCAAAATCAGACCCCAGAAGCTCATAGAAGCAAGTGATAAATAGCCTTTCCATACTTTCCTGTGATTGTTCCAACTACTTGGCACCTTTACTTACTCCACACCCAATACGGCATCAGTGTGAAATAAAAAGAAAGAGAACGAATTTAAATATTCCTGCCAACTGGTGAGATACAAACTGAGGGTAGGAAAAAAAAAAAAGCATCAAACACACTTGGCATGAGACATCAGGAGATGCCGCAGGCGTTTCAGAGCTGTAAACACGACCACACGCTTGTTTTCTCTCTCTACCTCGGACTTTCTTTCGCCGGGTTTGTCGGCGTGTTGTGCGATCACCTGCGTGATTGGCAGGCGCGACGCTGGAGAACTGTGTCCAGGTGAGCGGTCGCCACTCAGCTCAGACTGGGCCTCTGTTTGCAGGTATGTCGTTTGGGAGCATGAAATAATAATAAGTCAAAGATTAGTTTTCATTCTGAAGTAAAGATGAGCTCTTTTGCCAAGTCAAGAACAGAACAGTTTTTCAAGGTACTGTACCTTAAATCACAATATTTGTCCATAAGGAGACATGTTTCATAAATATACATATTGCACACAAGGAAATTCTTGACATAATTTATATTAATCGACAAATTGTTGGTGATTCGCTGATGCTGTTTTGGAAGAAGACTGAAGGTTACTAAGCTTAAGTGAAAACAAAGTGAGATATAAACTATACTTGGCAAATAATTTATGAGGTCGTAAACGCGTTTATTAGGGTTCAGGGCTGCATTAAATGCATTTTTAGTGATTTAGATGTTTGCCTAACTTTATTTTGTTTGCACAACATCTCTTTAGAGCAAACCCCGTAACAAAAACAGACTAAGCACGATGTCAAGGTGCTGTAACACTGTGCGTGCAACACAGATCGGTGGAAAAGAGCTGAGACGTGAGACTTGTTTTTCAGTACAGTGTCCCTCATCTCCTCAAAAGGTGCTACTACGCGTAGGACTCCTTCACCTGAGATGACAGTAAGTGGCAAACAATTCAAATTCTTCCACGGCTTGGACAAGCAAACGCATTTCTAATTATGATCCATCAATGTCTGGAAAACAAGTGTGGTGACCTACAGTATCTGAAACTGCACACATCATCAGACAAGGGTCATAATTAGACTATAGGTTAAACCTTCCAGGTCTGCAGTTCTAGCCATTATTACCTTATGATGTTGTTGTAAAGTAATACATCAAGTTAATTAAATTGCTAGGATTAAAATAACTGGCAGTACTGAAGGAGCTGACAAGCTGGTAACTAAATGTTATTCTAGTAAATGGCTTATTATGAATTTATAGGAGAGTAATAAATGACTCACTATCTCATATATGAATAAATCATTATACACATTATTAGAGTGTGGCCAATATGCAATAGAAAAGATGCCTATATGAGTAGGCAGAGTGGTAAAACCTGGCAGCTGGCGTCTGAGACCTCACACAGAACAGTGTGTGTGTGTGTGTGGTGTGTGTGTGTGTGTGTGTGGTGTGTGTGTGTGTGTGTGTGCGAGTCCGGGCGTCTGGTGAATCACTCAGGTGGACCCCCGCCGCAGGCAGCCCCACCTGCTCCGCACCGTGATCCTCATCAACGCGTTAATTACACACACGTATGAGCTCTGACACGGACACATGTGGGATGAAATGTACCTGCTGCCCCCGGGGGCCGCGCTTCCTCCTCCTCGTCCCCCTTTCACTCGCACCGACCTCCCTCCGTGCCCCGCGCGCCTCCCGTTCTGCATGAGTCACTGCTGCAGCGGCGGACGAGACACGCCGGCTCGTTAGCAGATGTGTGTGTCTGTCGCTGTTCATGTCGCCCTCAGGAACTTCTCAGGTGCCTGAATACTTGTAAGTGCTGACCGCGTGGTAATTATTCCTTTGTAGCGGTAGATTTTTGAAAAGTGCTTGACTCGAAGCCAAAGAATTGCTGTGTGTTAGTGAAATGCTTACTGTGATTACACTGCATCAACTGGACCCAAAGGAGACTGGAGGCACAACTGTGGATCACTTTTAAGCGTTGGACGGACACATTAGTGCTCCGTCCAATACAATAGAGCTTGAACATAGAATTCTGACCTATTTGTGTGCAATACTGGCATGGACCGTCACAATAGAGCGGGAGCGCGTGGGATGCTGATGTGTTTGTGCGACACACATTATGTGTACCATGCTAGAGGATGTGTCATTTAAACTGTTATGGTTTGTGTGGATATACAAACTCACCACGGCGTTTTGTTCACAAATTGTTTCAAGGTTCGGCCTCGAGCGTTCACATCAACACCCATAAACACAGGAGGAGGGGAGGACAAAGCTTTGTTTCAACTTTCCACCAGATTCGGACACGGACGCGGCGACGCTGCAGGATTCTTTTTTGAAGACTCAGCACTTCAGAGATGAGTCGAAAAGCAAAACGCAGCCGATCGATATCAAGTGACAGTCGCAGACGCAGACATTTGCTGTTGTGGAGTGAACGATGGTAGAAAAGATCCTCTTCCATCTGCTCATGTCCTTTGATCCTCTTTCATGTTATTTTGGGGCCTGATGTGCTGAATCACTCTGCTAACGTGCGTGATAGTCAACTGATGTGCTAACGCTCCACTGTCTGCTGCACGACGCAGCTTTTCTCAACGGAAAAAAAATGACTTGAAGCGGATTGCAAATCTGCAATAAAAGAAAAAAAAAAAAAAGGTTCTGGTTCTGCTCGTTTCATCTGAGAAGCCTTATTTTTAAACTGTTTGTACGGACAGATTGTGTGTCCATGTGCGTTCGTTTATTTGTGTTGCCCGTAACTGTCAGCCGATCTCAATTACGAGCAGTGACAACAGGAAGTGTGTGTTTGTTTAAACACAGTATCTGTGTTTACAGCGTCTAGGCCCCGCAGTGTCATCGCTAACCCCCGGAACACACACACACACACACACACACACACACACACACACACACACACACACACACACACACACACGTCTTTCTCTACTCATAATAATACCTGAGCCACCTCTGCTCTGTGATCCCACAATTGCTCAATCTGATCTTTCTTTCCTCTTCCCATTATTTCCCCTCTTCTGAGTAAAACCATCAATTCCTGTCATCACTTATATTAATTTCTCTCTATGTAAGAGGTCGTAGTGAAAACAACTATAACTGAATAACACCAGTATAATAGTACACAACACACGAGTCGCGCTGCACACGACACTTCCAAACAAATGTGCAGGAAGTCTATTAATACTCCGCGCGCTCCACCAACATGCGCTCGGACAGACCGGCCTTGTTGTGAACCCCCCCCCCTCCCTCCACCTCCACCACCAGCACTTCGCTCTTCATCTACTGTCTCGCTGCATCGGCCTCCTCATTCTCCGTATCGGACTCCATCTCCCACTGTACTTCCTGCTTCCATTACCAGCTGCATAAAGATATGAAGTTTCTGCCAATAACTGAGCGCAGATGTGAGCAGTCCTGAAGGGTGACGGCGCTCATATGAGAAAAGTCAGTGGGCTACTGGGTTTCTCCTGTTTCCCTCTACTAGCAGCAAGAAAAAAACACACACACACCCACTGGATTCTTGCTGGGAGAGTCAGTAATGAGACTGTGGTTGGAGCTCAAACTGGTGAAGGTTATCCAGTCGTTTTGCTGCTTGTTGTGTGTGAGCGTGTGTGAGTGTGTGTGTGTGTGTGTGTGTGTGTGTGTGTGTGTGTGAAGGCGTGGAAGAAGGATGAGCAGCGCGTGTTTGTGTTTCAAGACGCACCATGCGGTCGGCTTGATGAGAGGAAGGTGAACACGAAAGTGGGGAGAGCGTCAGACTTGTGCTCCGCTCCAGCGAAAGTATCTGACTCACGGCTGATTGTTTATTGTTGCAGAGCCGTGGTCCTCTGAAGAAGCCGCAGGAGCATTAGTCATTGAGCGCGGGAGCGGACGGGGATGGAGTCTCCTCCTACAGGACATGCAGTGTGCGCCCATCTGCTGCATCGCTCCGTGTTGTGCCTCAGGACGCGGTGCCAGTTTGAAATAAATGCCGGGAACCCCCGAAATGCGACTCTGCGTTGGAACAGAGGGCGAGTGGGGAACGGGAGCGACGCTTTGAGGGCGAAGAAGCTACGGGCAGCGTCTCCTGTCTCACGCTGTCACTGCTGGAAACGGAGACGAGCCTGAGGAGTTAGACTGACGTGCCTCGTCTTCACCCGCCAGTAACTCCACTTCTTATCTGACACGAGGGGGGAGATAAAGCAGCAGCATAAACAGTCCTCTTCCATGGAACCCCCCCCCTGCTGGGTTTCCCCATCAACGGCGACAGGAAGGATGATTGAGGAGGATGCTGATGTGTGACGGACAGGGATGGTCACAAAAACTGATGAATAAACATTATTCACTTCCTACAGGGATTTATACTGAATGTGAACCTCATTGTATTTAGTACAACAAAACCAATGTACACTAATGCACTCTAATGTTAACTAAACAGAAGATAAATAAAGTAAAACTTTTCTGTTGATGTCGAAGGGCTTTGATCGAGCGCGTCACTTTTAAAACAGACACCGCAAATGTTGATAGATGCTGATTTTGTGTTTACGCGTCCTGAGCGGTAAAAGTGTGAACACAATTCATCTCAAGCCAAAAGGAAGAGAGACGAATGCAAGCTTTAGTTGGACTACAAGTTCCAAACACACAACGAGCGGCTCCTCACAGCCTCACAATCAGGTCCAATGATTCTGCCTTTCCTTCATATAAACAGTCAGAGTCAAACTCGTCTTTGGCAAATTCTGCAGAAAAGTCCGGCGCTGACGACAAACAGGGCGAGAGAGACAAACAGAGAAGGAAAAGGGAGAGATAGAGGAGGGGAGAGGGAGATAAAGTCACACACGCGCGCAGCGAGCGAGCGAGAGAGAGAGGGAGGGAGAAGTGGGGAAGTACTTAGAGAGGAGACGCATCATCTGTGCAGTGGTGGAAGCAACATCTCCTGGTCGCGGTCCGGCAGCGCAGCAGCTCATCCTCCTCCTCCTCTCCACGTTGTTTCACTTGAGTGGGTCTGCGGCGATGTGGATTTACGCGCTCGTGTTCGGACTCTGCGTCGCGTCCTGTTCTGGTAAGTTCAGAGAAAACTATCTGGGTTTTGTTTGTTTGTTTGTTTGTTTGTTTGTTTGTTTGTTTTGGGGGGGGTGGGTCGCCGGCTGTCGCCTGCCACTTGGCTGGAGACGGAGCGCGAGCGCGTCGGTTCCGTCGAACGCGAGTTGCGAACGGTTGCCACAGTGTCGAGCAGGAGCGCGTGGCGTGGTGCGCGTGGGCCCGATGGTGCGTAACTCCACGGCGCGGCCCGAAGGCGGAGCGGGTCGACTTTATCACATGTTTGTGTTCCTCTTATGAAACGTCGGTCGCGTGCCTTGTTACTAATTCTAACGCGACGACTTGACGGAGCGTTCGCTGAGTGTCGACTTGGCCACGAGCAGAAGAGAGGAAGCGGCTTCGTGGACGGGGACGATCCAGCGGAGCCTCCTTTATTAATCGTAACTCTCGCTGTCACTGCGACGGTCCCGTGCCAGAGCGCGTCTCCCGGCGCGCGCCCGCCCTTGCGCGCGCACCGGCGCAAAGGTTAAACCGAGTAGATGCGAAGACGCGTGAAATGTGTGTTAATGACTTAAGTGGAGTTGACCCGCATTCAAATGAAACGCGCTGCAGTCAGGTAGCGGCTCGAGGGCAAAGGGAGGGTCCACGTTACCACCGCTGCTCCGTGATCCTCAGGTTGTTCACGCACATCCCAATACAAGAACCTCCAACGAATCAAAACGCACTTCTGTTCCGCTATTTACAGCCGTAGAGTCCATAACATTATCAACAGCTTTTCAGGCCTCTTTCCAACAGAACAGAATATTATTAGCTGTTGTTTTATTTTTTTTCTCTCCCTGCACTGATAAAAAAGCTCTCGAATCGACACAGCGCACAACGGGCAGAGAGGGGAAATATGTGGGAGGGCGGAAAAGAAATGTAAATGTGTACAGTATCTCGCACTTGTGGCTCGCAGAGACGGTGCCAGCAAGCGAGACAACGCGCAGTGCAGACGTGGCACCGGCTCCGTCGGTGTGAGTGGAGACCGTCACAAACGGCTGAGCATCCTAATAACAGCTGAGGGAGACTCATTCACACATTGGGATGCTGTTGCCCAGTGCATCAGTCTGGCTGCAGATCCACATGCCCTGGCATTTCACAGGGGGCGCATAGTGTGAAATTATGATTAATAATAATAATAATAATAATAATAATAATAATAATAATAATAATAATAATAATAATGTCTTTGAATTCTGCCGTCATAAGAAGCAAAAAGTCCTTAGATGAGCATTTCCCTGGGCTCCTGCCTTAAACGACGCTCATCCCTAACGTAAAGTCGATGCACCTGTCAGTTAAAGGCGTCCGCCGCGATACATAAACGCCGCCGAAGGCTCAAGGTGGCTGTGTTGTGTGCTTGTGCGTCAGAGGCCAAGCGGAATGCGCTGCAGGACTACCAGAAGAGCGACGGCACCCGGCTGGTTCCCGCGCCCCCGGACTCCTCCCACCAGACCAAGAGCAGGAGGCTGAGCGTGGCCCGCTGCGCCAAGGCCTGCAGCCGCAACAAGAGGCTGCCGTTCACGTGCAGGTACGAGGCTGCGGGGTCACGTCGAGGTGCTCCGCACGTCAAAGCCGTCGCCTCTGAGTCGCGCGCTGCCGCTGTGCTGGTCGTCATCTTCCTGTCCTCCTTATTCTCCAGAGCGTTCCTCTACGACCATAAAAACAGGAAATGCCAGTGGCTGTCGTTCGACAGGAACTCGCCGGGGGTCGTGAGCCAGCAGGACTCCAACTACCAACTCTATCAAAAGAAAGGTGCGAGCCGCCGCCCCGCTCTCACACTCCCGCTGCCGCTGGACCGTCCCATCAGAAAATAAAGATAGAGATCTCGGCGTAGCCGCAACATCACAGCTGCGGAGATTCGGGTTTTCCAGACTAACGATGGAAACCCTCCAGAGGAAGCCGAGGAAGGGCAAGGGCCGGCGTGGTGTTTATGGTGTCGCAGCACATTATGGTTCATTTTCTGTCATTAAGTGGTGTTTGTGTAAAACATGACCCCACCCCGTCCGACTCTAGTCGACCACAGCGGCGAACACGCGAGCTGCGGAGCTTTTCTTTTTTTTTTTTTCCTGGATCCTAATGTTTCGCAGAAGATTAGGAAAACAGCTTTGGCTTTTGGCATTGTCTCGTCCTTGTTCAGATCAGCATTTTAGCCCAACATCTCCTGCTGTCTGCTGTCTCCATCACCCAAACGCTGGCTGGTCCTCACGGTCTCGTCTCTTTTCAGACTACGTCCGAGAGTGCATCGTGGGCACGGGTCAGAGCTACAGGGGTCGGAGGTCGGTGACGGTGACGGGGATCCCGTGCCAGGCCTGGGCCTCGCCCGTTCCCCACGAACACAAGTGAGAGTCTGATGCACTTCTGAACCGCCACGTCAAACAGCTTCCTACTGTTAGTGTTGGCCCCTTCGCGCCGCAATTAGCCGCTAGCTGGAGGGTGCTCTCTGTGCGTGCATGCGGGTATAATATATTAGGGATTGATTGGGCTCCCGGGAGCAGTCGTTTATCAGGACTGAGCTCATTCAAGGCCTCGCAGAGTCGCAGACCGTTTCCTGCTGTGGCTCTACTGTTTATCTAGGTGTGTGTGTGTGTGTTTCATATGAATATTTTCACCGTGGGTGACGCTCTACATACAGCATACAGTCTAAGTGTCACTCCCACACTCAACTCACTGTATCGCCTTATTCAGAAAGACTAAAATTAAGTGGAGCTCAACAACAGACATAAAAGCGAAGACGCGTCTGGCCGTGAAATTAGTGCTGAGTCACAGTAAACGGCCTGGAGGGGGATGAGCCTTAATGACTCGTTGAGTCTCACTTTTCATGACGCCTAATGGACCTGCGTTCACTTTTACGTTTTACTCCATAAAACGTCATTCAACAGTCAATGAGCAAAGTGCCACATAGGCCTGATCATCAGAGATGCTTCCACGCAGACCACAGGGCCGTTCCTCATTTCCTTTGAACTCCTCGTTACCTCCGTCCCCCCCCTCCTCGGAGGTATTAAATGACATTAAAAGGCTTGGCAGCGACTTGTTTCTGCCACAGACGACTCCGAGGAGGGCAGCGCACATTTGTACCTCCAGTGAACCTGCTCTATCAGGCCGCTATTAATGTCTCGGTAGATGAGGTAATTACGCCCAGGCGCTTTGTACTGGATGTTTTATCAGTCGTCTGCAGGCACGACGCACACGCACACACACACACACACTGGACTTTTATCAGTGAAAGGTCTCTCCTCCTTTTTCTTGATTGCCATGTAAAGGCCTTCTCATTTCTGTACCTGTCATAACCAACTCAGCCGAGCGACGGCTTCAGGCCTTTATCTTTTCATCATGATGTAGAAAAACACAACGTGACTCAAGACTCCACAGTCCATCATCATAAGCAGTGACCACAGCCATGTGTGAGCCTGATGTAGAAGATATGAGTCATTTGTCAATGTTTATATTACATGCAGAACCTGCCTGGTGGTAACTAACATTGATTTTACATATCGACGCGTTTTCTTTTATTAACCACATCATGTCACGGACAGGTTGATACTTCAGAGCAGCTGTAGATTACTTTCACGCGTGCTAATTTTCACCGCTTGTGTTTACAGACAGGTTTCAGTCAATTAAGCATCACTCCTCTCATAAATCTGTGAGGGATTTGTCAGTCTGTCAAAGATAACACGGGCAACAGAAAACGGTGGCCTTGGGCGCTTCTGAGCAGAAATTGCTTTACCTGCTAGCTGAAATACTTGGCAGTTAGTCTCGGTGCGTGTCGGTTTGTGTAACTGTAGCTCTGTGTCTGACAGATTCATGTCTAAGAGGTTCATAAAGAAGGACCTGAGAGAAAACTACTGCCGCAACCCGGACAACTCCACCGTCGGCCCGTGGTGCTTCACCACTGACCCGCGGCCACAGCTCAGACACCAGGAGTGTGGCATACCGCAGTGTTCCCAAGGTAACACACACACACACACACACACACACACACACACACACACACACACACACACACACACACACACACACACACACACACACACACACACACACACACACATCCATAATGCCCATTCCACATTGCAAATTGCTTCACCAATTGAGGCCTGATCGCCTGAAATGAGCTGCGGCAAATTACGCAATCACGAGCCGCACCACATCTGTGCGAGGGCGCTCAGGTTCTTCTTTATTCGCCGAGGCCAGCTGCAGCCGCTTCCAGGTGTGTGGCTCAGGCTATGCTGTCCTCTCTCATTCCATCACGGCCGCGTTTCCCAAACGCCAGAAATGAAGACGCTGGCGGTGGAATGCGAGGCCGTATTGGCTCACCTGTCATTTCCGACATAAGTTGTTAGCTTTTTTATCCATCAATGTGTTGCACGTAAGAGGGAAAGGGTTGTGCAGGAATAAAAGTTTTGAAACTGCTGTGAGGACAGAGAAGAACTTCATCACCGGTGTTCCACTGTTATTATCACACGGTTGTACTGCCACTGAAAAATGACGATAAGCGCCTCGAGTCTAATCGCTGGGGCTTCGTGCTGTCAGAGGGGCATGCGTGACACTGGATCAAGGTAATGAGAAGGCTCAGCTACAGGCTACACATCAAAAGACACAAAGGGAGTCGCCCACGCGCTCCGTGTCACGCGCGCTGTCCCGCTGCTTCGCCACCAGTCGCACCGTGGAGATAATGGCTTTTTATTGGGACCGAGAGCCCGCTTTCATTTAGGCCAAAAACAACGGCTTGAAGGGTTTCAACAGAAATTAGCTGGTCCTAATGGAAACCAGTCCCACAGGCACGCAATCGTGACGCTTGTGCGCGGAGTGGTCTGTCATGACAGCGGTGGACTCACTCACATCTGCTTCCAATCCGTCCGCTCGCTGTTGTTTACACTCGGCGGCGTGTGCTAGTCTGCGAGCACGCTCGCCTTGTCTTTGCCTCGTCAGAGCTCCCTGCTTCAATTAGCAAAACATATACACGCTTCCATACGTTAGGTGTGTGTGTACAGGATATTAATTGACTATTGATATTTGACTTCTGCCCTGTGATCTGAATTAATACAAGTCAAAGACAGCCTGATTGTGTGTCTCACCAAGATGTTGTTGCGTGTGTCGTTACACTACAGTGCAGTGCATCAACTGTAATGGGGAGGACTACAGAGGACCCATGGACCACACAGAGAGCGGGAAGGAATGTCAGCGCTGGGACCTGGACGAACCACACAAACACCTGTATCACCCCAAGAGGTGACGCACGCTCACACCTAGGGCCACACACACACACACACACTCATCACACCTTCTGTAACGGCATCCCATCACAGTTGGATGCGGTTGTGGTGTGCTGGCTGTGGAGGTAGAGCCATGTGGAGTTGCGTCCCTGAAGACGTGCTATCAGAGAGTTGAAAACTTTTCATCCTGATTTAATTGGCCCAAATTCCTTTAAGCGTTCCACAGATTATGACGCAGACTCCAGTCCAGCCGTGAGATACTCTTACACCTTTTTTCAGTAGGCCATACATTATAGCCTGTATTAGTATTACTTGCATGAGCTGTGTGTGTGTGTGTGTGTGTGTGTGTGTGTGGGGACAGGGCTTCCAGCTCGTGGGATGGCAGGTGGTCTGGATTAGCTGGAACTCGTTAACACATCCTTAATCATCCCAGTGTTTGTGTAAACGAGGCCCCAGACTGCTCATCGCACTAATGTAATGAGGGGGTCCCACAGCCTGATGCTGGACGCCTGCAGGCTGCCGGCCTGCAGGGACGCGGGGACTTGGGAGCGACTGACTGTAGGACACCTGTAGTGGTGCAGCTTATTATCATCCTCACTCCCCTCAGCTCGGAACACATTCGCAAATGGAGCCTTTGCAGAATTGCACTCCTTAATGTTTGGCGGTTTATGCTCATAACTCAGTAAGAAAACTGCCAGATTCATCTTGTCTCAAGTACCTCTGGAAGGATGCGACAAATAAAAAAAAAAATAATTCCACATTAACTCTGTTAAGCGTTGTGCGTTGCACCAGGCTCCTGACTCTCTACTGCATGTTTTCACTCAGGCATCCTGACAAGGGCCTGGATGATAACTACTGCAGGAACCCAGACGGACGCCACAGACCCTGGTGCTTCACCACGGATCCAAACACGCCGTGGGAGTACTGCCACATCAAAGTCTGCGGTGAGCTCACGTGCGCGCTTGTTTGTGCGCGGCTGAATGCTAAGTGGGTGTGTTTGTGTTGCGTTCGAGCCCGTAAAGCGCGGCCGACTGCACTCAAATTTACAACTTCCTGCACCTTTTGCTGGCTGATCCACAAACAGAACCCCCCCCCCCCCTCGGTTCGGGCTCTGTTATGTCTTCTCTAATAGCCAGAACGTTTATTTTCCCCCCCTGCTGTTTATTGTTCTATACCAGCTCTTAACGTGTGGCACAAGGCTCAGTTACCCCCCCCACCTCCAGCTCCACACAGACACAACACCCGCGGCGTGAACGCTTCAAGCAGATTACCTTCCTCGCCGCTCACACGCTGAACAGTGTGAGACGTGCCGTGCGCGTCTGCTTCTGGGTTGCGGCCGGGCGCTCGGGTGACCCTGCAGCCGGGGAGCCGGGGAGCCGGGTCCGAGGAGTCGCCGGGACGCCGCCCGTGGTCCTCGACGCAAACCAGAGAAGCAGTGGTGCTGTTGTTGGGCTGGGCTTCTTTCTCATGACTCGCTCCCTGGCCTGTTTGCCTGCTAGAATCATCAACAGCAGTACTGGCACCATGTTTACTAGATGGCTATTCTCCATGTGGAGCCAGTGATTCACTGCCCCCCCCCCCCCCCCCCCCTTCTTTTTTCCCCTCTACAATTCATCTCCTACCTCTCTTTGCTCTCTCGCTCGCTCTCTCTCTCTCTCTCTGATAGGGGGGTTTGTTGGGAACAGACCAAGTTTACGACCCAGTTAGCCTTAATCAAAACAAGGCAGAGAGGAGCGAGAGAGCGGGAGCCGGAGAGACAAAGTGTTCTTTTGTGGAGGCCCGTTCTGTTTACCGCCTTTAGACCCGTTGTACGGGCAAGAAAAGGTCTGTTTCACACATTGTTGCATGCGAGGGCGCACGCGGCGGCGGCCGGCGCGACGAACCCGCGCACCCTGAGCGTAACGAGCGGCCGGTCCATAAACAAAGCGGAGCGGCTGAAAATCCCCGGCTTCTTCTCATTGGGGCCACGTTAGCGTCATCATCCTGCGAAACATGCACAGAAAGTGGAAAACAGGTGACAACGCGGCCAAGACTCCGTCACACAGAGACCACCCCACACGGCTGACTAGTGATTATTGTTCATAGCTGTCTGAACAAGGACAAAAACGTTTAATATAATAATGAGATGAAGGGATCATTTAATTTATTTACAACCCCCATGTTAATACTTTAAATACTTTAAGACCCGGAATGTCTGGATTGAGTGGATCTGGCTGTTACTCCTAATCGGAACAAATCGTCTGTTATAGTCTGGACCATTTAGTGCTGACAGTTGGGAGATAAAATCATGCGCTGTGTGATTTAGTGGAAGCTTGGACTTAGACAGAGCATGTGCGAGACGGAGAACCAATATTAGAAAGTTGTCTAGAAACGTTAGGCAAAAAGGAAAATATGTCGTGTGCCACGGCAAACGAGACCAATCATGTATTTTCATGAGCCACAGTTAATTTTATTCCAAGTCCGTTTGGGTAAATTAGCATTTTTATATGTTTTTCCAGACACTTATCTTAACCTTTCAGACCCTCTGGTTGTTGGGAGACTCTTGCGTAACCTCCCCGGTTCCTCTCCTACAGAAACGCCTTCCGAAAGGAACACGGCGCTGGAAACGACAGCGTGTTACCAGGGCGGGGGGGAGAACTACAGGGGGACGGTGGACATGACGCCCACCGGACTGGCCTGCCAGCGCTGGGACTCCCAGTATCCCCACAACCACACGTTCCTACCTGAAGCCTACCCCTGCAAGTGAGTCAGACGCGCACGCACACACACACACACACACACACACACACACACACACACACACACACACACACACACACACACACACACACACTTACATCCAAGCACATTACGTTACTCTCTCTTTATCAGGGACCTGAGAGAGAACTACTGTCGGAATCCAGATGGCCAGGAATTCCCATGGTGCTTCACTACGGACCCCAGAGTACGCACAATGTTCTGCACCAACATCCCTCAGTGCGGCGCCCAAAACAAGCCTGTCAGCGGTGAGCGATCCGACGGCTTTATTCAACTCAGCTGCAAGGGAAAAAAGCTGATTTCCTCCCATTTCCGAGCAGAATTTTTAGTAGCATCTGCATTTTCATATTTGGTGACCTATGAAGTTCACATGACACCGCATCCACTCACACTGGTTTGTAGCCACATTCGCTGTCCCCGCGGAGAACCGTGGCCCCGTCGGGCTGTGGGAAGTACTGACCAGCACACCTCACTCAAACCAACACTGACAGCGGCTCGGGAGCGTCAGGTCTCGCTGCACAGAGGAGGATGGAGTGAAGGGATAAATGCCGGGTGGGATTCTTTCTGGGGCAGCAGGAGATTTGAAGGGAAAAGCATTAGATCTATGGTTGAGTAGACTAATTCAAATTCCCCCAAGGCAACTTTGGGATATTTCTCCGAGGCTGTGGTCTTTGGGATTAGAAACCCCTCTGTGGTTGTGTTGTGGTCTTCCACTAAGAGTGCAATACAGTACAGATGCAGGGTGACACAGTTTCAAAGTATTATTCATGACTTATTGTGTTTCTCTGTGGTTTGGACGCCTTCCAGCTCTGCAGTTTAAAAATCCAATGGGAACCATAAGAGTAAAACTACTATTACTGTAGATATTTGATAAAATACTAGAATTACCCACATTTTTATATATTCTACTTTCTATAACTGAGTAGTCATTGCTTTTATGTTGTACCACATTGTATATACTACTGTACACAGAGTGTGTTATCATGATGTACTGTAGATCAACAGAATCAGGGTTGAGCAACTCCTACAGGCATGGGGAATGTGTCATGACTGACTAACTCTGTTTGTTCCGCTTTGTCCGAACCCAGAGTGCTACGACGGCTTCGGGGAGCATTACCAAGGAGAGCAGACGAGGACTCGATCAAACCTGCTCTGTGCTCCGTGGACCGACCACAGCAACAGGTCAGCCCTTCGGATGCCTGGCTCCGGTTTCTAACCTACAGTAATGCGTTTGCCAAACCGCTGCGCGATGCGCAAACCAGACACGCGCCATCAATAAAGTGCAGACAAGTGTGTCGGCCCAAAATAGAGATCAGGACGTCTCCCAGCTCGCGCGACCCACCGCTCTAACAAAGCGCGGACGCTTTTAAAGGCCCCGGAGCGAGGCGCCGACGCCGCGCGAGGCGCATGCAGATTTCGAAAAACATTTTTGAGAAATTTGCCGCCTTTGATGCAAGCTTGTGCACGCCGGCGAGCGCATGCGTGAGAACGCGCGACGTCGGGGTTAGCGCTGATCTCTTGACCTCTAGTTAAGTCGAGCCGTCGTTAGCGGATCAAGGCAGGCCTCCCGTTTCTCAAAGGAGACAACGGCTCCTGCGGGGGCCGTGACTATCCTCTCCAGCATCCACTAATAGCTGGGAGAAGTGTTCCCCAAAGATGACCTAACGCAGCAGGAATGACTTGGCTGGGGGACATGCACTTCTCTCCTTACCTCTGACCCCAATCCCTCCTTTGTAAGACACTTCAAAGCCAATCAGCTCCAGCACTTGGCTCATGCCCAGGGGTCAGAAGTCAGGGTTAGGGAGTCACAGTGAAAGCGGGCTGTTATGTTAGTCGGTAGGAGTACAACACACGTAAACACACATTTGTCCGCTGTCATTTTGCTTCCCAGCATCTGCTGTCGCGTCTCGCGCAACTTTCCACCTCAACCGTTGAGGAATTCAGTGTGGGAAGGGGTTCTGTTTGTGAGTTTGAAAACCGTACGCAGAGACACTTGTGTGGGATGTGTCTGGATGAGCCTATATTAGACATGTGACTGTAGGTGGGAGCATGTTGTCTCAGTGAGTAATTCCTTCATGGATGACCTCCTTATCTTGTCTGGAGGAAAGGAGCCTCCACAGCTGCAGAGCCCATCTGGCTGAATTTAGTCAACTTAGAAATCATGTTTTTTCTTCTTTTATCAGTATCTACACGACCAAATTAAAGTGAAAATGTTTTGAGAAGTGCATTTGAAGTCTAATGAAAGTTGATGAAGGCTTTGTTATTAGATTTGTGCTTGTGTGTTTGTCCAGTGGCGAGAGGGGCATGCTGACCGCGGGCCTGGAGGGAAACTACTGCAGAAACCCTGATAAAGACAAACACGGCCCCTGGTGTTACACCAACAACTCTGCCATACCCTGGGATTACTGCAGCGTGAAAGCATGTGAGTGCTCGCACATGCACACGCACACGCACACACACACACACACACACACACACACACACACACACTTTATTGCAGCGTGAAAGCATGTGAGTGCACGCACACACACACACACACACACACACACACACACACACACACACACACACACACACACACACACACACACACACACACACACACACACACGCACACACACACACACACACACACACACACTTTATTGCAGCGTGTGGATCTGTTTACACTTGCGGGTCAATGTGTGTCAGAGGAGATTCACAACTTATCAGGAAGGGGGGGTTGTTTTTAACCATTCCCACATGGACTAAGAGGCATCGTGACCCTGACTCTGTGTGCGTGTGTGTGTGTGTGCGTGTGTGTGTGTCATAAACAAGAGGAGACTCTGTAAACTCCTCACGCATCCACGCTGCTTCTGGTTAATATTAATCACGACTTCAGTGCCAAACCACATTGCTCTCACCTCCATCACAAACCCTCCACCTGCGTGGGGTCGCCTCTCATCACGTGTCCCTCTGCTTCCCGCAGGTGATGCTTCGCAGAACGCCATTCCGCTAGGTGAGCGTCTCCGTCAGCTCGTTTGCCCGTCTCTGGTACATGTGTCTGACAGCCTGCGAGCCCAGTGGCTGCTGCTCTCCGTGTTCTGGAGGCCTGATGAGGTGTCCCGCGTCCAGCTGTTACGCTATCGCGCCTACATCTGCTTCTCACCGTGCACCGGCTGACTCTTTCAGCACCACACAACTCATGCGTTAGATGAACATATTTAATAATTACCCCGGCTAATGGCTTCACGAGCATCGCCAGCCACGTTCCACGCAGACTGATGATAACAGGGGAATGTTTTGCATTTGCGAATGCCATCGTCAAACAGTCACCAACATGTCATCATTAAGTGTAGCATGCCCGGGTCTATGAATGAGCGTTCACGCGATGTGAAATGAATAATACACAACGTCTGCTTCTCCAGGGGAGCTGTCCTCCGTGGGTTGTTTTGTCCATAAGAGGACCAGAATCGTAGGAGGAGGTCCAGTGAGCATATCGGACGGCAGCTGGATGGTCAGCATACAGAAAGGGTAAAGCTGTGGATTTGATATTCTACACCAAGAACAGCAGCCATTCTGCTCAGCTCACCCTACCATGAAAAATGCATGCGCTCTTCTTTTTTTTCTTTTCATTTTTGATTTCAGCTAACGGGTCACAGTTTCGTTTCAGAGCCCTTTACTCTGACTCAGAGTAAGGCAGGAATCCAAACAGCTTTATGTGCTGTAGTATTTGTCGAGTGGTCTCTCATGTCGTTTTCATTTCCTGCTCCTTCCAGATCGGTGCACTGGTGTGGAGGGTCACTAATAAGAGAGGAGTGGGTCCTCACTGACCGACAGTGCTTCTCCTCATGGTAACTTGAATGCCTCTTATGCATTCATTTCCTTTTCTCTGTCTTTAAAATCAACCAAATACCCTTCAGTCTTTTTCCATGCGCTGGGATTCGTTTTATGGCAGACAGGCCATTACTGCAACTTAAGACACACTGAGTAACCAAGCAGAGTTTAGGCCTCACCTTATTACCTACTGTTCGGAACCTTCTGACTGAGCGATTCAGATTCACTACAGTACAGACTAACGCGCGAACCCTGTCTTGTGCCGCTCCAGTGTTCCGGACCTCAGCGAGTACCGGGTGTGGCTGGGAGTCTCAGACATTCAAGATGGCGCCCCTGACTGGTCCAAGAGACAGGAAGTCAGCATAGCTCATGTGATATGTGGTCCTGAGGGTTCGAGCTTGGCCCTCCTAAGGCTGGCTAAGTGAGCGCTCCCATCGATGCAGTTATATCTGTGCACATGTGCGTTCAGTGCGTGTGCGTGACAGATCGAGGCGGATGCTGATCATGCGTTTATCCTGAATGTGCAGGCCGGCTTTTCCAGCAGACAACGTCCACACAATTCAGCTGCCGGTGGCCGGATGCTCCATCCCAGAAGGAACGATTTGTAAAATGTATGGATGGGGCGAAACCAAAGGTACTGAATTCCACCAGGCTTGCAATTTATTATACTGCATGTACTGATTATTATTATGATTGTTGATGTTACTACTACAGTATAAACCACTTACTGTATCTCTTTCAGGCACTGGGCACGAAGATGTCCTGAAGGCGGTGGACCTGCCCATTGTCAGCAACCAGAGGTGCAGAGAGATGCACAGAGGGAACATCCACATCACCAACACCAAGATCTGTGCAGGAGGCAAGAGGAACGAGGGCGTGTGTGAGGTAAACTGTTACTGGTCATTCTCCCTGTGGGTTGTTGGGAAAAAAAAAGCTACGCCAGAGAGTTTTTCATGGTACAATATGTGGTGTGAGTAAACAAGTGCAGCCTGTGCACCGCAGGATGAACTCACTGCTTCCAGTGTGAATTCAAAATAATGCCTCGCTTCAGCAAAGCTCCGACGAAGCTCATGTTGAAGGGAATCTCAAACAAATGTTTTCTGGATCCATAGGCTTAGTCCCGAGTCTGCCGTAAACGGAGCAGCTGGGGACTGTTGTACCAAATGTCACCAGTGATCAAATCGCTGGGTTTGCGGTTTCTAGCGGTGGAACAGCCACTGGTGCCCGCGTCTGCAGCCGCCTGTCGAAGCTCTCGCTCCTGCTCCCACGTAGACAAACGTGCTGTGTGCGTCTGCTTTCGCAGAGGGATTATGGCGGCCCGCTCGTGTGCCAGGACGGCGACATCAAGGTTATTGTGGGAGTGAGCGTCCACGGCAGAGGGTGCGCTCGGGCCAACCAGCCCGGCATCTTCATCAACGTGCCCTTCTACACACAGTGGATCTACAAGGTCTTCAAATATTACCCCAACCCCGAGGCCGTCTAGGGGCCCGACAGCAAACACACGGCCACCGTGGGACTCGGTGGAGGCTCCAGCCTCCGCTCCTGTGAATCCCTCAGGACCTGCTCTCTGTGCTTATACTTACAGCCCACAGATCAACAGGAGGCCCTCTTTATAGATGCAGGAGAGAGAGAGAGAGAGAGAGAGAGAGAGAGAGAGAGGAGCATCATTAACCAACACTAACTATTAGAAGGAAAAGTTGACAGTGTTCAGGTCTCGGATGTGAAATATGTGCCGAAGCAGCTAATAGGACAGAGAGGGGAGCACTGCAAGTCGAATGCGACGTCTTAGTTTAAGTTGGGAGCAAACAAATATTCCGATTTTACTCACTCGTCCTATTGGTCTCCTATTGGTAGCAAACCCATGTGTGCATGTGAATATTCCTGGCGTTACTTGAATGTTTTAAACACCAAAGTGCAGTGGTTCAGCAGTAGAGTACATGAATGGGCCACTTAGGAACCATCCCAAGTTAAGGGCACTCTGAGCAAGTGCCACGTGTCTCAAGGGGCTGAGATGAGCTCCTTACTGTACATAGTATTTTAATGAGTGTATTTATGACACTCTGAAGGCGATTTGGGTCTTATAGATCTATAACAAGAACATGAATGTTGTCCTCGGCAGATAAATAATGTAGAGTGTGTCATCAATACAGTATTTCAGCTTTCTGTCTCAAACACCAAAACAATCCTGCGTTTCCAATACTGTACCATTGTCACAACTCGGACTGTAAATACGAGGCACTCTAGCGTCTTGCATGGATGAAGGATTGTGGAAGGCTGCCTGGTGTGTGTGTGTGTGTGTGTGCGTGCGTGTGTGTCGGACCTGAATGAATCACCCTCTCGCCACTTACCGTCCACTCTGGACGCCAGCGCCACGGACGGCTTTCGCTTCAAACGCTGTCGTGGAAGAGAAGGGGGCGGTCTCCGCGGCGGCGCCGTCTGTAAGAGATGCTTCACCGCGATGACTGAATGGCCCTCGAAACTAATTAACGCACTGCATTATGTTTTTATTAGAGTGGATCTCTGCGGGTTAGTGTGTGTGTGTGTGTGTGTGTGTGTGTGTGTGTGTGTGTGTGTGTGTGTGTGTACTGAACGATGCTGCAAGCTGCTATCCAGTACTGTCCCACACCTCTGTATGATGTACATTCACTATAATCCTCCTGTCATCTTAACCACTATGCTACATATTAAACCAAATGTCAGCAGATGTTCTTAATATGTCTGTCACCATATTAAATGTTTTTTTTATTTACGTAATCATTCTCGTCCTTGATTGACTGTTTTTTTACGAAGCACGCGTGTCCTAAAGGCTGCTGTGCTTCCCCGCCAGAAGATGGCACCACAGCAGCACACACACACACACACTACCAAGAGGCGCCGGTAATCTTACTAATCGGTCTCCCAGCACACGTGTGCGCATACTCCCACATCCACAGTCACACGCTCACACACTCACACCACCCATTTTAGATGTTCTTGACCAAATACTCGGGCAGAAGAGGAGCATTCTGCTGTCATCGTATTCAGGCTTTAACAGCCAATAGGAGACGGATAAGAGGCACATTAAAGTGTATATACCGTGCAGTACATATATAGACCGTGTGTGTGTGGGTGAGAAGTGAAGTGAGTGAAGGTGAAAGCGCAGGAGAGCTGGGACTGAGAGCTGGAGATTAAACGCTGAATCCATTGACGCTGTATTAAGGAACTTATGGAGCAAGCAGAAAATACACAGGGATCGACATTTTCCGTTGCAACGCTCCCTGTGTGTGCTGCACGCTGATGCTGACACAACACACACATGCACAGTTCACACACACACACACACTGATAACAGATACTGTATAAGCATCAAAAGGAGATGAAGTGTAAGAAGTTTGCTTTCATGTGTGGGTCAGCTGGATGGACATGAACGACAGACAGGGAGACACACACACACACACACACACACACACACACACACTGGTGACCCTGACTGAGTGCAATACAAGATCAACAAGAGCAGGCATAAGGCTAATGATCTAGAGAACATGGCTTATGTCAGATCTGTTCATGCTGCCGTAAAAGAGTGTGTGTGTGTGTGTGTGTGTGTGTGTGTGTGTGTGTGTGTGTGTGTGTGTGTGTGCGTGATAAAGAACAGACTATGAAATGCACATTCGCTCATGAACCCACTCCACGTCTCTGTGTATTTGAGAGTAGGCTAATTAAACCAAGTGGCGTGATATGAATGAATATGTCTACATGAATAAGACATGGTCCAACATAAATACATGTAATGGTCAAAAATAAAACTGCCCCAATTGTCCTTCGTGATCCTGATCTAAACAAGTGACTATGATTGCGAAGCGCAGCAGTGTGCGAGTGAGAAGGAACGTGTTCTCTGTAGCTTCGGACTCATGAATTTTCAGTATGTTCATTTTTATTTCCTCGTCTGAAACTATAAGGAGACAAGTACAGCTTGTACCAAGCGCTTTGGCAAATTCTGCCGTTTATGTAAGGCTGCGCGGACACGTTCCGACTGAGCTGGCGTAATGGATAAATGTGGCATTTCCTGATAAATTTCAAACTAAATCTCAAGCTGACTGGCCATTAAAATTCAAACGCTGCAGCGGGGCCACTCTCGCAGGCTGCCACCGTTGGCTGATGATCGCACGCAGAGATCTAAGTGCAACTGGTGGCGTCCCCATCCCTCAGTATGTGCGGTAGATTGAGAGAGCGAGCGGGCGAGAGAGAGAGAGAATAGGGGAGACTGATTATTCCAGGCAAATGCTTTTATAAACCGCATGGCTTCCATTTCAGATCACTGACTTTCAGATTTAGTTACCATCGTCTTTCATAATCTAATTGAGTTGTCTTTGTAATGTCATTTACCCTCTTTTTCAGCACTTTCTCCTCTCTGTGGATTCTCCATCATGCAGTAGAGCATGCTTCCCGTATCAGTGCCCTCCGTGCCGCCTCCCGCCACCCCACTCCCCATGTGTTAGACATTCGAAAGCAAGGCTGCTCTGCAGACGCAAAGTTCAAGAAGTCAATCTGTGCATGCGTGAATTAAACACACAGCAGTCCAAGGGGTCAGTAATCAGATGTGGTGAAATGAGCTCCTCCTCCGTTTGGAAAATGCGCAGTGTGCGGGCCTTCTCGTGCCTCTTGCTCCACCGACTGTGCTCATTTTCAGCCGAAGCCGAATGCTTGACAATGTTTGTCACTTTTTGTCATCAGACCTTTTTTCCCGAAACACGTCTTCACCCAGTTTCACAACAGGCCGCGCTATTTGCATTATTCATGAGCTTCCACAGCGATAGGATGGAGGTGTGGCCCCCACTTCACCCCCAGTCAATTGGTATACCGCCTAATGAATAATGCACATGCTCTAACCTATGGCTCCAGCTGTGGATGCAGAATGTGTAAGCCAGTATATAGGGGTATTAGTCTACTGTGGCACTACTGAGACTTCAACAGGATGTCTCAGAATGGTAGCGCGGTGTCTCTAAAGCCGCTTTCAGACATGCGCCGCGATCCTAATCTCCTCCAGACAAAACCCCGTGGAGCTCTGCGTGGGAACGCACAAAGTCATGTTTGTCAGTCCCAAAGTCGGACTGTGTTTGTTTCAAATGTGGCTGAAGGTAGTTTGATGACTTTCAGCACAGCGCCCAGCATCACCACAGTCGCTGGGTGTCTGATTCAGGCTTTTGATGCAGGAAATCGGCTGTAGGTAAACGAGAATCCCAGCAATAATTCAGATGACTCTTACTGTATATGATGTGCATAATACTGTACATCTGTAGCTGCACTCATGAGTTTAGGGAGACAAAGTTGTTGCAGTTGGACAGTTACGACTGACTGACTGCATATTTGTACAGACAGACAGCTGATACTGGGTTTTAGTTCAAACTGAAAACATTAGACAAGGTTAGATTGGCAGCATCGAGCATAAAAAGGACAAAGGACAAGAAAGAGTCAATTATATCAGCATAGATGAAACGGGAGCAATTATTTCCAACACTGTGTCAAAACATTTCTGGCTCAGCTTGCAACATATTTGTGGGCGCGTGTTGTTAATATTGACAGCTTGCTTTGAAGCCATATACATAAAGTCTTGGGCTGTTTTAAAGATATTTGATAATTAAACTTTTAATTTTATCATCAGATCAGATCAGATGCACTCATGTCGTATTTCCCTGATGTTAAGAAAGGCAGACCTGTCCCTAAAAAGTCATCTTTTTTTTTTTTTAGCATTTAAAAAAAATTCTGGCAGTGAGAGTCATTTTATCTTTGCTCAGCAACTGCTTTGCAAACACCCCGGAGAAAAGCAGTTAATCTCCAACTGTTCAAATGAAGCCGTTCATCCGCCAACAAATTGACATTGTACTCACGCTGCGCAGCAACCAGGTGTGAACACATATAAAATCTCCAATTTAGGCTGTATTTTTCATAATGCATGGTTAAAGAAAGGATCTGAGTTAATGCTGGGAGAATGGGAATAAAAAGTTCCGTCTTGGACCATATTTTTTTTTTGTCAAGCTCAAATAATTCAGTTTCACTAAACCTTGCCTGTGGTTCTAGTCAACGTCTGTTTTGTTTTTTTTCTCTCCTCCATGACATCTCAGGGTCTGGATCAATGACTGCAGTAAATCAGTCGCCGTGGCAGCGGCTGTGTTGATATTAATCATTAGTTATTCAATCTGGGGCCCCCGCAAGGCAGCGCGGCAAACCCAGAGGCAGACGGGCAGGCGCACGCAGCAGGCTGAATCATCAGAGGTGGGGAGAAGCTGGAAGACATTAGACAGCGTCGTCTGGGAGATTACCAGCTCTCACAGTGACAACCAACTTCCAACGATTCCCACATGCAAATGATTTCCCAAACACGGATAAGAAGAACAAGCCCACTACTGCAGTAATGTTTCATGTTGCATGGACACACATGCATATCAGCAGTTGATATTAAAAAATGACAAATGATGAATCCCGCGTAATCCTTGCCATTATGACGTTACATGCATTTTTAAAAGGGCATGATCAGCCATTCAACCAGTCAATCAACCTGCCGTTCCGCCTTTGCCTCGTTCCCTTTCACCTTGCCATTATCAGTCGTGGTCTTTCTATCAGAGACACGTGGATATTTTATCTGTCCAAAGTACACCGGAGTGTAGAAATATCTCTGGAGAAAGCAAGGGAGCTGATAGATATCACTCTACAAACAGGTTATTCCTCCCAGGACTCTGCACAGAGATAATGTGCTGCTTTCTCCCCCAGCGTTTCCCTTCTCCCTGCCTCTGTCTTTGACTCGGTCTCAGGCGGCCGCTTCCTCCTTTTTCGTATCTGCTCGTGTCCGCGTCTGCCCGTTCGCGTCGCCCTCTCTCTATCTCTCTGTCAGGTTTATCTCGCGGGGATAGAGGTGCGTTACCTCTCCCGCGTGGAGATTCTGCAGATATTAGCCTGGCGCGTTCCTTCTAGCCCGGGATGAAACGCCACCCAGTGTGATGGTGCTGCATTCAGGTACAGTGGGACGGCGCCAGAGCCCGGCGTAGGTGCATGTGTGCTGGGTGCCAGCTGTCCTGCAGTGTGTGCGTGTCAAGTGCGTCACCCTGTTTTCTCCAGCCCAGGTTTCCAGGGGTGTTCGGCATATGGTAACCATGGGATACAGGCTCCAGATAGAGCCCTGTGTGCCACCAGCTACCCTTTGACGTCATAGACGTACCTCTGCTCCTCCCAAATGAATTGTTCTTCCTTTAACTGTCTCATTATATGAAAATAAATTACTTACTTACTGTAGATAACCATGTATTGTATGTACACTGTGAAATAATAATCTTAACTACATTATTGTTATCTACTTGCTTCTGTCACCACTGTGTTTTGCAGTGTGTCTCTTGTTGTTTCACATTGTCTAAATGTCAAATGTATAATTTCATAAAGGTAAATAAAAAAGTACTGTGGTTAGAGAATAAAACACATGTTAAACATGACCATAGACATAAACGTTTGTTACGTTTGTTCTCACTCGCTTGATGGGAAACTCATTGAGCAGGTTTCTGATTATACATCAAATCACCATGAAGGATTAAGTTTCCTTACACCTCCTTTTGTATAATACTATATTGTATCAGCCTGGAGACATATGAGGTCAAAGTGCTCTGCCCTTTTCAATTTGTTCACTAATTCGCGCTTGTCTCATTTATTAAGCGGTGGAAGAGAGACCACTCCTCGTTGCATCCTCTCATCACCCCCGTGGCTCCGAGCGAAGACTGACATTAATGCCGGTGGGTGACTTCTGAACGAGTGCGGCGCTTCGTGCGTCTCTCCATCCACCGCTGGCCTTACAGTGGGAGCAGGACGCACCCGTGAAACCTGGCAGCAAGATACACACGCTCGCATCTCCGCCTGAAGCCAAGAGGACGTGCCATGGATCCCACAGTGGGAAGTCATTATGCACCTTGTCCATCCCCACGGTCCAAGCAAAAATGAGCCGAAAGATTTTAGCCGTTAATATGATAATCAATTATACATGTGTCAGAACTAATGGCCTCAGCCAACACAGAAGGACATCAATGCTGAACTGAAAGACCAAAGGAATTATTATAGCGAGCATTATTTCCCTAGGATACTAGAGAGGATTAAACTCCAGGGCTTGTGGGAGACTGGAATTGTTTTTCCTCTCCCTGGGGTTATCTCAGGTAACAACTATTCAAGTATTATTAAAGAGCTAAAAATGGGGCGTACAGTTATAGCAACCTGAATTCAGGTGCCAAGGGGTGCTCGCCTGTGTGTGTGTGTGTGTGTGTGTGTGTGGTGTGTGTGTCTTTTAGCATGTGTGTGAACGCCGCTGGAGACCCTTGTTTCGCGCGCATGTTGCGACGCGTGTGCTGACGGAGGCGCTCGCTGGGCCGGGACGCGCGCGCGCGTGTGAGAAGAAAGCAGCGGGCGAGGAGACCTCCTTAAAATGTGCACAGCGCTGCAGAAAACAACTTTGGCATTCGCGCTGGATCACTGCAAACAAACAGCCAATAAGTAGGTCTGCTCCGTCACGGCGAGCGCCGCACGTACTCCACCGCAGCGAGCGGAATTTATTTATTCATTTATGTTTTGGAGGGTTTTAAACGCGTCGCGAACGCAGACTCCGCTTCCGAATGTGGCCCCTGTCTGTCACAGTGTGCGTGACGGCATGATGTGTGCGCTTGTGTTAACGCCGCCTCGGCAGTTTTCCTAACTGATCCCGCTCCACAGACACGTTCAGCGATACTACGCACCCCGGGGCGACCCACAATGCATCTCTTCACGCGGACCGACCTCTTTCTTCTCCTCCACTCCCACCTGGCTTCCATCACGGCCTTTAATGTGATATTTGAATGTAAACAAGGAGGGGGCTCTGGACGTGGGGGGTGGGGGGTGAGACCAGGTCAATCGCCGATCATCCTCTGCCATAACGGCCGACACACTCAGACGCCGCTGACTTTTACTGCTGCTGTGGTGACGGAGGGCTGCGCTCCTGTATTTAATAAAGCCCGTGTGATGTATGAAGCCGCGCGTGCACGTGTGAGCGGCTCCCTCCATCTGTTGTGGTCCTGCCCGGCGTGTCCACGTACCCTCTCCTGCCTTGGGGCCAGATTTTCCGCGCTGATCTGATGCAGGCCGAGAGCCGGCGACCTTGCGCGGTCCCGCCGGCGCCTGGTGCCGAACGCGCTGCTGGCTTCGCTCACGTCTCAGCCGCGTTCGCACTGCTGCCTGCGAACTTTCCAGGTCTGCTTCGCGTCTCCCGTCCAAGACGCCACGGCATACGTTCGCAGGCCAGTGACTCATGCCAAATGAGAAAAAAAAAGCCTTCATATTAGCTTAAGCTGTTGATTTTACATGAAAGCCGGACTATTTCACTATGTTTTTTATTCATAGGCTCCTTCTTCAGCAGGTGGTAGATATGTGTCCCACTGAGGGATGACGCTGTCTGGCTGGTTGATGTATTACTACACAGCTCGGCGGATACCTGTGGTCTTGTCCCTCTTTTTCCGGCCTGATCCCTGGTGAGAGCCACCGAGTTCACATGAAGGTCTCTGCACTTGGCTGGTGTTTGCGTTGCGATTAGGCTGCCAGGCTGGAGAAAGACACGGGCCCCTGAGTATTTAACTGCATTCCAAATCAGCCTCCTCTGTGCTACTTCCCACCCACTTCTTCTCTGCTTCCTCTTAATTTAACTTTGTGTTTGTTTGTCAGAAGGTCTTTTTGTCCTCACTGAGACTCAGTTTAGTTCATACCGTTGATGGATTGCAGACGTACCCAGCTATTTCCCTCTCCCAGGGACTGAGTGCGGAGAACTGAGGAGGAATACGCACATATTGCTCAGATGTGAAAATCTTTATGCAGATCAGATCCATGCGGACGTTAGAGCTAAAAAGGAAACAATCGGCCATATCTCTAAATTGTTCTGCATCCTTTAGATTTTGTCAGTGCTGGTAAATATGTTTTAGGTGGCATAAGTCATTCTATTCTAATATCGCCATATGGTATGAGATAAGTCGAATCATGTAATTTGGAGCAATCATCTGACATTTGTGCAAAGACAGTATATTTACTCAAACCAATCCAGTGTCTGTTAGTCCATACTGACACTTGCAGGGTGTCATCAAGCCAGCCAACAGCTGGATGTTGGTGAGCATCTGTTGGCCTAGTTATTAAGATGGGTCCTCACTGTCGGCACTATGTGAAACGGTGCTGAGAGCAACTTATCGGACATATTTACATGACTCGACTCTGGACGAAGCAAAAAATCAGCTGTAGGACCGACAACCTGGAACACAGCATTACAACACAACCCGTCCTAGCATGTCATCGCTAGCTGTATAGCTTTGCATGGCCTGGTGGCCCTGCACAACCACATCTCCTGGCCAAGAGCTTTGAGCCCGCACCATGAATCAGCCCTGGAACCCCAGGGCTCCGTAGATGTGAATATACAACGCCTTCAAAGAGAAACGCTGAGACCACATTACACCACAGCAATAACAGCGATAAGGCGCGGGCGAGACACCAGATTACCACCGACATCGCCCTAGATGACCGGTTAAAGGCGAAGCAGGCGACAGACGTGTGAATCTCACTCAGCGAGTCGCGTTTCCTGTCACAGAAACAAATGAAGCGCTCCTGCGAGCGCGCTAAGGAGGCCGACTGCTCCACATAGGCTGCTCTACATTGCTTAGCTGTCATTTTAAGGTCAAGTGTGTGTATACACGGATATGTGAGCTCATAAAATCCATTTTTAGAAAACATATTTTGGCAACAAAGCTCAAGCATCACAGGAAGCTTGTAGCAGTCTCTTATACAGTATGTAAAACAGAAGTACAGAATGTCCCTGCCAGACATTTGGCTCCTTTGAACTACACACAGAAGCCAAAAGGAAAACACAGCACAAGAATCGTTTTAGGCTGAAATGTGTGAGTAATACAGAATGTTTATGTATATCTCTGGGTATGTCTATCGATCGGGACTAAGCAGTTCTCTGTGTCTGTCATATAGAGGACTCGCACTGGCCCACCTCCCCCCTCGGACCGAGCTGCACCCCGCTGACCGCTTGTCAGGGTGAGGCCCTCCATCAAAATAAGCCAATGAACAAGTGCTCATGTAACATGTTACACAAACAACACCCTCAAATTCACCTGACCTTCAGCAACAGCGAGACGAAGCAGGGGACGGTGATGCAAGAGATGGAGACGGGTGGAGAGCTTTGTTTGTCCATCCTTAACTACACACTCATCTTGACAAGAGATAAAATGATCCTTTCTTCTAAAACCTTGGAAGAATGTTAAACCTTGGCTGTGCTATTTAATGTTTCACTGATACCTGAAGCAGCTCACCCACACGTCTGAAGACGTGGGATGCTTTTAGGCATATGTACTGTATCAACATCGACAGGTTGCAGTCCAGGAACACAGCAGGTAGAAGAGTCGTCCAAATTTATGACTAAGTTACAGTGGAAATCAAAATTTGTCCACGTTGCAAATAAAATGATTTGAGACAAAATGAAGAAATAAAAATCAGCCCACATGCACACGATGACACTGTCACTGTCGGCCATTGGGGCAGTGTGACTGGGATGGATGCAGGGCTGGCTGCAGCGGTTGCCTAGTAACAGTGGGGGGGTCAGGTCAAGATAATGAGCATGGTCTTTGCAGTATCAATCAATTCTTCAGTTACCACCTACAGTATGTCGGCGTCTGAACCGCGCAATAGAATGTTTGCATTGGATTTTGCAGATACGATTAAAAAAATGGAGTTGAATCTTAAGTTAAGTAAGTTAAGAAGTGAGACACACAAAGCCACATCCACAAAAGTAATGATAATTTACTAAAATGGCTACAGTAAATTGGAATGTTAATAAATAAATAAAAAAATAAAATCAGTGTATGAAAAAACTACAACTGACAATTGACTTTGGGAACTACAAAACAATGGTTGTGAAATGAAATATGCACAAAGTAAATAAACAATAAATAAATAATGAGGAGACAAAATAAAAACAGTATTGTAAATTGTATTTATATACAATTAATCAGCCACAGGGACTTAGTTTAACCAAACTGCTGCTTTTCCAGGATTTCCAGGCCACAACAATGAGGGTTGTCTAATTGTTTTTGTGTTTAGAAGAAAAGGTCAGTGTTGTTAAATGCTGTGCTGAAAAGGAAGCCTGACTTGCATGTCGATGACTTGTCAGTCATGTCAAGTTTTGCCTTGTCATTGTTAAACTATCTGTGGATCAGCCTTTAAAGCGACTTGTCCTGATGTTTGAACTAATGGTAAATGTGAGGGATGTTTTTAAGTTTTTTTTTTTAATCTCATTACTCCAAAAAAATTATACCACTGATAATACTGTACGCCACGGTGCTGCTGATTTTCATCCATAGCACATAATGTGAATATTAGCGTTAGGAGTACGAGTCAGTCATGCATATTGATGGATGATAATAATAATCTCACTAATTCTGCTTTGTGAAACACCCCTTGGGGATGCGTTTTGCATCTGATGAGTGTGGTTTCTCTGAATAGACTCAGTGTTTTGTTTTTGTCTGCTGCTTTAGCTTTGATTGCTTCCTGCTATAACGAGACTCCTCACAACTGCAACACAAAAATAAGCGCCTTGTGTTGTTTCTATTAATGATCGCGTTAAATCTATTTTCCCGCGTTATATGCGAGACTTGCTGTTTAGAAACCATGCACTGTGCACGTCCAGCTGATGGGAACAAGCAGGAGGGGCCGTGTGATTCACTCTTCCTTTTGCGGCATAATGGACAACTGGCCCTAAAAGGTCAAGACGGGAACGATCCTGTGAATGTCCTCCCTGAGCAGAACGGTTGGTGCCCTCATCTCTATTCTCTGGTGCTGAATTCAACACAGCTGTGGTGTCATTTTCCTCTCACCACTGCCCTCCGGATGCTAACACATCGCAATCACAAAATATCAGTGAAGAGCCTTGTATTCAGCTGTGCCTCCCTCTGTAGCTGGAAGTCAACATCTGGATGGGTAAATTAAGCCTCGTTCCGTCCACCCATAGGGCGACAGGAATGATGACTGTGACAACCAATAGCCTGCACCGATAACCACCTGGAAGTCCCTTCCAGATGTCAGCAATAGCACCATGTGATAAATGATACATCCCATCTGCAAGGGGACCTGACGACCATCAAATGTCAGGTTGCAGCGCTAGAGAGGAGCATGGATGCAGCAGCAGCAGCAGCAGCAGCAGCAGCAGCAGCCGTGCGCCCGGGGGACGCGCTTAGTTTCCATGCAGTTGCCACAGCTGACAGGTGCGTTGGCCCCGACACGCCTCACCCCAAGCAGGTATTCACTGGATGCACACACAAGTCACCTGGAGTGAAGCTCTGAGCCACTGTCAGGCTGTAACCCGCCGGTCTGGACTGATGGACCGAAGAGCGGCTGCTCGTTAAACAGGAAGCTGCTGCGATGCGGCCCGTTTTTAAAAATAGGCCTAACCTTGTTTTGTTGTAATGCGCCTCAGATTAAAGCGGCTCTAAATGGCTCGCATTATCATAACGATCCATTATTTTCCCCGTCTTTGTTTATGAATTGCGAAGACACACGTCGCTGACACTCAATGAAAGCCTGTTTGTTTGCGGTGATCAAACAGACGCGTCTCTAACAAGTAAAAGCTACAAAATGTCATCTAGCGCTTCGAATGTCACGGGTGTCTACAGCAGCGATTTAAGGCAGGCGGCTGCTGGGTTTTAAGAAACACACTCCAAGATGCGAAAAAATCACTGGGACCAGAGACAGAAACAGGAATGAAGGAGAATCTATATGACCCCGCACTCCATCAGGTCTCCTGTGTGTACGTGTGGACAATAAGTGTGTCCCACTCCAAAGCCTATTGACCTGATACTGCTGTAAACATTGTTTACAACCCTCAGTGTTTGTGGGTGTGGAAATGTTCGCCTCTGAGGATGTGTGCGTGCGTGTGTCATTGGCAGAGGTCACGGCTGAGAGGTGATCTTTATCTGCTGGTGCCTCTGTCTGACCGAGCCCACTAGCCGCTCTCTCACCGTGTCACAATCCCAGATAGCGCCTGTCGGAGCCGCAGGAAGACAGTGACGCGCCTTTAACCATCTGAGAGCAGAGGACGGCTTAGCTTTACCGAGATTTATACATTTACATGAGCCGGCGCTTTAACCTCGTTACGTTTGACGTGACAAAAACGGGGCCCGGGGCGGGAGAGGCAGTCGAGACGCTACATCACAACAAGAGGAGCTGCTGGGAGACACACACACACACACACACACACACACACACACACACACACACACACACACACACACACACACACACACACACACACACACACACACACACACACACACACACACCCAACCAGTCCTGTCTTGTTGGAGGTGGGCCTGTGTGCGTCTGTCGCAGGTTCTCATGTCCTTGTTAGCAGTAATGAAGACTTATGAGAGTATGAGTGGCAGTAATGACTAGCCTACAAACACAGATGTGCTATTAGGCCACCAAATGACCAAGCATAATATGAATACAAATACAGCCATCAGCCCCTTGTTGCCACAGCGTTATGATAATAATCATATTACTACTACATTAAAGGGACGAGGAGCTGCCCTGGCTGCATCCAGTGACTGCTGTCGAGATCGAAATGACCGATGTGCACAGACAAAGGCTCATGATTATTCATAAGGGGAGAGGTCAGCTGGGGCCACGGAGCACTGTAGAGAGAAACAGATAGTGAGAGTGGGTGGAGGAACAGAGAGAGAATGTTTTGAATGAAACAGAAAAGCTAAATTGCAGCTGAGCCTCAGAGTCTGGTGAGTCATACATCTAGACAAATACAGCAGGAGAGAAATGAACGGGAGAGTAAAACGGAGAGAGGCGAAGGTGCAATTCGGGGGAGGAAAGTACCCTGTGGACATTTCACAAATACAGATATGCTGGTTTTTCCTTCAGCAGCGTATTGAAGCAGGTATTTTTTTTTACTGATCCGAATGAAGTTAAAATTAAACTACTGGTGCCAAAAAAGTCTGTGTATTTATATAAGGGATATATTAAAAAAACACTGTCCGACATTACAAGCCACTGTTCTCTTATCAAATCTAGGCAAAAACTGTGAGCACCCCTTTAACGTGAAGTGGACTAGTTGCCAAAATATAAAACCACTGGTTTCAAGGTTTTTTTATCCAATTAACTAAAAGTATTTGCAGGTTCTGCATCTAAATGCACAGAGAAAATCAAAAGAGGCTAATTGAGCCGCCCCATAGTCATTAACTATGGAGATGAGCGGACGTGTTCCGCGAACCCCACGCCCGTCTGTAATAAAGCTTGTGAAATTTGGTCAATTTGGAGCTTCACAGTGGAGACTGAAACGATTTAGAGATGCAGACGGGACTGAAGTGGAGCGGGGAGAGAGAGTGGGATAATTGCGGGATTACAGCCATGCTGCCAGTGAACATAAATGTCAAGGTTCCCAACCACAACAGCAGCTTTCTCTAGTTATTAAAGCCGAGACTCTAAGATTCATCTTCTTGTAATGGTGTAAATTAGGCTAAGTTTACATTGGAAGCTTAATGTTCCTCCTTAAAGTGTAAGAATTGAACAGCTGAATTCTCATTGTATAATTGTGGGATTTCAAATGGTGGATATTCACATTCATAAGACCTTGGTGGGAGGGAGCGTGCAGAGGTTTACACTTTCCAAAGTCCTTTCTGAATTTGCCTCATTTCTGCAGAAAGTGCACGCAAATGTACTTGAGTGCATGTGCCAATTTGATCAGCTTTTAGAATAAAGGTCTCCTTCTCAGAATCAGTGCTGAACCTTGAGTTTTTAGGCGGAACATACTGTAGCCAGTAAGTTATGATTTAGTGTCGACTTAAGGCTGCTTTCAACCTTCCCTGCTGGAAACAGCAAAGGGTTAATGCAAATCCTACTTGCGACTTTATTTTGTGACCCCACAACTTCTTCTGTGACCTGTGTGGAATACTAATAACATTCATGTTTGCATGAGACGAGATCCAACTAATGGCTGAACTACTGTACGTACAGCAGTTCTCAGTATTTAATTTCATGGACGGAATAAAAAGGTCCATTGTTATCACGAAGCAAATAACTGTGAGTCAAGCTGCTTCAGAGTCCAGAGTGCACCTATTTTTACACGTGCCGACGCAGCTGCTGGACGACTCAGACCAGCGCGCGCTGTCTGTTTTCCGTCTGGGCTTTTACTATTGTACAAACGGGCCAGCGGCGCAATGTTCCCCTGCGTCGTGACGTGTGTAGAATCATCTTTGTGGCGGGACCGCGTGGGACCGTACTGCTGTGACGGGAGAAGATCTGGCCACTTGGTTGGACAAATAGGAACTCATGCCTCACCACGATATAAAAGTGATATATGGGTAAGAGTTTGTGGGATCCCATCTCACTCCCTCTCTCTCTTAGTAAATCGTGACTGTACTGACAAAAGCGCTCATCTAGGGAAGTTGGTTGCTCTCCATGTGCAGACACCCTGGTTGCCGGGGAAACCAGTCGAAAGTTGCGAGCGAGAGGCAGCGCAGGCCTCTGCAGTGCAGCAAAAAAAACAGCAGCGCAGCCGCGCTCCTCACGATACACACAGTGGCACAGCTCCCCGTGCTCTACGTCACTGCCCCCCCCCTCCATTTGTCTCACCTCAAGAAACAGTATTACAGTGTTTAGTGTGTGGGCAGCTTTCGCCGTGGCAGAAGCTGTTTCTGGTTACCAGCAACAAGTCACTTGGAAATCGGAGCGAGTGGAAGTCCTTGAGTAAACACTTGATGCTCGCTGTTGACTGTGGCTGGACAGAATAAGAGTGCGATTAAACAAGAGTGTAAACCTGACAAATACTGTATGTAGGAGACAGGATAAATATAAACAGAGCCCAGCAGCACATAAGAGCACCATAATCCTCGCACAGCGAACCTCTGTGTCTCACTTACAGCCCGGCGTTGCTTCTACCTGGGCTCCCGCCGGCTGGATCATGTTTTAGATGTTAACATTTTTTTTAATGAACCAACAGAGGAGCCCAGACGTGTCCGCGGTGGACTGTGGCAACACGAAACCATGGACCCGCAGACCCCAGTTCAGCCCCGCGTGTGGTTCGGCACCGCTTGATGTTGCACCGCAAGGCCACATAGTGGAGTTCTGCAAAGAACAAGTGTGACCTCTGAGAGCATTTCATTAATATAAAGTACCAATGGACTGTATTTTTGAAATAATTGCCAATGTATCCATCAGGTCGACATTTACAGTTGCGCATAAAGCGAATAGAAATTTAATTTATACGAATCAAGGATGAGTTTCTTTCTCAACCTTTCATCGTTCAGCCACAAGGCTTTTATGTTTTTTACGGAGTATTTAGAAATACAGAGTATTCATTTTCATTTCAATACATTTTGAAAAGTAAGGCATCCCAGCAATGCGATGCAGTGAAGATAATCCACTTCCAGAGCATTACTGTATGCACAGGGTTCATTGTCACGTTGTACAGACCTTCGTATGTGGCCTACATCCAAAGCATGTGCCTTTTAGACGTAATGAATCATCTCGTTTCACTGGGCCCCGTACGCTTTCCCAGTCTACCAAGACTTTTTGTCAGTTTAATATTTGACTACAGTCAAACATTTGGAAGCTACTATCTGCCACGGGGAGAGAAGCTATAACTCAGTAGAAGAGTCATCATCTGCCCTGTCAGCAGTGCATCCATGGCGATGTTCAAGTCCCTATTATGAACCGCGGAGTCTAAAAAAAAAATTCAGTTACAGTAGCTTAGAGACATTGTGTCAGCTAAGACTCAAGGCCTCCTCTCCTCTGCTCTCCTCCTAATTTCCCCTCCCTCCGTGCCTCTATCTGTGTGTGTGCATGGTATGGAGCTGTATAATGCTGACGGGCAGAATGAGAGCAGAGGGAAGCTCTGCAGAAAGAAGGGAAGGGGTGAAAGAAAGGAAGAGGGGAAGAAGATGTGGGGAGGCTGGATTGCCTGTCAGTCGCAGCCCAAACCTTATCATATGCAAAACAAACAAAAAAAAAGACTGCATCAATGTCATCCAGACATGTGCGGAAATATCAACATAGTTAGGACATGTATGAATCAGGGCTGTTTAACATTTGTGAATGCGTCATAACAGCGAGCGTCCTCACAAAGACAGAAGCGCGAGTGTGTCGGAGCAGGTGAGAGTGAAATTAATAACAGGAAAACAGAATTACATCTAAATTAAGTCTATTTGTCAGCAAGTGTCAGTCATTGTGTTTGGCCCCGGGCACTGTTATTGTGAGGAGCGCTGCCATGCATATTTTAGCCGAGATTGATATTGTTTGCGGTGATTGAGATACATGAGGCTTGTTAGCGCCGTTGTCTACATGTGGTGTAAGGTGCGCCTCCCTCTCCGCGCCGCTGTCGCCCGTCGCGATTGCTTGAACAATGAGGAAAAAATGGAGACAAGGCAAAAAACAAAACAAAAAAAAAAAAAAAAACAGCCCAACCTGCAGGCGCGATAAGATAAGGGCTGCTCTAAGCTGGCTTTAATAAGTCAGGCATGTGCTTTGATTAATGCCTCTCTGACATGTATCAGCACTTTTCATTAACGAGGTGAAGCTATGTACCGACACGGTGCCGCTCGCCCCGGCAGCAGCACCAAGCCCATTCAAGGTGACTAACCATTCATATATCTGCCAAGGCTCCTCTTACCCACTTATAAAACCCTCCCGGTGTCTGGCTCCTGTTAGCGGCCGTTGCCAGATATACCATAATTAGCGTATTCATACGATAGCTGATGGGTCTGTACGATCTACGATGTCGTGGAGTCAACACACCATAGTTTTGACACCGTCATTCAGCTGGTTGGTTCCTCCTCGGGGTCAATCACACCTGCAGAAGTCTCTATCCCCCAAAAACGAATAAAGGAATAGTCTCATTCAAATAACTCATACGATAGTTTGGGTCAAAATAGGACCTTTTTAAAGCGACAGCACCATATTTCTTTATTTCTCATCCTGCAACGCTGGCGGTCGACACCTCCAAAGTTGTACCGGACTCGAGCAAGACGTGAGTCCTTCACCTTTACTCGCCTATTAACATCTTCTACCCCCATTGAGGCCAAATGGAATGAGATGGAAGAAAAGGGCAGATTGGAGGAGAAACAGGCGTGTTGACGGTGGAGAAGAGAGAGAGAGAATGGGCGTAACATTACACGTGTGTCCTGCTGATCAGCAGTGTTCACTCTGTAGGAGTCCAGCGCGGTGTTGCCTTCAGGAGCAGAATAATACATTCGGTTGATGAGCGCTGATGTGCGCTGTGGCTCCCTCCACCGTGCTCCGGCAGGCTCTCCCAGGGTGTTACATGAATAAACACTCTCAAGGCTCCCATGACTCTTCCTTCCACAAGATGAATATTTTATGCCGTGTTTTTTTTTTTTTTTATTTTGAAGTACGGGGAAAAATTCAAATCTGATCAGCTGCTGTTTCAGAACAATGAATAGTGAACGTAGTAATCCATTCAGACGATGTGGCTGAACAGTGTGTCAGCTTTATAAATGTTGGTGTAGGTGTGTGTTGGAGAGAGAGAGAGAGGAGGGGGGCGAACAGGCCGGGGCAGAGAGCTGGTTCTGTTTGAAGGGGCTGCTCCTTATTTCCTGAATGTGGCGAGCAGCGACTTGGAATATGAACGATGGCCGCTCCCCCGTAGCGGAGCACGAGGAGAAGGAGCACGCGTGCGTCGCCAACTGTACGTTATGGAGCCCCCAGCCTGCGGTCTGGGTCCGACACCGGTTTACGCTTAATAAAGTAAATTACACACATACGCACTCTCGCTCAGGGCGAGCTCTAAAATTGGATTGAGACTAGAAACTGATCAAAGCAGTTTGTAGCAGGATTGATGCTACCGGGGAGTCCTAACTTGCTTATAAGGAAGCTTCCCACCGCGCACCGGCCCAAACAGAGCAACCACACGACCCACCCCCCCCCCACCCCTCCCCCACGCACACAAAACACACACAGTTTTGGCTAGAATGTTATTTTGTGTGACTGTTGATTCATACAGCGTCTGAGCAAAGATTGATGCAGCTAAACAAAGAGGCGGAGGGTGGACGCGGTGTGAGCACAGCCATGGTAATGATTAACGCCGATGTCTGACACCTTGGACGTGTGGGATTTCGGCTCCAAATATCTGTACACATGCCTCCTGATCGACTTGTTTACATTTGCCGAGGCCAAATCTTACAGAATGAGATTATCTACTCCGCTTGAGGATTCGACTGTCACTTACGGTTACAATCATGACAATCGCACCAATATTGCACGGCTTATTTTTATTTGCATCAGCAGGCGTCACGCGGCGAGGAGCTACGAGGGCTAAGCTCCTGAAAGTTCCTCGTGCTGTCCCCTGACTTGATTAGCCATCAGGGTGCGGATGCTGTCTCTGAAGTCATACCATTGGCCTGGTTTCCAGTCTAATTCGAACACATCCAAGCCGGCGGCTCCCCAGAGAGACCTGGCCAGAACCACCCCGAGACCATGAGCAGTAGACTTCCTCTAGACATCTTACTGTATCCTATCACGATGATGCTACATCGTTTTTAATTGAGCGTAAACAAGCTCAATTCCTTTTTTGTTTAAGCTGAGGAAACTTTAAGACAGAAAGGAAGTTGTTACAGTAAGTTAGGGTCGACATATAATCTTGTACAGCTGGGGCTGATTTCATCAAGGCACTTTAGACTTGCTTGTGAAATGGGTTGGACGGACTCTGCACTCACAGCACAGATGCTGATTATTGAGTGACTGCATGTGTGTTTGTCTGTAGTGCACAGCAGCAACATACTGTACGCTTACTTCACAGCAAACAATGTGGCTTTTCCTACCGGAACAACTCAGGAAATCCTGCAGTGAGAGAAAGTTGAGAGAGAAATGCAAATGTTCTGCTGATTATGCAGCCAACTGTACTAAAGCGTGGAGAGTCAGGTCTAATATATTGAAATGCAGACAAAATATTGAAACCTGTGTGTTGGAGGATGATAACAGCAACGCAACATCTACAAGTAAAGAGGTTAAAATTGTCCCTCTGTCCATCCAGCTCTTCTAATAGACTAAAAACTGATGATCCCACCCACCTTATGCACACATACGCACTCTATTCTTGTCTTTAATTCTCACTCTCCCTCTGATCGGTGTTAGACAGATGCGTCAGCGGGACAATAACGGAGCACAGAGGCATATGAGTGAGTCCTGAGATGACGGAGAGCCTGGCGTCCCCAAATCCCCCTCCACTGCACCACGGCTCTTTGTCACGGTATAATCCCCCCTCGCTCCCCGAGAGGCCTGGAAGGAGACTTAAAGAGAGGCAGAGCCAAGTAGACGCCAAGGAATAAAACACATTTTACAGATCTATAGTCATGATCAATCGACAAAGGGCAGGAACGATTTAGAGTATAAAATAAATTTCAAGAGAGTGAGCGATGCTGAGGAGACGTCGCTATAAGAAAATAGCCTGAAGGAAAGGGGTATGACTCAGTCACACAGACGAGCAGAACAAGGTGGAATTCTTAGACAGAATCCAAATGAGAGCAATGCATTTGGAAATGGTGCATGCGAGGCAGAGCGAGCACGGGGGACACAGGGAGAAACGAGAGCGAGTCAGCGGCCACTGAGTGGGTAGAGGAGGACGAGCGGAAACGGAGAGGGAGGGAGCCGAAACCGAAATACCGACGAGTGGAAGACCAAAGCAATTAACTCATTTGAGTTGACAGAGCTGAAACAGAGTGTTTGGAAGTGATAAGGTGGTAAATGTGCAACACAGGCAAAAAGAAACAACTGCATCTTCTCATCCCCTATTAATACCACTGACACACCACTGAACAGACTTGTTTCCAACTGAGTCATTTCTAAGCACACACACACACTCACACACACACACACGGAAGCGTACACACTGGCCCGGAGCACATTTGCTAGCGCTAATGGTCTGCGTAATTCAAACACAACAGAATTAGCGTCGGAATAAAAACACATTTGTGCCCTCCCATGTTTACCAGCGGTTTATTTTCAAGCTGATGGTTTGAATTTGTAAGAGTGATTTGGAGGGTAATCTTCTGTGTATTAAGATAAACACCCCTCCTAAGAACACATAATTACGCCCCATACAGTGAACAACCTGACTGGTAACCTCTCGTTCGCATTTTCGCCGATGCCGTCAACAAAGCGGGCTTCCCCCCGCGTCGCCTGATGCACAGTGTGTATAATTGCCATTAACCGTGCTTTCATTCCCCCGACAGACGGAGCATCTTCAGTGAGTCACTGAAAAATTAAAAACTGTCCAAAACACACGGACATGTGGGCACCGCCATGCTGACAGACATTTGTTGCCATAACTGCTGAACAAATTCACCGCGCGAGCTGCTTAGTTTACGTGAAGCAGATTTTGTCTGTCGACGCTGACCTGTGCTAACACAGAGATGTGTCGGGTTTTTTTTTTTTTTTTTCTTTTTTGGATCACACTCCAAGCATCAAGACGCTCATGGGCAGCACTCAAATCCAGCAGCTGTCAAAGTACAGAAATTCTTTGTAACATGATGGGTTAGTCGTCGGCTACAGCAGCTCCGCTATTGAAAAAGTCTGTAGAAGGTCTGCGCTGAAAAAGCTGTTAAAGGGAAACAAAGGGAGCCCGAACAAATCCCTGATTTGTCGGTTCGTTCTCGCGCTTTAACCAGAATTTTAAAAAGGATGCGGCTCACACAATCCAAGCGATGGCTCCATTCTTCTCCGTGATAAGAATTTGTCATGTCGTAACTCTGACGCATGGCTCTGCGATGACGTTCAGAGGCTCAGAGAACACTCTATTAACCCCAGGCGGGGACTGCTCTGCCTTGTTCCATTAAAGAATTTCAGTAAAATATTTATTAATCTAATTATTTCATGTTCAATGAAGCAGAGGTCTGTATAATAAAAAAGGGTAAATAATTCATCACTGCTAAACTACTAAGGCAAACCTAAAACATACCTTATTAAATACTAAATAGTGATATTAAATTCATATCAACCCTCAAGCTTCTGATAAAACAACCAGACTGGATTCAGGTGCCAGGAAAAGCCACTACACATCCCTATAGTGTTTCTACAGGTATTCTTCCTTATTGATAGTATTAAATGACAACAACTGGACTTTTTTCCTTGTCAAGATGAGTTTCAATTCTCAGTAAGCTCAGTAGTTTCTTCAGTTTGAGGGGAAGTAGGAAGGCTGTTGCGTTTTGCTCGAGCAGGTTGTAGGGGGACAGTCATACAGTAACGGCTAAAGAGGAGGATGACAAAGTACAGGAGGTGTGACGATGCAGCATCAGAATCAGCTGCGCATCTTCATTTGAAGAATAAAATGACCCTAACGATGTTGACATTTTAGAAAAGGTAGGTGGGAAGAGAAGGGCGTGAGGAAACCCCATTCCTGTTCAAGTGGGAAAGCCTTTCCTTAACAGAGGTGGGGACCTCTGAGGCAGGAAGGAGACAATCTGTCTCCAATTTATCATGCTGCCCTTTAATCTATCCAAAATCAAGCCTACTTCACACAAGCACCACAAAGGCCACAGCTAACAACCCACTTTAAACAGTGTAGGAAGGGTTGAAAGAGTTGGGACTATTACATCTGTTCACATCCTCATTTCCATTGTCCACCTAACGAGCATATTCAGGTCAAGTGAGAGGTAAAACCAATTCTAGAGGAAACATTTAAAATAATAGTTAATAAAATATTTCATTTTATTCAGCTCAATGCAAGTGTCATTCATAAATGGTGGATTTTAAAAGCTGAAAACAATATTCGGATTTGCTTTGCACCAAATGTGGTGGAAAAACTGCCCAGCTCGGATTTGTTCGGCTTTAAAAACACTCATTCGCCATCAAAACCACAGCTGAGTAATAAGTCAGCTTTGGATTTACTTAGGGCCTCAAATGAAGAGGGAGGGTGGCACTTGAACACATGATTGAGAGAGAGCACTCCGAAACTCTTGTTAAGAAATGTCATCAAGCCAAAAAGTAAAGAAACAGCCCGGTCCTCAGCATGAAGAGAGAAAATGCTCTTAAGAGGAAGGTTGTAGCATAAGTGCTGCATGTAGCATCACTGCAAAATGAATGTTGTTAGAAACAAAACATTTCAAAGACGCCAAGAATGGTCGTTACTGAGCTAGTGACGGAGTGGCTTTGACACTTTAAGGTGAGAAACTCCTGCCCATGGTCAATAATGGCATGGAACTGCTGACACATTTTGTGTAGAATACAGAGGATGAAGAATAATGGAAAAGCTGGTACCATAAGCATCAGATGAAAACCCCACACACTTCCTAGTCTGTAAACCGTAGAACCCTGATACTGCCATATCAGATTATCAGATCTGCGCCCCCCCCCTTTTTTTGGAACGAGGGCTGGGATTGCGCGAGCTTTTGTCCGGATTCACAGGTTGAAGCGCATTTTGAAGAGTTTCCCAGTTGAGGCGCTCTCCCTCGCACACAAACACATTCTCACCAAGATTCACACCCACAACTAATGTGGAGTCTGCGGTTCACATGGTCAGATTGTGTTTGGACTGCGACAAGAAGCTGAAGCACCCAGAGGAAACAAACACTGGTGATACACAGGAGGCTCATAATGACAAAGCAGAAAAAAGCAGCTGTGTTTGCTGCTCTAATACTTGACTTGCAAAAAACACAGGATTAGGATCATTTTATTATTAAAGCACTAATGTCACAAACATATTCATGAATACTAGGTTTGGTAAATGGAGTGGAATTGGTGACTAAACCTAACCAAGTTGCTTCTGTGGCTGAACATGAGGCCCAGAGCACCACCTGCCACGGTGATGCTATTGTAAAATACACGTGCAGCCATAGGAGCGCTAGCTCAAACTGTACCTGGCACCACAGGGGAGTTATTTGCAGAGGCATGATGGGTCGTATGAGAGGGTACAGACAAAAATAGGGCTTTGTGTTAGGAAGCCTAATAAACCTGATAAACTATTGCATTGGATTAACTGTCACATAATGCCACTGATTTGCCAAATATCGTTGCTTATTTTCCTGTTACTCTCTTCCATCCAGCACAGCATGAACTCAACACATACCAGTCAGTAAATCGGCCTATTGAGCTTTATTTGCTGTGGTTGTCTAACCAAGGTCCTCCAAGTAAATATGAATACAGTATAATCTGCCAGGGTCACAGTCGGCTTCCTATTCACACAGCCCCATGTCCATCACAATTTCCTTAACAGCCAATCACCATTGCACTGGAATCCAGGGAAACCATAGCAACCAAGAGGCCTTGGATGTTATTGGCAGGGTCAATTGAATGAAAGAGAAAAGAAACGGAACTCAAGTTTAAAGAAAAAAAACTGAATCAATGCCACAGCCAAAACTGCTGCAGAGCTGTGAGGATCTGACAGTGACTCTGTTAACGAACCGGCGAGCAATAGAAAAAACACTGGAATAGCTTAATCCCTGTGATGTCTTAGGATTTGCTGCCTCTGCATTTCACTTCGTTTCAGAGACATTGAATAATAAGAGTAAAACTGTGTAAGCCTTGATTTTGAACATTTTGAAGCAAGAGTGGAAACTACATGGAATCAAATAAAATAGTTTAGAAACATTCAACTCACTTGACAGCTTGATATCAAAGGGGTAATTCTCTGTGATATTCACATTTCCAACAGCAGGAATAAATTGTCAGCCAACCTGGATATGGTTTGAACAGATCTGACTGACACTGGTGTGTCCCTGGCAACATAATCTGCTCATTAATTTCTTCTTTTTTGCACAGTTTGCTCTATTCTGTTGTTGCTTTTGTTTCCCCCGTCAGCATGTTGTACGCGCGACACTTCAGCGCGCCAAAGCTGAGAGCAAGAAGTCAAAACAGCAGACGAGCCTCCGTCTCCACATGGTGGATCCAGGCAGACGAGCCGACTGACAGAGACCTCCAGGAACAACCTCCAGCTGCCAGCTCTTATCCAGAGCCCGGCTGCTCCGATGAGAGCACGGTGGCCTACATTAGAGTGACGCGGGCGTACAGTACACTGTGTATGGACTGTCTGCTTTGGGACAGCAAAATGGCAGTGATGTGATTCGTAATAATACCTTGGGAGAAAAGAACTGGTGAGGTCAGCATCGTACCTTCTCCAGCATGCAAGCATAGAAACTGGGCCGCAGCCATAATTTGTTTATGCTGTAGTCACACAGGAAGGATGTTCTGACAGCGTTTGCTTTCTACAGCGAGGTCACCCACCTGGTGAGCACACACCCACCATGAGGACAAAGACGGAATAATTTACACTACACTGAAAGGTGTTATCAGATTGCATGCCCTCCGACGCAATGTGTTTTATTTTATTCCAAAATCAAGGAGCAATGCAAATGGTTTTATTCCAATGTCTTTAAACAGACATTTCCCGTTGTGGGCTGTTTTACAAAATCAGTCTATGTTTATTTGCTTCATTTGACTCCTTGGCTATAGTTTATGCCAGGAATACTGTTTTAATGAAAGACTGCATTCATCATTAGTAGTAGTAGTAGTAGTAGTATAGTAGTAGTAGTAGTGGTGGTAGTGGTGGTAGTAGTAGTAGTGAGAGAGCGAGAGCAGGCCACTGAAGCCTGCAGTATGGTAAAAAGAGTGCAGTCAGGTGTGTGCTGACTAATCAAGCGTTAAGAGAGGGATGAGAATTGAATCTAGGCCATTTCTCACTTCTAAGAAGCCCATGGATCATTTCTTAGCAATCCCTCAGTGGGCACGGAGAGGCATCAGTCAATGGAGACGCTGACAGTATTGCTGTGGCCTGCCACATGACCAGCGCCTCTTACTGCTGGAGACTTTATTAACAGATATGGATCTGGAGGCCCAAGGACTTGTTCCCAACAAACCCTTAACCTCACAGAAACGCCGGCTGCACAGCCTTATCCACCAGCTGCCGGCCCGTCGTCCCTCCGCAGATCTCCATCAGCCCGGAGTGAGACAAATTCTAAAGCGTATGTTCCAGCCATTCATCCTCCTCCCCCATCCCCTGACGCATGTCTAAATGAACCACAATCAGCAACCCGGCGGCTGGGAGGTGAAACAGGTGGGCATCGGCGCGCACACACTACTGTATGTAAATCCGAAACAGTTGCCGAGCCAAACAAATAAACAAGAGGAGGGAGGCAGTAAAAATCATAAGCTACCCCCGTTATATATTGAGGGGGGTTTCAGTCAATGATTTCAAGTCAATTAGTAAGTGATAAAAGAGACGGGGACGAAGGAAGGGACACAGCAGCAGTTACGACCAGACATCTTCACAGCTCATTTGCAACAAAGCAACATACAGCCGATTTGGAGGCATAGGACTGACTCAGCTGCTGGAGATAAGACAGCAGCCACCCCGGAGAAAAGATTCATATTAACCCCACTGATATTGTCAAGGAAAGAGGATTGTCTAGGCTCTTGTATTCAGCGGTGACCACAATGGCCGTTCCACTCCAGCCGCGTTAACCTTCCAGCGGAACTCGAATCAGCTCAACCGGGTGATATGTTAATTTCAGCCCTGCCTCTCCTTTAGTGGTTAACACCGAGGAGGAGGAAGGAAAAGAAGAGAGAGTGGTTGTTAGGCTTCTCGTACGTGGCTGGTTATCAGGAACACTAAAGGCTTAACAAATCCAATAGTCCTTATGAAGGCGCTAACATGGCCAGAGCCACGCTGTGCTGGGAAAATAACAAGAGTGCTCTTTTTCAACCCACACATACTGTAACAACCAAGAACATTCTGTTTTGTCGAGGCACATTCCGGCAGAGATCGAAAAATTCAGCAGTATGTCGCACTAACATTTCTTTAGAAAGGAGACGGGGGAACACTTGAGGGCCGTGTCCTCGTTAGGGCCCACCCGCACTCGCCACGGCGCCAGGGTCGCTGGCAGAAAACGCCAGCGCCTCTTCATCCACGCACTCATTCAGCACGAAGGACGCCTCAGAGATGAAAGCATCGTTAGAGGCATTTCCTGTTAGATGACTTTATGTACAGTATACAGTAGGTATAGAACAAGCTAAAAAACACATAATATTTAAACTGACCCCTGGGAAAACTGACTCCCACTCAAACGGAACTCCAGACTGTTACATAATCGCCGTCTCTGTTGTTTTACTGCACCAAAAGAGAGTCTAATGTGATGCAGTCGTATTTTTCTCAGAATAAGATGACATTAGAAATATAAAGTAGCATAATCCAAATTACCGCCTGGGAACACATTGATAACCATCTCTGAACGGTACAGGAGGACCAGCCTGAAGATTGCAAATGTAGGCTTGATGTTCTCGGCAACTCACCACGACCCAAAATCATCACAGAGATCTTAGTATAATTTCCTCTTTATCCCCAAGCGGCCACAGCAGGAACACCGAGTTACTGCAACAGAAGCTGCCTAAATGACCAGTAAGCTGCTGGGGCCGGGAAGCGTTTGTCAAATGCAGTGCAAAGCTGGTGAGTGAATGTTTGAAGGGCAGCGGGTCAAAAGATGTTTCCGCTACCAGTGAGAGGCAGACGCATTTATGGTGGTTGGCTTTTACACTTTGTGACACCAAGGAAATTCACATACTGGAGAAAATCACACTTTAAATCACCCGTCAGCTTTGCTTTTATAGTGTAATTCTATGATTTGTCTGTGTTCTGTGAGAACCTTTCTGACGTAGACTTGTGCTGTGCTTTTTGTTACGGCGAACCACTCGCAGCTGTTTAATCTACTTAATTAAAACACAATCATATTTTATAACACTTCACAGATCGCATGAGGAAAAGAAGCCCACAAACTGTAGAACTGTGGGATACATGTATTTTCTCCTCTTGACAGTCACTGAGATATCAATGTTGAGAACTAAGCTGTGGCATCAAAGACCAACAGCCTGTCTGACCTGCATAGAGCCCCACTGTGGGGTATAATGCAGCATTGTACACGACTCACTTAAAGACCCATTCATGCAGACACTTAGTAAATGCATAGGACTGTAAGATGGGGTTGGGGTTGGACCCGATTTACAATACTGCCTCCAGCCCTCCAGCCTCTATGATAAAAAATACACACAACATGGAAATATATTCATAGAGAAGAAAAACATCACATGAAAGTGTTTCTGATTAGAGAAATACAAACCAAAGGTTTTTATTTTTCATAGCCTCCTTTGTCTCTCCATAAAAATAGTGTCGCTCAAAATAAACGGTTAAAGGAAAAAGAAAATAGCAATGCCATGTTTCAGAGTAGTCCATGGAAAAGCCCCAGTCTCAGACATTCATTTTGTATCATTTCAATCATCTTTTTTTTTTCCTTCGAAAGCATATCGGTCAGCAAAGCCCTGTGTCGTTGCACCACACGTCTGTTCCTTTGAGAAATTAGCATCAGAATGAGCCCTTGCAGAGACAAGTCAGGCAACTGCTGTAATGCATTACTAAATTAGCCCTAAACACTACACAAGCAATTTAGAAGCATGTCAAAACCTAAGGGAGAAAAGGAAACAACACAATATGCAACCAATATCGTAACAAGGTATTTGCAACAGTTGTTATTAGCCTGCACTTCGTCTTTGCCTGTTAAATCAGTGGGGTTCGTGGGAACACCGAATGAACATGTTCTGAGAGGCTACGGCTAAGAAGCATTGGCACTGTCAAATAAACGCTGCTTAATTCCAGCGAACAGAGGGTTAAACCTTAGCTGCAGAAATTCACTGCAGTCCAAAAGCATTTGGCTGATAGCTACTGAGCAGCACATTCATATCTGTGCCGTTCTGCGCTATCCTCGGACAAATGTTTCTAGATCTATTTAGATAATTCTTTGTTTGTGTGTCCCTTAGTCTGGGAAAAACCATCTTATTGCATATAATATTTGGCACAGTAAAATCTGGAGCTTACATGTGGGGCCGCTTTTAGAAACCGGTGCCTTTATAGTTTTTTTTTTTTTATTCTTTTTGGTTTTTTTCTTTACTGATCCTAAATATGGTCAAAAACAAACTAAATGCCTGTTTCCTATATTAGACGGTGCCACCTTCTATTGTCAGTCAGAAAAAGCTATTCATCATCTCTTTTTTTTTTAAATAGAAGTCACCAGTAATTAGAAAATAGTTTCAAGTTACTTTCTTTTCTAATATAATCTGCATGTCTCACCATTTCCTGACAGAAGTTTCATATATATATTTGTATTTTTCATATTTATATACTTATGTATAGGCATGTACAAGAAAGAAAAAATGTCTCTGTTTTGCACTTCTGTACAAAAGAAAAGTTACCGCTTTGTTCTTTGTGCATTCTATTGCATGGACTGGTGGGCAGATAGGTGGAGAGCAGAGGATGTGGCAGAGTCACAGACAAATCCATAGAGAGCATTACTCAAATTTGGGTCTCTTGAACCTTCTCCTTGCCATGAGTAGTCTTTATGATGTAGGGATCAGCAATGGTGCTGATGTGGCTGTGATGCTGTCTGACAGAGCAATGAAGAGTGTTGTTCTGGGTCCAGTGGGCACCATAGCCCCCTTGGCGGGACGAGGACGACACGTAACCGGGCTTAAAGGTGTTGCTGTTATGTTCCACTAGTGTAGGTAGTACCAATCCTGTGTCGTCAGAGCCACTAGATCCAGAGGTGGGTGGAGGAACCGGAGGAACTTCTTCCTCCATCTGTATGATTTCTATGGTTCTGGCTGCTGCCACTGTGCTCCTCTGTTGATGCCGCTTCCGCAACTTATAGAATGCTATCAACATAGCAGCTGCCAGCAATGTAACAGCAACAAAACAGCCAATGATGATTTTGGTGGTTTTCATTACCTCATCCAGGCTGGCGGCTGGCCCACTAGGGACTCTGGCAGGAGGAATTGACACCTGCCTTGGAGTCTGAGTGTTTTGGAACAACACAGTGGGCGTAGAGATGAAAACAGGCTGAAAGACAGAGGGTGAGGCAGGGACAGTGGGTTTGGGTTTAGGGGTTTCCTCCACTGTGGGTTCTAAAACTTCCACTGTTACAGTGGTAAAATAGGACAGATTAGATGTGTTGAGTTCAGCATTGCTGACATTTAGATAGGCGGAGGCATTGGAGTTTCCGGCCATGTTGCTAACCATACAGGTGTAGACCCCTGTGTCTGATGGGAGAACGTTGGAAAAGTTGAGGGTTCCATCATTAAGTACAGATATCCGTGGGTGAGCTGAGCCATGGGTCAGAATTGTTCCGTTGGGGAGAAGCCACCGGACAGAGCTCATGGGAGCTGTGCGACACTTCAGCTCCGCCACCCTGGCTGCTGAAATGTTCAGATCTCTGGGAGCATCCAGTATAAACGGCGCCGAACACTGAAACGTGGTCTGATCCACTTCCACCAGGTATCGTCCCCTCATGTGGGTCGGGGTGTGACAGCGTCCACAGCAGGTGGAATTTGTGGGAATGTATTCTCTGAGCCACCAGGAGAGCCACACAACATCGCAGTCACATCTCCAAGGGTTGTGGTGCAGGTGAAGCTCCACCAGGTACTGTAGAGGGGTGAAGAGATTATGGGGGAGGGATGACAGGTTGTTGTGGGCTAAATTAAGCTCCACCAGTGCTGTTATGTCATCGAATGCATTCCTCTCAATGGTGGTTATGGCAGAGTTCATAATCCACAGTTTGCGTAGATTCTTGAGGCCGTGAAAAGCCCCAGGTTTCAGCTCAGGGAAAACATTCTCCGATATTTCTAGCTCTTCCAATCCCACCAGAGGTGAAAGATGAGGAAACTCCCTCAGGTTGCACATCCCCAGGTTGAGATACTTGAGGTTCTGAAGGCCCTCGAACGCCCCGTCAGAGATGTACTCCAACTTCCTCAGCTCTCCCAGGTCCAGTCTCATGAGTGAGGGGACACGGTTGAAGGCATAAGACGGAATACTCTCAATGGGATTGTTTCTAAGCCACAACTCTCTCAACTTTGACAAATACTCAAAAGCTCCACTGGGTATGACCGTCAGTCTGTTATCAAAAAGCTCCAGGGTATTGAGACTGGTCAAGCCATTGAAAGCGCCCACTTCAATCTGCCTAATGGCATTTCTGCCCAACTGCAGCACCTCCAGGTGATGCAGGTGTCTGAAAGTATCTGCCTCTATTGTCTCTATGCTGTTTTCCATCAGGTTCAGATACCTAGTGTTAGCTGGGATGTTTGGAGGAACCCTAACCAGGCCTCTGCGCGTACACACCACCTTGCTGAGCTGGTTAGTGCAGGAGCACACACCTGGACAGTTTTGTGGGTTAGCTGAGCCCACTGCAGGACCTGTGGGCTGGCACATAGTGAGAGCAGGCACCATGAAGGAGAGCACGGCGAGCAGGGCTGCGTTCCAGGTAGGCTGCACACTAACCTGGCCCAGAGGACTCATGGTGTGGAGGGCTCATTATTCTGCATGGTGGGGGGATACGGCACACACCAGAGAACAGACCATCTTAGCCTGGCTGGGGCAACTCAAGGTTCCCAAGTTCCATCGACAGTGCAGGAAGAAGCTAGATAAAAATCGGTGCGTGTAGAGAGAGGGGGGGGGGGGGGGGGGGTAAAAAGAGCACAAGGAGACATGGTGGGAAAAATTAGTAGAAGAAAAGTAGCAGAGGAGAAGCAGTGCAGCAATGTAAGACAACAGCTCAACAATGGCATCAGTGACGTACCTCATTAGTTTGAAAATGCTCCTGTTGGTCTCGTTCCAAATGTTAAAAGCAACGGTCACACTTCATGTCCATTTAAAAGTCATTTCCACGGAATGACACGAGAGAGACGTCTTCTTGTTTTCCCCTTGTGGAAAAGTGAGGTGGCCCTTTATTAGCCAAGGGTACAAAATGGCTCCTGGTATTAAAGAATGAGAGCAGCATGAAAAACACTCACAGGCAGAGGTAAGGCCATGAAGGCTAGGCAGGTGCTTGGATCCCTTCTGCCCCCACTAACTGCCCCCCTGCTGGGCTGCAGACTCCGGAATGCAGCTCCACTGTGAATAAATCACAATGATCCATACCGTAGTTAAACATAGCGGAGGAGGCGCGCAGAAGTGAAACAAATAAAAATCCCCAGTTCTGATGGGTCCCGATACATGTGTTGGCTTGTCGGCTGGTCGCCGCTTCCCGTCGTGGAAAGACCTCCCTCACTGTGACTTTGCCAAGGGCTAGTCGGTCGCTGATTAGCCCCGTTGTGACAGAGACTGAGGGACGGAAAAAGGCTGAAGAACTCCTGGCACAGGCGTCCTCCTCCCCGGTCCTCCTCCGTGCTCCTCCCGCGTCCTCCCGATCTCGGGCTGGCCCCGGTCAGAGCAGCTGCGGGCTGCCGTGTGCACAGTTAGCAGTAATCCGTCTATTCCTTCTGGGGGGAGGAGGGGGCTGGGGGGTGGTGGGAGAGATGGTGGCGCTGGGTGGGGGGTGGAGAAGGGGATGCGCTGCACTGTTGGAGCTCCGCGAAAGGTTGCCGGAGAGAGAGAGAGAGAGCACTCTTCTGCAACGAGCGACGAGAGAGAGGATGACGGCGGGAGGATGAGCGTGGAAGTGGTCTCCGTATCAATATCCATGCACAGGAAAAAAAAAATTGAGGATTCTGCCGTGCGCTTGCTGATTGTCCTCCGGGCTGCCTCCTGCGGTGTCCCTCTGCCCGCTTGCTTATTCGTTAGTTTCTCTCCGGGGCTGAGGTAGTAAGTTGTGGCAGTTAGCCATGTGTGTGCCTTGTCGGACTTGCGGCTGGCTGGTGGACTGCTGCAGTATCCCGGAGTTGAACGGGGGGAGAAAAAGAGAGGCAGAAAGAGAGAGACGGAGTGAGGAGCCGAGAACCACTGACAGATCAGGAGCAGGAGAAAGATAGAGTGCGTGAAGGAGAGTGTGCGCGCGCGTGTGTGTGTGTGTGTGTGAGAGAGAGAGAGAGAGAGAGAGAGACGGAGAGAAAAGAGGCACGCGAGCATTCAAACAGGCAGCCCACCGTCACCGAAGCAGCAGGGACGGCATCCTAATCCACATCTCCTCTTCTTGTTTATTCTCCAATCTCTCTTTTCTCTGTTCACCCCCCTCCGATGTGTGTCGGTGTTGCAGGCAGCCAAGATGCTCGCTCTGCCCCCTCCCTTTGTCCTTCAGTGGGAACGTGAATGTACTGCTGACGCACTGCTCTCAGCTGCTCAGCCAGCCTCAGAGCAGTGCATTGGTTTGATGCAGTGTTCCTGTGTATTAACACGTTGAACCTCCCCTCCTCGCGCTCCCTCCCCTCACTGGAACTATCGTCTTCTCCATTCCTCTCGCTCCCCGTCGCCGTCGTCGTCGTCGTCTCTCACTCGGTCCGTCCCTCACTTTCCTTCACTCTCCCGATTGCTTTACGTGTTGATCTGCCCCCTCTCAAGTGCCGCCGCCGCCGCGCGTCTCCACACCACTTCCCATCAACCTTTTGGTAAAATGAAAAGCCCCCCATTCCAATGCATCATGCGGAGACAAGGGGTCAGACTTTCTACTCCAACTTCACAGTGGTTTTACACTGTCTGTGTCACGAGCGCAGTCCTGCACCAGTGTTGTGCTGCTGTTTCTCACCTCCAGTAAAGCGCATATCGCCATTTGTTTTCAAAAGGATGTTTGCTTTCCTAATTCGTCGGTTTTGGGGTTTATAATGTGAGAAAGTACTCTGGAGGTACAGGAGTTGGGTCCGGGGGTCTGTGACATTAGAGAGGACTAAACTGCTGACTCTGCTGCTCTGTGTTGGCTGTGCAGGCTGCTCTTCAGGGAGGAGAAAGATGAAAGCGCTTGCACATAGTTATCTTTTTGCAAGATGAGAGAGAAAGAGAGAGAGAGAGATAGAAGAAAATGCCCCTCCACTAAAACTGGTGGAGAAGAGATGGGGTCGGGAAGGAGCACGTCCTTGGCGAAATAGGGGGAAGGAGCCTGTAGAGGGAATGACGAAATAGAAGATAAACAGGGACAGAGGAGAAGAAAGTGGGAGACAGATGAGGGAACACGCTTCTTAGTGAAACGGTACAGACGGAAAGAGCGGAGGAAAGGGTGAGGATTAAGTGTGAGGACTAAGAGGGACAAGATGAGTGTTGATAGTGGCGGATTAAGCATCATTTGAATGCAGGAGAAGGAGTCTCCCTCTACGCCTCTGCTTAATGACCACATTCTCTCTCTCTCACTCACTTTGCTGTCACATATACAGCAGTACGGGACAAATAATACATGCAGAGTAAAATGAAGGTATTGTCGATTTAAATGAGAGTTTATGAAATGTAGATGACGTGACGGAAATCCTGTCCCTGCATTTCAAAATGTGAAAATTGTGAAAATTGAAAGATGCATGCTGCACATACATATTAGAAGCTTAACACCAATCACAACCATTTCGTTAGTTCATTAAATTTCAATTTTACTTTATCCTACTTCACTCAGTGTCTGATACATCAAGATCTTGATCTGGATCTCTAGTGTTATGTATAATCAAAAATTAATCTTAAAGGTTCCCCTTAAACACTTTAGGCTTTCACCATAATTAAATTCATTAAGAAATGGTAAACCGCTGTGCTGTGAGCACATCCACTCTATTTGCCTTCATACAGTGCATTGTACTATATCATTTAGTATCTATATTATGCAACCTATGCTATTACTGCTTTGACTTTAATGGCTGTTGTTACGAACAGCAGAGCATCTGCATGAAAAACAATAACCAAATAAATCTGTGATAAGCATATTCAAATATAGAAATTAATTGTATGATCAACACAAAACAATTAAAAAGACTCGTCCTCAATGTGGTCGTCAAAACCCCCATTAGTAACAAATAAAAATTATATTTGCGCATTAAAAAAAATACGGTGGGTGAAATGAGGCTTTAAATTAAAGTAGAATCCAGTGACCTTCACAACCCTCTGGAAGAAAGACGACGACAAACACTCCATGACTAACAAAGTCAATGTATGAAATGTATATCTCCATTTATTTTATGCATCAAAGAATGACTTTGACAGAGCTGAAATAACGATTAAAAACACAGGATGAGTGAAAAATCCTACCTCTGGAAACACAGACTGAGAAGACTTCAAAAGCATTTCAGAATTGTGCCAAGTGCAGCTCATGTATCTATTCTATTCCCATTAGATATGGTGCTTTAAAGGGAAGACTGAGAGAGAGAGACAGCGTGGTGGGGGGGGGGGGGGGGTGATGAGGGGTGGATGAAGGGGAGATAACTATTAGTTAAGGTGGTGCAGCCAGAGCTGGTCAGATAATTGATGGCCATGGTTGTAGCTGCTGTGTTAATGCTATTACTCGGGGCACGGCCATGGAAAGGTCAGTTACCACAATGAATATATGACGTTTCCTCCTGCTGTCTTTATGGCTGTCTCTCTCTCCTCACCTCTCGGCGACGCTCGCTCTCTGTTCACCTTCTGGAGATTTGTTGTTAGGTACAGATACTGGTTCTCCCCTTAAATATGTGAAATAAGGATTTACAGCCATGATAATTAATGTGTGATTAATCATCACTGGGGTCCAGCTCCTCAATATCAATTCATCAGATGTTTGTCAGCTTATGTTTTACTTTATCTATCTTAGACTACACACTGTCTGTGCGAGGCCGCTTTAAAAGAAATGATCAATAAGAAAAATGGCCAAGTTTTACCGCATTCACATCAGCTTCATCCAAATCTGGCAGAAATCCTCAAAGTCGCTTCCAAAGTTTTCAAATCTAACAAACTGCATTATTTTCCCTACTTGAAGATTGTCCTTGATTGACTGTCCTCATCCTGCTAATGGCTGACCTCTACTACAGCATCATGAGCTGCTAATTAGCATATATGTAAGCGCCTACAGCGAAAAAATGAAAGTGCAATGATAGAAACTGTTATTACAAAACCTAACCTTTTATCCATCATTAGTCACATGTTCAAACTGGACCATTCGGCAAATGGCACTTCATCATTTAATTATTAAATGTGACGTAAGAACAGACGAAACTTGGACAGTAAAATATTTCAGCAGCACTTTTACCTGTTAAGATAAACCAGGGCATACTGCCCACTTTATTAGGTACCACAGTCCAAGCTAATGCAATAACAACTCAGCCATGGACTATTCTTTTACAAGGTTATATTTTCTTAGTCACTCCTGAAGCTGTTCGAAAGGTCGTAATTCTACTACACCTTTATTATCAAAGTGAGTAGTACTGGAAGGCATTCGATTAGGAGAAGCGTTTAATATTCTGGCCACCTCTTTAGATGAATTACAGGGGCAAAACATGAGAAACACCTGCCAATATAATGATAATAATTATTATAACCTTTGCTTGACTTTTACCAGCAAGTTGCTTTCAGAATAATTATTCATTAGAGACATTAGTAACCTGCCACCAATTAAGCCTATTATTATAACCAGAAGATGAAAGGGTCAGCACTGGCTACAATGGAGGAAGCAGCTGGAATATTTACACACTTTGCCACATTCTCGTGAAGATCAACACTAAAAGGTTAGCAAAACTAGTTTATTTGACCTTTTGTTTCGGTGCCCACATCTGAGTGGATACAACCCTGCCCTTCACAGCAATGCTTTGACTGGAGGAAAAAAACTGGATGATGCAGGAGGATGAATCAATGCGCTGAAGGTACTTTGGCTGTGACTATCACTGAGAGCTTGAGTCGTGACACCGGGAGACTCTGGGAGAGTCAGCGGGTAACCTGCAGTGAAACCAGGTCCACCATTTAAAAGGGATGACTGGTAGTCGTGGGAACAGGCTCTGCAAGCTTAGCCTCACCCTAATGTCAAGGGCCATGAGGTCAACACATCCATAGGCTGAGGTTAGTACCGTCATCGCTAAAGCTACGGTAAATGCACTGCAGTCGCACTATGATCTCCTCCTGGTGCTAATGATAATAGCATCTGCAGCTACAGTACCCGACTGCAGGACGGGGAAAGTTGCTTAGCGACCGTTTCAATAGCCAGATGTGATGGATTTAATTAGCTGCTAGCATTAGCCACCGCCTTGCCGTAGCTAATGCTCGATGTTTGCTGGCCCCTGTGGATCCCTCGCCACTTAGTCTGTGCTTAGTGTGGCAGGTCAGCAAAGTGCTGGAGCAGCATTTGGCCTGAAAACAGAGGGGTGGACGGTGAGAGAGAAGAGACCGGGAGAAGCAGATCGATGTGGCCTGTATTCATTAACCCTCATTCAAGGCTCCCTTCCCTCCCCAATCACAACCCCGCCATTTTAGGACGGCAGGAGGTGATTTATTAGCTGTCCTGGCTCAGTCAGCATCATCGACCCACAGTCTGAGGAGAGTTGACTCACACCAGGATATAGCGATTCTTTCAATGCAGGCTGAACTCACTCACTAAACTAACGCCATTCAAAAAGGAACCATGCAGGCTGGTCAACATATTTCTTTGTTTGTTTGGCCAAATCTCAGACCAGAGTGTTTCATTTATACTTTAAAATAAATATAAAACATAAACAATCTCTTCTTGATGTAACTAATGACAGGAATTACGACTGTACCGAGACTCTGACCCTGAAGTATGTTTTCAGGGTAGATGCCATCCTCTTAAATTAAAAGTACCAATGAAAGATCAGGACTACTCCTCTATAACTCTCCTATGTGATTGCCAATTCCTCATTTTTTCTATTGGTCTTACGGAAACAAAGCTTTCTTACCATAACCTCAAACAAACTGCCACCACCGCAGCACTAGAAATTGTAGCTCCAGTGATAAAGTTCATCATTTTATGAAATTGGCTGAAACATGACTCTCACAAGACTGTGTGCACTTAACACTAACATGAGTAATCTTGAGAGTAACATGGTTTTATCCAAAGCCATAAAACCTGTCATAACTCACTTCTACCTGCATTCTTCCTGCCTTCCTGTTTACTCTGTTGTTTGCTTCGCCATTCTGTTACGAAAACTTAATATTAAGCCTAGTACTGTACCTGTAGCTGTTCTGTGATATTATTGTTATAAGGGAAGTCTAATTATTTTAAGTTTTTGTTATAGTTTTATATAGTTACAGTTCAAAGTGTCATACAGACAAACTGTTACTTTTGTTAATTATATGCAGCAATTTGCATATGTTTACATTCAAACCTCAATTATGTCTGACTGGGGCTCATCACACTCATGACTTCCTTGTCTTCACATAAAACATTGTATACATTATATTGTGCAGAAAGATAATTCAAACACAGACTTTAACAGATGTGTGTCTTCAATGGTTTTAAATTTCATAATTGATTTAAACGCCTCATGACCACCTGTTGTCTTGTATAAACCTCATTGCACTAATTAAATGCACACCTATTCTGGAAAACTGAACTAATGTTATATGTGGCAAATTAGTGCTAATCGGCTGTTTTTCCGCCTAGTACATGGGTGTCTCCATCTGCCAATTTAAGCCCATGTTATCCTGCTAATCTCGGTTAAACCCTCTAACAGCTTACTCTTTTCTTTTATAAATCCATCATCAAGAAGTCCCATCTTGTCTGACAAACTGCTCTTAATAGAAACAATGCAGCTCAATTGATTTTATTGATTCCTCTCAACAGGCGCACAGTATGTATTTCGCCCAGCTGGGATACAAACAGGCAGTGGACGATGTCCGATCCCAATCGCGTGCTGCTCGCACAGGGGATCTGAGAAATGGATGGGGATGAACAAGACGAGCAACAGCCAGTGTACAAATAATAGGAGGAGTATCATCAGTAAGGTGGTGTGTCAGTCAGGGTGTTAAACACCAACAGAGGAAAATCATGAAGCCCATTCAGATGATTGTGATCATTGAATTACACTCCGGCAACAGTATCGCTTCTTTAATAAATACTGTTAAGACTATAGGCTGCACTGCTGCTGTATGATCCCTTTGTTTAAAAGAAGTATTAGCAGATAACAGTGATTATGACAGTAAACACTATTAATCAGGGCCACATGTTTCTGTGGAAAATAAATAAATAAAGCCCCTCAGGAAATTTGTCTTAAACAGGTTGCAATATTTATTTTTGTTTTCACGTCTGGATGCTCAAACACAGTTAATTATATTTGTGTATCCCATTAGTGCAGTGATTGATTTTGTGAGGTTGAACTAAAACGTGCTCATCCCTGCTTCCCATGTGTAAAGAGTGCATTTCTGGACAGAGCTCTCATTGTTTACAGCCCGATGACCTTCATCGCACACTCATTTGTATGAGCCGCGTGCCTTTGTGTGGCACCCCGTCTTTAAACATGCAACACGGTCCCAGCCACCACACATGACTCCCGGTTCACTGAAGCTCGCACTGTGTGCTGTGTGGAGCCCGGTGGGAGGTTGGGCCACGGGTTTTACTCATTCACGTTCTCCACGTCCGGTGATCTGCACTGGTTTAGATGTCCTCCGAAGTAGTACTCCGAAGCAGTGCCGTGCACGCTGGCCCAGAACCCTGAACCCAAAGCTGTTGCTCACCATGCAAAACCAGGGAATTAACTTTATTTGCCATAAAAGATTTAACAGGCTTGTATACTCCGCTGGAAATCTGTGCAGTGATTCGCGGAAAGCGGACTTGGCTCCATCCTGGAGTAACTCAATGGGCAGAAGAAGAAGAAAGACCACTAATTTCCACCATCCCCGCTTTGTGACAAACGTACGCTCAGGCGTGCACATGGAAACACATCCCACTATGCTGGAGATGTATGAAGGCAGTGTGTTGGATGGACTCCCTCACCTCTCATATGCAAATATCTCTCCCCCCATGCAGCTCTGTGATTGGCTCACTGTTATTAATATTCTGCCAGCGTGTGACTTCGTTAGCCTGGAGTTACTGTGCCAATAGGCAGCACTAAAAAGGGACTTTGTCAATGTTTGATGTCTGGTGAAGTGATGCATTGTGTGTGTGTGTGTGTGTGTGTGTGTGTGTGTGTGAGTGTGTGTGTGTGTGTGTGTGTGTGTGTGTGTGTCTGTGTGTCTGTGTGAGTGTGAGACTTTTAGAAGAAAATTCTAATTTGGGCAGGAGGAGACACTATTCCCTGCTGACATCAGATTGATGAGGAAGTGGAGTCTGTTTCTGAAGATGATTGGAAGACGATTCTCCATACGAACACCCGGGTTGCCACGGCGCCGCGCTGCATCCTCTCTCTTAAGGTCCGAGCACAGGTTTGGCTTACGGACACTGTCAGGCACAATCACAACCTATTGCTTTTCATCCACTTAGGGCTGGGCCTCTGCCAAGCATGCCTGTGCTTGTATACTACCAACCTCTTTAGCTGAATCACACGAGCCAAGCTGAGCCATGTGTAGGGATGTGATGTGAAGTCTCAACCAGCTGTGACATATTTGCCTATGGCCAGCCTTCAGTCACCCGTCGTCACACTAAGTCGCTCTGTCACTGCCGCATTTCAACAATGACAGCATGAGCAGTGTGTTCAGCGCAGATCATAGGGTTTGTCATGACAAGCGTAGAAGGGTCCCTCTGTTGTGTATGTACGCAGGTGTGTAGTGTGCATGTGCGTGTGTGAGTGTGAGGGCACAGCAAATCCCCTAAACTGGAGCTCGTGACCCCTCAGTAATACATTTCCTTTGGCAGAGCACTTCTGGATTTCCCCCCCAGGTGCTCCTGGGTTTTGTAGAGAGAAAAGTGTAAGGCAGCATTTTCCAAATTGAAGTCAATACCAATCTGCCATTTATCTACAAGCGCTGTGACGCTACGGGCATCTAAAGAGGCACATATGTGAACAGGCGCATACACACAGACACGCTCCCAACTTAATGTACCAGAAGCTGAATAAACGATTTAGCGCCAACAGTAATCTTAGAATGAAACTCTAATTTTCTTAATCCTAACTCATTCAAATATCGCCCATTCTCCGAGAGAGTGCTATTGTATGTGGGCTTGTTTGTATCAAGCTCCCGGGCCAAGTTTCTAAGGAAAGAGGGATTGTTTCTTAGGAAACAAGGGGATTTAACAATACAGAAACTAATTACTCCCCATCACCCTTGAATTGCACGGACTATTGGAAACACAGCAACAAAAGCGTACATTATGTATTCAGCATCAGTCAGCTTTCATGCACCCCGGTGCTCCATACATCCTGGAGATGTTGAGTCAGTATGATGGAGCTCGCTCTCTCACACTCACTCTAGTTATATGTATTTGACAGATTTTGCATTAACATCATACAGTATGATCAGTCAACAATAACATTTGTTTTTACACATCTGAGACATATATTTCACAGTTTCTATGTAGCCTAGATGAGCTGCCAATAAAAAAACGCAGCTATTGTGGCTTTTAATCAACAACAATAATGTACACAAACACACACAAACCTTAAGTTTGCTTAATTGATAAAAAAAAAAAAACCTAGAGAGCCGTCAGCTGTTTGTAGATTTGCTGTGGGGAAAGAGAACGCAGCTGTAATATCACCAACTGTGATGGTCGGCGTCCTCTGAGAAATAGCTACACATACATTTACTCTAACTGTCTCTGTAAACGATGTATTTATGTTCACTTGACCACTATTAGCCACAACCTAGTCCTGTTGGATCCCTCAGGGGGAATATGTGGAACAATTTCACCCATCATTTGTTTCTTTCAAAACAACCTGGATAAATGCTAAGGGAAGCCACAGTTTAGGTCCTATTAGGCAGGAACGAACGGAGTAAAGTCAAATGCCCAAGTAGCGCACGCAAGCACACACACGCATGCGCATGCACCCACACACGCACAAACACACACACTCACGGGGAGGTGGCACATTATTCGTTGCGGACTACAATAATCCTCCGAAGACAAGTTTGCCCTAAAGTTCAGTGTGTGTTTAAAGACTACCTCAAGTGAGCTTAGTTCAAACAGTGTGATATTTACTGGATGCATCCTTTAAACGACTTTGTTCTCTTTACCTAATTTCATCTTTAGTTTAAATCTCAAAAGTGTTTGTCTACAAAACATTACCGTGAAAGAAATTAAACGAGCGAATGAGATGATCTATTTTTTGTGCCTGTGTTCCCTGTTAAAGTCCTACTGACTGCTCACACCGCAGTGTGAATGAATCATTTTGCAGAAGAGCGGCTATCGACTGTGCGACTGCATGTTGTACTGTCACAGGTTCCATGGAGAGAACAGCTACGTTCATTGTGCCTGTTCCCTATGAGCACGTTGTTACCAGAGATGCTCTGCATGTACTACACTGATCTATATGCAGGGCCCAACCCGGCTCTTTGTGATGGGATTACGCGCTCTAGAGGCAAGGTAATTTGATATCCATTGATTGAGTCAAGAGCCAATCTGAAATTGAGGAATTGTAGTTATTGCTATTGATTTTAATAACTAGGCTGTTACAGTTCATTCAGTGCAGCTTTAGTCGATCCAGAAAATGCTCCCTCTTAAAAGAGGAGGACAAAGCTTGATCCACTGCTATTTTGTGCCATTGTGAAATATTTAGCGATACAGTCTTAACTGCGTCTCAACTGCCCCCCTGCGTTCTTTACTGCATGTTTTAGCACGGCAGCCAATTCTGAAGATAGTCCCACCAGTTACAGATAATGAAACATTAACGCCAGTTTAAGAAAAAGCAGAGAAAGTCAGAGGCTCTGAGAGGAGCTGTTGTGATCATTTGGACATGCCGCCAATTGTACTTTAGCCATTATCACTCCCTATACATGCATGTTTTATTAGTGCTGAGTAGAATCTCTTTTACTCCCTTCAATAACCTCACAGTTAAGTCTGTTAATTTAGTTTAGTCCTTGGGGACCTTCACTCAAACCAGCTATCTGGTTTACTCTCTAATGAAATATATGTATAATAAATTAATTATTAAGCCATACACTAAGGCAGCTGTATCACTGACATCTAGTGACAAGAATGCACCTCCATTACCTTCCCCAGGTCCTGGTGAGCGCATCAGGGAAGGCCTTTGGGCAGACTGCGAGGCGTGGGCCCCAATACATATTTGCTCAGCCCAAGACAATGTGGACGGAGCTTTTATAACCGTATAGGACGTATCTGACAGGCTGAGACAGCAGAGGCACATTTCTTTATGCTAATTTGACGCGCAGTCAAAAACATTAATCATCTGTTGTGTAAAGGCGAACATATTTGTCAATATTTTACAGCCGCTCGCCTTCTGATGGCCCAGATTAGCGCTCAGGCGAGTTTGTGTTGGTGGTGATGAGCTTTCTAATCTGGGCCCGCTTTGATTCGATTAATAAGCGCGACAGGGTCCGTGCAGGAGCACGAGGCGTCCCCTCAGCTGCGCTTCTCCCCTGCAGCCGCGTTTACTAACCTAATTTAGCGCGGCCGCGCTTCTTAATTAGAGCCGAGCTCGAAGCACAGGTGAGATTGATGGGGATGTCGCTAGTTCCGCGCGCCGCTGGTTGTGAACCAAACGGGGCGGCGGCGGTTGTGGTGGTGGTGGTGGTGGTGGATGCAGCTCGGCGCCGGACAGCGCCTTCCCCCGGAGACACGCCGCTCACGTAGCTAAGTGCAGCTCAGTCCAGGACTCCAACACGCAGGGAGGAATTTACACTGCGATGTGGAACCCGCCGGTGTTTTATTGCCAGAAAAGCTTCAAAGCCCAAAATGATGTTTTTTTCATTATTGGACTACATGATGTTTAATGATGACACTGATGGTGTTCATAACAGAGGCACGACAAGTAAAGGTGCCAGTGGTCGCGTTAATGGTTATTGTAACAGTAAAGATGATGGCTTATGTGAGGTGCCATATTTAAACCGCTACTAAAGTACATAATAATGCTGGACGTGGGGTATTTCGCAGGTGTATTAATATTTAATGGCAACTATACAGCTGGAAAACCAAATGCAAGGTGACGGTGGTCATATTTGCCTGTTCGGCGCGAGGCAGCGCGACAGCCGAGCAGACGAGTTGTGGCCACTGCGGCTCCGAGTGAAAATGAACGGAGGGCTAATTTGATGGGAGACACTTTCCCCCACCACATTTAAAACCCCATTACACTAACATGCACTGCGAACATCCCACAGGTCCTTTTCAGGCCAGCGAACTACCGGGCGGGTCGCGCGCACACTCGTGCGGATGCAGTTTATCTCAACAGGCTGTGTGGGAATAAAGCGGAGCACCGAGGCTTCCTGGCTTAAGTGAATGTGCCACAACACTGTGGTTACCAGACCATGAAGAGTTCTGAGCCTTGCAAAGGTTACGCACGCACACATTCGCACCTGTCACTGGGGGCTATTAGCACCCCTGCTGAGGGTGTGTTTGGCTTTGAGATTTGGGCACAGAAGACCCCCTGTCAGGAGGGGGCCTGACTCTCACTGGGAACGATGAGTCAAGCTGCAGTCAGACACACTGCACTGGGGCTGGTCCACAACACTGTGAACAACTGTTACAAAATGCAAACATGAGTCACTTTATCGGAGAACGTTCCTCAATAGGGTCAGCCCTCATCTACACAATGACCCTGTTAGGTAGAGCTGGAAACGGCAGCACACTCAGAACAAGTGGGAGACAAAAATGAGAAACTAGGAGCAATTTCAGTTATAAATTATGGAGGAAACCTGGGCCGCATCATGCTGCTACTACAACCAGACTCCTGTCCGTCATAGCAGTCGTCACCGCGCATAAACGGGACAAACGGCATTCGAAACTACGTGAAACAGGGGGTTTTCAAACAACAGAGTCGAGCCTTTCACAAGCTGCTTCAGCATTATGGGCTGCAGAGGAGAACAGCGGGAGGCCGTCACTACTGACACGCAGCCTAACGTGAGCGCACGCGAGACCTCTCTGCACGCGCGCCCATGCACTCGCCGCACCCTCGTCTCCGACTGCGCGCGGGTCCGAAGTCTCGTCCGAGTGGGATCTGGCCGCGGAGAATATCAATGCGCCGCTGGTTGTCGTCTCACCGCCGACATCTCCGCTGGGTCCGTCACGGCACGTTGAGCGGTGCACGTTCAGGTGCCCAGCCAGCGATGAGAAATGGCTTTTGCCCACATTGCGAGCGCGCTCCACGCAGGCAATAGGCTGTCAGAGGGATAAAAGGCTGAAGCCACGTGCGGCAGGCCTCCCACAACACAGGAATGCGTGCGTCCGTGTGCGCGTGTTAGAGCTTTTCTTTTAATTACCCCCCCCTGTGAATTTGCTGAGGAACAGGCGACTGGCTAAGCAGTGTTAAGCATCTTTTGCCGGGAATTATCTGTTTAGTCGGTCCTTTCGGATCTTCAAGAATAAGTCAGTTTGCAAGCAATCTGCCGCCTTCTAGTCACCGTCTCCGCTCGTCCTCCTCCCGCGTGCGAAGCCTTTATTTAGGCAGCGTCTTCGGAGCAGGGTGAGTCAAATTGCCCGCTTACGTAACCAAATAAAGGGCGGATGGCGGCGCTGGGATCTGCGGAAGCGAAGGGACGTTTTTGGGCGAGGACGCGGCGAACAGACGGGATATATAAAGAGCGAGGATGCGGACCCACTTCCAGCTCATCGGGGAAACGAAGGGGTTCGTTGTACAGTACATTGCACAGGGTGAGAGGAGGCTGCTTCTTCTCGCTGCGAGGCACGGGCAGAGATTAAACAGTGTGAGTGCTCGCGCGCGTGAGAGCGCGTGTGCCGCTCAGACAGGGCGCGGATAAAAGGATTGTTAACACTGGATGAAGAGCAACCATTAGATGGTAATTGGCTGACCAAATGTTCTCGGCGCCGCATACAAATGACAGTCTTCAGCTTCGCCATGCCTCTGGCACACGCCGTGCCATTACCGGTTAGTGTACACGCGACCGCGGCCTTCGCTAACAAGTGAAATCATACTATTTTTGGAGGCCGTCCAATCTCTCTAAAGCATCGCAGCTCTGTCAAAGTGTGCTTCGTTTTCTTGTCCCCGTAATCACTAGATTTGGTTTTCTGCCCTCAAACACTGAGGTGGACGCCTGTTCCTCTTCTCTGAGGCCGTTTGCTTGATGTTTCAGGGTTACTCGGAGCACGTTCTGAGGCTTTTTTTCAAAAGGGGTGCCAAACTGTGTCAATGCCAAGAGAAGCATTAGTGGACGCTGAGCACCCCCCACTCCCCACCAAATGGATATTAATAAAGCCTGCTCCGTCAGGCATCTACTCCAGTCCCAGTCCCACTTCTTCTACCTCTACATACCCTCTAATCCCCTCCTATCTTGCACTACATCCTCCTTTTCATTTTCTCTCCCCAGTCCTGTTCCCTTTAAGTGTCAATAACTCTTCCTTGCAAAACACACACACACACACACACACACACACACACACACACACACACACACACACACACACACACACACACACACACACACCTCCAGAGGTAGACACACTGCCGGTAGTTGCAGTGTCAGGCTTTCCAAGGGAGCTAGTAGAGTTATATAGTAGACTCTGTGGATTTAGTAAAATCCTCATTAGGCCTCAGTGTAGGTGTGAGCATCCCTGCTGCTGTCTCACAACAAACTGCTTACTTAACAGAACACTCACAAGCACATAACTGCACATGAGCCAAACAAGGAGCAGAGTCAGACTCTCATCCAAGGCGGGAGGCACCTCCATGCGTCCCAATGCACACTCGCCAAGGTAATTACGCCTATATTTTCCCATAACAGTTTCCCAAAAGTCTCAAACACACGTGCACCAAAAAAAGCGTGGTGTTGTGACATACTAATGGGGAGCGACATCTCCCTCTAATTAATGTCAGTCAGGGTGGAAACGTTTTCAAAAATAACCCAGCCTATCAGGCCTAGTGTACGGCGGCAGCGCCGCCCTAGTAAAGCAAGCAGGATGTTCAGAGACCACCGAAATACACAGCAACATCTGAGCAGCTTCACCTCCACGCTGACAAGAGTCTTTAGGTGAATTTTTTTATTTCCACTCGGTAGCAGGACGAATAAGACTATGTTCTTTAATATGTTCTATAATGATTGATTTTCTCTGCATTAGCAGCCGTTAGATGACGACTGCTGCGTCTATTCAGTGTGTGCTAGGCCACATTAATCACAACCATGCTCGTGGTGCTCTTTTGAAAAAGCAGGGAGGGAATAAAGCGGCAGCGGGCTCTTAAAGTCAACACAGACACTGCAGAAATACTGTGGGACGCTCCACAAACACGAGAGCCAGCCTGCAGCAGGAAGCGACTCCTATGTAGAAAAGCTCTTCAGTCCTCGCCACACGAGCGTCGGAGGTGCGGAAAAAAAAAAATTGGAGATATTTAGATCCAGATCCTTAATGCTTCATTAAAACAGAGACCTCCCCATGAGAGCGCTCATCCCAGATGTCAGGAGAGACGTGACTATTGATCCTTCCGTTTATTCTAGACTGCAGCTGTTCAGTTACACCTGGCAGGTTCAACGTTAACCGGATAATCCTGGGTGCGACATATTGTTCTCCGCAGGTGATTGTGAGGAACACCTGTGCAGGTTATGAAGGATGTGAATAAGACAAGGACGAGTAAAAAAACAAAACACGTACTGTAACCGCTGATGTGTGAGCTCTTTCTGTATCTGTCTCACACAGAGACACAGTGTGTGTGTGTGTGCGCACGCGCGCACACACACACACACACACACACACACACACACACACACACACACACAAACACACACACACACACACATACACACACTTGAAGGGCTGCTCATTTGGTTAACAGACCTCATTACACGGGTGGATGGACCATCGACCCCCTCGTTGGAGGAATTAAAGAAATCTCCCCTTTCTTCTCCTCGATCCAGAACGTGTGACAGGATCTCCTGGATTTGTTCTGTAGCATGGCAGGTAATCTCACCTGCACCCCCCCGACCCCCGAGACTGAGCAACATGCAGCGCAGCGGGCTGGAAACACATGAGTACAATGTAGTTTCTCACTTTGCATATTTCCTTCTGTGAAAACGTGCATCAACGGCTGCAGCTTTGTCAGAAACATATGAGCGTCCGTCGACCACATCAGCTCAGTGACACACACACACACACGCACACACACACACACACACACACCCCCACCCACACACAGGAACACCTGAACCCAACACGTGGCACGCTGCGCTAATTCCATCTGATTCCTCAAAGGCCCAGTAGAGGCATTATTTATACTCGGCGACGCGATCCCTATGACAGCGTTCCCTCCATTTATTTTAACTGTGAGGCAATCAGGAGCCCCAGATGTGTCCCGACGACTGTGGGGCTATTACGCAATCTGCGGCCACGGAGGCCCAAATTATCATGACAACACTAATTAACACGGCGACGACCAGTTCAATCCCCTCCACAGCTGGGCTCCGGTCAACATGGTAGCGCGTCAGAGCCAAGTGTTCTGGACACGCGTTCCAGAACGCTGGGCCCGGCCCGCGACACCGGCGCTTCGTCTGCACACCCACACACAAAGCGCTGGCTGCACCGCACACACAGATGAACACAGAGACGTATTGTTGATGCATACAGCTACAAGCCGCCTTAGGAGGTGCGTATGTGTGACTGGGTTTTAGAACAGCTTGGAGCCATGTCTCATCTTTTGTGACCTCCCAGCTGTGGGCCAGAGAAGAAAAAAAAACAATCAAACCAATGAAGCTTGGCCAGACGAGGGTGTGCTATTGTGTGCGTGTGTGTGTGTGTGTGTAGCTGTGCTCATATATTACAGCTGCACATGTGAACATCATTTGCCCTGGAGTAGGATATATATTTGGTTAGATTGGACCTTATTACACAGCGTATCTCCCGTCTGTCCGTCTCACGGTTTCCCTTCTTCATTGAAAAGTCTCCAATCCTCTGAGGTCACTGGCAGCTCACATCTCTCCTCCCTCCTCCTCTTCATCTACTCTTGCTCATATTTTGCATCCGTCAACCTCCCACCCTAAAGCCTCCATCACCACTAAAGATGTCACACAATGGCTTCACACTGATCAAATGAGACAGCGCGTCAGTTTTATCACACACCACAGGGAACAGTAGGAGCAAGTGAAATTGTTTATGTGTGTGTGTGTGTGTGTGTGTGTGTGTGTGTGTGTGTGTGTGTGTGTGTGTGTGTGTGTGTGTGTGTGTGTGTGTGTGTGTGTGTGTAGACTGGCATATAAAATCACAAGAAGCAAAAGTCAAGACGTGTGTGCATGTGTGAGAAGAATGTGCAGAAAGAGGGGATGGATGAAAGTGAGAGTGAGCAGGATGAACAACACAGGCCCCGTGATTAGGAAAACCTGAACCAGAGAACAGCAGGTGTGTCATCACGTCCCACAGTTTAACATCAAGCTGTCAGGGAGGTGATAATTGCACTATGGGCTGTGGAGTCGTACTACAGTGCATGTGGAGTGGCCAAACCTATTCACACGAATGAAGGATCAAAGCATTAGAAGATTGGAACAATTTCAGTCTTGAATCGCTATAGTTCCCTAATTTATTCCCTTCATTTTTTTTTGGAAACACACCTGACACCTGGACACAATGTCATACGCAATGCCATAACTACAGACAATAAATAAATGAGATGCTTTGTGAACATTTTATTAATTGCTACAACCCTATCCACAGATACAGTAATATATTATTATTAATAATATCAGTTCACTGCATTTTAAACCCTTATGATGCAACTCCTTTGTTGTGATTGCGAGCGTGTTGATCATTCCTACTGCACAGCAGTGATACCGTAACATTCTCCATGTGCTTCAACTCTTTGTGCAACACTCTTCATGTGAAATTGTGCCTCTAGTCAAACCTTTGCAGCTCTTTCATGGCGGTTTGACTTCTGCCAAGAACTAATACAACGTAGCATCCTGAAGTGCTCAGAGTCCATCACCGTGTTCCTCTATTCAGTTATTTCAGCTTTTTGGGTGTTCATGCTGTCACTCCCTTTAAAATACAGCCTGTCAATTTCCTAACGCTGACACAAACACCAGTGAAACATGCACACAAAACACACACAAGCAGCTTCAGCCTTTTCCTCTGGGTATTGCTGATGTGACAGACAGAAAACCTGGTCCGATGTAGCAGGGTGAGGTTTACAATTGCAAGCTTTTACATATGCACACAAATGCAGACGCACACACACACACACACACAAACATGCACGCGTGCGCGCACGCACACACAGGCCTTAAGCAGATGGATAAAGTATGGAGGATGTAACCGGAGGAATGATGCATGACAGGGACAGCTGGGCTAAGCTCAATTCATTCAAGTTATACAAGCTCAGTCACTGAACACAGGCGGCAGGGCAAGTGTCAAAGCAAGACACAAGAACGCACACGGATGTGTGACGCACACGCGAAAAAGACATTCTGCATATTTCAGAGAAACAAATCAATTTTTTTCAGTACTAATTGCTGCAGTTAAGGATTGTGCACAAGATGAAATCATATTCAAAAAATATATTTTTTATTTCTTTTATTCCATTGTTTGATGTATTTACTGTATGGCATGTGGTGGCATTTTATTCACGATCAGCGATAACAAAAAAAAAACAGATTTAGTTTCGCTTTGAAGATATGTTTCAATTGTTTTATAATAACATGGAGGTTTATACTGTACCATAAGAGCCTAAGTAAAGATTCATAGCAGTATTGAATAACACTAACATGTGAGGGCCAGTAAAGCATCTTTCCAGCTTAATATTTCATACATAACTGAAGAAAACCAGCAGAGCTCTGCATTTTTAATGACCTGTGTGGGGTTTACTAACAAAGATTAAGTTTGTAAGGCAAAAAAAAAAGTTTTGTATTGCATTGCATAACTACTTGTGTGTTTGTGTTATTTTGGAGTGTTATGTCTACTTTAAGAAATGAGGGAGGGCATGCGGGAACGAGATACTAAAAATCAAACCATGAAGGTGAGTTAAACATGGATGAACTGCACAACAATTTACATATACAGTATATATTTAAACCTGGCCACTTCCTGTTATTTTGCCTGTGTGGTGTTTTTCAGTGACTGATTTTACTGAGGCTGCTTTAGTGGGTGTTAAAGTAAATACTGTTTGCAAATCAATACATAAAAAACACTTATGTTGTCATGTCAGGCACATACTTTCCTCCCTGGGGAACATAAGGAGCAATAGATGTCAATTCAGTGTGCACAGTCATCATCCAATGCGATTAAGTTGCACCTAGTGTCAATACAGGGCAACTGGCATTCGTTGTGTTTCAGTGGCTCCCAGTAGAACAGGAAGCGCGCACACAATCCCCTTTCAGGCGGCTTTTTTTGTCTCCCAACACAAGTTAAATTTTCACAATGTTTTTAGAACCCTGTATTTCACCATAATCAGTGTATAGGCTTTCAAGGCTGACAGCGAGAGGTGAGGCACGTTAAAGAAAGAAAAGATGCCAAAGGGAAAAAAAATGAGGCGGCTGTGGGTAAGTGCCTCTTCATCCTATCAGCCATTAAATAGCTTTTTACCAGAGCACAGGTTTTCTGCTGTAGTTAATGCTGTCAACTTCAATGACGGACAAAACAACAGGACTGTAATAGCAACGGATTGCAAACCACATACAAATAACGTCCTAATCAATTAGTTTAAAGCAAAACTCACAACCAATTTCATATCACATCTGTGTATCTATTATGGATATTGAGGAGATTGGTTCTGAAGGATTATTCTGTGTTTGTGTTTGGATGTAAAAGTACTGCACTGCTGGCTTAATGAGTCATTCATCATTTAACTCTGCTGCAAAAGACATAAAAAAATAAATAAAAAGGCAGCTGCTAACACCATCTTCTGGTCACTTGTCTCCAGTCCTTTCGGTAGCAGAGCTGCTCTTGCCTTAAATCCTCAAGCTCAATTAGAAAATTAGTGCGTTAACGTACGACTGATGAATGAAGTCTTTATGAAATTGACGCACGGTGACAGAGGTCGACTACTGAGGAGAAATGTATCAAAAGCACACGAAAACTAGATCAGAACATATTTCATCTCATCGCGTTATTGGAGAGCAGCTGATTTAGCTGTAGCAGCCTTCGCAGCTTTTCAAGTCAGGGCTGATGAGTGTTTGTAAGGATTCAGAATGTCAGGACCAATCGGCTGTGAACGATGTCACTGCACTGTGGTTCAACGTGTTGGACGTTAAATGTCCAACAGGAAAAGATCTTAACCCCAGGTTCAACGGCAGACAAAATAATGTCTTAGTATCGTACCAGAAGAAATTTGAAAAGGAGAGACCTGGCACATGACCTTCCACTCAATGTACAACTGCTGGAAGTAATGCAACAATAACCGGGAAGCAGCTTCAAAAGGGAACCCCCACCCACACCCCCACCCCTCCCTTTGTGTGTCTAATCATACCCCTAGCAATTTATTTTCATCTCCAGTGAGAACGAAAATTATCCCGCTAATAGATTTATGTTGAACGTTTGGCTGAAAACTGTGGCTGAGGTCGGAAAATAAGAAAACCACCACAATAGCTTAAGGAACACAAGAGGCTGCTGTGATTATCTTATCAGCGGAGGTTCACATTGTACAGTACTATGAATACACAAAGTCAGACTAATTAGGAACAACTAATACTAACGGATTCAATGTTATCATAAATATGTGTTGTATATTGTTAGAAGTTTAAAAAGAACATTATTTCTTAACAGTTAAATGTGTATAGAGCAGCATTGATGAAGTCAGTCGAAGAAACTAATCTCACATCCATCCTTCTGCTAAGGAGCAATGTTATGGGTGAAACACTAAAAGCAATAGTGGGAGTGAGGCACATTAGCCGTCTAAGAGCAGCATCAAGAGGCTCCGGCTCATGTGGGTGTCGTGTCTGTGTAAATCCCTTGGTCACTGCACAAATATGTCTTGCGATTCCTCTTGATCATCTATTCCTTTACGTGCCTTGATGTGCTCTGGCTTCATGCTAAGCATGAATTTAAACGCCGTGGCAGCTGCTTGACAGAAGGTCCTTGCATTTTTCTCGCCCCCTAGCCTCCTTGCAGCGCTGGGTTCATGTGTGAGTGTAGCAAAGATTTACAGGCAGACATAAAAGTCCACCATGCGCAGAGAAACAGACACAGAAAGACAGAGGCGGTGGCAGGAGTGCTCGTGTTAGTGCGAAGGAGTGTGTGGAGCCCACATATTATCATACCGATCCCTTAACAACCAACAGAGATTCATTCTCATTTCATCTCAACATGTCAGTCTGCTCGACCAAAGAGCCCCCATCATTACCATCACGAACCTCTGAAGTGAGAAAAGAAATCTATTTCCCGAAAGCAACCAACATGACTTGAATCCATAGCAGAGGAGAGTTCTTTTCCACAGCTCTGACACATCTCAGTGCATCCGCCGGTTAACCCCACACTCGCTCCCCCATGGGAGGCATCCAGAAGGGGGGGGCGAGGCAGGAATACGCAGCAGTTCTGTAAATGGGAGAGGCTGATTAGTTGTCATGGGTGAGAGACGCTCGAGGCAAAGGGGTCAAATGTGTGGTAAAGGAACAGGAAAGTAAAGCGATTGTGAGAGGGTGCTGCAGCGGGCGGACGTCCGCTGGCGTGGGACGCGGAGACGCAGGGGAGACAGTGGGAGAGGGACGGGACTGGAGGGAGAGGACAGGGAGGATTTTCAGCGGAAGCCAAGTGCTCCGTCTAAAAATAGTCCTGATGATATGAGCGCATTCAAATGAGTGTTTGTGTGTGTGTGTGTGTGTGTGTGTGTGTGTGTGTGTGTGTGTGTGTGTGTGTGTGTGTGTGTGTGTGTGTGTGTGTGTGTGGGCGAAGGGGAGAGCGAATGAGTGAGTGAGCGACCGCTCCGAGTGGCAGACAGAACGAATTCATTACACTTTATTTGCAAAAGTGCAGAATGTCCAGCTTCTTGAACAAATGACAGGCGACAAGGCCTGATTAAGTGAAAGACTGATTTCCAACCGCTAAGACAAATGTTTCGTCTGAGGATGTTTGCAACAGTCACGACTACAGCAACCTTACACGTACAGAATATGTCCAAATCTAGATAGTGTTGTTTTCTACGGAAATGTAATGTAAGAAAGCCATCTTTTGCTCTAGAGTGGGATCATTAGGGACGTTTTAGGGCTTTGCTGAGGTTTCAAAACTGGAACGAAGGATCATGGGATTTTAGCTCTATTGCTACTGACTGGCAGATTCCTGCTATTGTGGTCTGACTAATACCAGTTATTCTAGACGTCTCGACGACACACACACACACACACACACACACACACACACACACACACACACACACACAGCGAGAGGAAATGAGCAGGGTGACATGCAGAGCAGCCATCTCCGCTGACAAGCCATGTGCAACTAACATGATAAGGGTTTCCTCAGGTGGCTCTCTAAATACGGCTTACACTTATTACAGACGGGGAAGCGGATGGTAGGAACGAAGAGGGCAAAGGAGAAATCGGGGGCAGCAGAGATAGAGGGGGATTGAATGATGGCCGTGAATGCAATTAACACTACAGGCACATCACATTTCTTCTTTTATTGGCTCTTTATAAAGAAAGCCTGAATGAAAAAAAATGGCGTATAAACAATTACAGCCTCAGCGATGATGATAGTTTGAGACAAAGGTGAGATACGAGGTCCTTAAAGTATCGTTGGACAGCAGCGAGCACATTTACCTTTAGTATCCTTTTGTAATTATCATGTCTATAAGGCCTGAAAGGCTGCAAATAGGACAAAAGAGAAACGGCTCACGTAGAGGGAGATAGACAAATAAGTGCTGTCTCGCTAAATGGCAAGCAGAAAGCGATGGAACAAGTTTTAGTCACAGATCAAAGTGAAAAACGGCGGTAAGTGGTGTTAAGTGGTATGTGTATGTGTGTGTGTGTGTGTGTGTGTGTGTGTGTGTGTGAGACACAGCCTGCAGCCGGGGTCAGAGTTGCATGCTGGTGCTATAGTAAGCAGACAGGACACGCGCGTCCCATCCTCCGCCAACACTCATTAACACCGCGCGGCCCTTTGGACGCCGGTGTTTAGCATTCTATAATGACTTTCCCTTCGGAGCGGCAGGCTTGAATGTCACTCACAGTCAACTGCGGTTTGCGTTGCGAGGCGCTGACGTGCGTGGGTGGAGCAGTGGGCGCCGTGTTTGTGTCGCTTTCCTGATGACTGAAGACAAAGTAAACAGACACTAGACGCCTCTTCTGAAAATGAGTACAGGCAGAGAGGAGAAGAGGAGCGGGCGCGGCAGCGGCAGCGTTTAGCGAGCATCACGGCGATGCGTTCGGGGACGTGTTCTCGGCGCGCTCTCTGGACGGACCAAATGCCAGAATAAATGCCACAGACAGTGTGCGTTTTCTGTGGGCATGGCCTTTTAGGCTAGACAGTCTATTATTCAATTAAGAGCCATGAAACCCACTGGCCTTAAATAAAAGCCCAAATTGGATCCAAGTTTGCAAACCGTGCACCGCACGATGAGAGGGAGTGACATTTTTATTGTATAACCTTAAGCTGATGAGGTTGTGCAACGCGACAGGACCATCTTGACATTTGTGAGCAATGCCAGTGTAAACAAAATGCTTAAAAGCGAACCGATATACTCCCATAGACTAATTAGAAAAGGTGAGCCTGAAAAATCAGCTTGTGAATGGACTGGAATATTAATTTAATGGCAATCGAGGAGAAGCACAAAAGCAGCAATTTGATATGAGACACCATCTTCTCTTTATTCATATTGTAGTGGGTCTCTTTGGGCTATGAAAAAATAAATATATAATGATGTGATACACATTTCATTTTGAAGAACTGATACCAGATTAGGTGGAGGTGCCCTGGTTTTTAGGGTGCATCCTGGAGCGGCATCTCTACAAAGGCTGCTTCAGATGTGAATCCTACCTATATTAGGTTTGGTCAAGAGCGTGGATCTGTTTTCTCGTTAGTGTATGTGGTCAAGCATGGATTAATTAGCAGTAACGTAATTAGCACCGTCACCTCTCATTAACTTGGACGTGCAGACCCCCCCCCCGTGTCCCTCTTGGCCTCTCCCACCTTCCCTTGTGTCCCGTGTGTGTCCCCCAAACAGCCTTCACTCTCCCTCAGCCACTTTTTGTCTCCTGACGGATTTCTTTTCAGTCCTACATGCTCACACCTCTCATTTCTCACATTATTGTACTTTTTTGTGGCCAATTTCTTTTCTTTTCTAAGCATCTTTTGTTATAAGTAGGTAACCTATATAAAAGTGCGGTTACACATAAAATGAGTTAAAACAAAATAAATATGTTAGTACATACAGTATATCATATCCCAGAAAAACAATATAAAAACATCTCAAGTGGCTGCACAAATCTGAAAAAAAGCTGAACAGCACATTTAATTAAACACAAACAGGCGCCCTGAGTGAGAAGTTCCACCGAGTTTCCAGAGCTAATCTGAAGTTGGCTGGCAGGTAAGACCGACTAGCTCTGGGCTACTGTTGCTGGCTAGCAAGTTATTGTTCGGCGTGCCATTGAACGCACCATGCCAATTTGTAGTAATTAGCTTCCAGCACTACCTGTTCCGCAAACACATGCAAATGGCTTCCGTGAGTCTCCGACGCAGCCCCAGACTCGGCCTCTCTATCATCCTGGCTTTTTCTAGCATGCACTCGTGCAGCCTGCGTGTGCCATCCAACGGAGCATCTGTGTGCGAGTGTGAGAACGAGCGAGAGCGCAGGTGAAAGGCGTGTCAAGGTTGAGTGAAGGCAATCTGTTTTGATTAGCTGCTATTCATCGGAGAAACGATTACCGGCCCATAATAGAGGTGTAATGCATGGATAGCATGATATTACATTGGAAAATCATATACCAAATACAAAATAGACATGTTTGGGAGAGAGTGACAAGTTGCTTTGTGTATTTTTTTTAATGCATATTCGCACAGCTTTTATCCTGGTGTCTTATATGATCCTATCTAAATGCTGTGTGGTATCTGAAGCTACAGTAATTGGCCCATGTGAAAACCTCTCGTCGGTTACAAGGACATCAGTAAAATGAGAGTGATACAAGGAGAAAAATCTCCCTCCGTGCTTCTTGTCTCTTAATATTATATAATGAGACAGAGAGGATCCCCCTCCACCAGCCTCATGCATTATTTCACCTTCATTAGACATTAGCCAGAGTGCAGTATTGGGCCAAAGAGAGGTAAGAAAAAAATAAAAATCAGAGCCATCTGAAGATTGCACAAATTAGGAGTGACACACTTTGCTTTTCTTGTCAGTGTCTCATACGATTCGGGAACAAAAGCGGAGCCATTCAAATGAGCGGTGCATTCAAAATACAAACAATAAAAGCGTTGAGAACGTTCCGCCAGACTGATCGATGGTCTGCCAGACGTCGCTCGCTGCTCTTTCTGGCGTGGTGTCAGCGTGTGCGCCTCCTCCGTGCCGACGGTCGAGGTTGACTGAGGACATGTACATGAGAGACACTGTAAAGGCAAGTCCAACAATAAGTCGTGATTGATTTTGTCCCCTGCCATTTAGAAAAGAAACACATCTCCCACAGGGCCCAGTGAGATAGATTGTGTACCAAGAATGCCATTGTTACTGAAAAGCACATTTTCCCTGACAAGGCAGGGCCATTCCTCCTCCTCCTCTCCCTCTTTTCCACAATGACAAATACGCTTAGCTTGATAGATGGTATTGTTTCCAATCACACATCCCTCCATTTCTCTTTTCCCCCCATATTAAAAACACGCAAACACACATATACTGTACAGTCAGCGTGCATGAGGACGCTAACGGTGAGTCCACGCGCTGTGCCGCGCATAATATTCCTCTCCGTCAGCAGGGACGTTTAAGCTCAGCTGGACAGGAACAGATAAACCCACAGAAGCTTTAGATTAACGTTAAGAAAGCTTGTAAAAGGGCGGGATGCAAAACACAAACAGTCACAAACATGAGGACAGCGACAGAAGGACAATAGGCAAAGAAATGTAATCCAAGAAGGTCGAGCCAAGGATGTTCCATCAAAATGCAAGGCTAAACTTGTTTCTCTGAACAGCGACTGAATAAAAAGAATGTGTAGTGACATATGTACAATTAAAATGCTTGGAATTCTTTATTTCCAAATGAATTGACATTTTAAACTCAATCCCATTGTTATATGAAAAATGTGAAAAATCGACGTGACAGGAACAAGAATGAAACTATGCAACGCCATCATCCAGTCAAACATGGGATACAAGCGATGATGGTGTTCAGTCCTCCACTTCTCCAACTATCAGGCTGGTGTGGTTACAACAAAAGCTTTGTGGGGTGATGGAGCCACATTGTCATCATGCAGGACACTTGCTGTGTTTTCTCATCTGCTAGGCGGCTCCTGTTGATTACAGCTGGCTGCCAGGAAGACGGGAATTAATCAGTGCTGTCAGATCACGAAGCATTTGATCAGGCGTTGGAGCTCACTGACTCACTGACACTCGACTTGTGCAGAAAATGCACAGAACGCCAATTATATTGCTAAATGCGCTTTATAAGAAAGTTGTGTAATGTTCACAGTCGCCTTCTGCTACCTAATATTATGTTGACTGAAAATAGACTCTAAACAGAAGTGGAGCTACAAGGGCAGGGCTGTCTTTTGTCTTCAAAGTACTGGAACACAATGTTCGCAGTGCTTCTGATTACTGCCAATGCCAATATACCTGCATAAATGTCTACAGACAGCATTACCCTATAAACAGGGTCTTGTTGGGTAAATTCTGAAGGAACCAAACATACTACTTACTCCTATGCAAATACTACAGGTTGGCAGTGAGAATAACTAACGTCAGTGGTTGGAGATATTTGAAAGCAATTCAAGCCAACACAGGCGAAGCTGATGGAAAACTCCCCTTAACTGTTCTCTGTGACTGAGACCGAGCATAGACGAGAGAGACACACACCAGCGACGAGGCGAGGAGATTGTATTTTTTGCTTTCGTATATGTGATACGATTCACCAGCAATAGAGGGGGTACAAGCATATTCAATGAACAACAGAAACTTGCAGAAATCCAGCGTTAATCTCCCATGTGACCCTCTGCCCACCCACTAAGTCCACACAGTTATGGATATGGCAGCTCCAGGGAACTAATTTCATGTAATTTAATGCTAAGTACTAATGAATAAAAGCCTTAAAAAGGTTATGAACCGACATGTTCATATTCATATACTGAGCAGAACTGAAATGACTCCTGTACTGTAGATTTCATTTGATCTCAATAAAAAAAAAACTTTAACATCTGCACTGATGTATTGACATTACACCCATTTGTCTTTGAAGTGAAAATAATGTAACAAGTTTCAACATTTGAAATATATCCATTGTATCTATTTCCAAGTCAGAAATATGGTTAATGGTTGTTTTATGGTAGAATAAAGCTTAAATATATTGAGCACTAAAACCGAGTCCTGCAGATGGGCTTGGAAAAAAAAACACTGATGCTGACATTTTATTCTTTCAGTTAACCACATTTAGCATAATTAATATGGCTGCAGTGCTATGATTTGAAAGATGATTTTTTTTCCACAGTGGTCACACAAAAGGACGCCAACACGAGACCATCTGCCTCTCAAAGCCACCATATCTATTATCCTGCTACATTTTCTCCAAACCCAGCTAAATATGGAATTTCATTATTCTTGGTGAAGAAGTGTCATGGGAGCAGGCTCTTCCTATTCTCTGCCACTCCTGGCTTAATTAGAGTTCTGTAATTACTGGGACTCTAATTTCTAGGTTGAGGAGACGAGATGTGTATTGGTTGCCAAGGAAATCCTGTGGATTTTCATGCAAAGCAACGCTAAGTACTTTCACGCTGATACAATCATATAAAAAGTGAAGATAAATTGTGGTTGGTTTGTTCCATTATCTAGGCTTATTTTCCAATTTTTAATCAGTGGGGGTGCTGACATAATAACCACCAGCCCTGACCTGTAGCACACCTCCTGATTATGGAGTCAGGCAGCTATCTGCCAGAAACACAGACACTTGGCCCGGGTCCAGCCGCACAGATTACAACAGGTAGAGCCATTTTTGATGCTTGCTTTGAGCGTCTGGAGAGGAGTAGGCCAGTCCTGGAGAGATGAGCCGATTGTGTATTACTGCTGAGCTGACGATTATGAAATCTGAGGCAGTAAAGACTCCTGTTTTCAGATTAATTTCCCTCAAGCATCTGTTTCTAAATGGGGGTTTTATCCCTAAAGCCATGGCACCTTCAGCTGTTTTATTCCCCTCTAAGCAGCACAGCCAGAGAAATGCACTACAATCTTCAATACAAGTAATTAGCGCCACAATCAGTTCCGTCCGTGGCAAACTGTGTGCCTAACAGGAAGGAGGAGGAACCCGTGTAAGCAACAGATTCACTCAGAGTAATGTCAGCTATTGAAACGCACACGAATAGTCCCTGCACTGGCAAATCTGTGCCAATATACAGAACAGTGACTGCATATCATAATTACTATTGGCACCTAGTGTTGTACACTCACTCGGTTTAATTTACACGCAGCTATATTAGGAGGCTTGTAAAAACCAATGAGCTCTTTTACCCAGGTCTTTTTTTTTGTCTATTTATACTTGAAAGTCATTTCGAAATAAGTTAATTTCCCTCTTCATCAATCGTGGGGATGCTACACTCTGGGCAGGAGGCAGGGGGCACCCCGGACAGATGACCAGTCCACAGAGACCGACACCGTTTTTATTGGTCGCTTTGATCTGTTTTCCATAACTAGGTTCCACTTATTTTCACTATTCCAGCAGTGCATCAGACACATGTAGCAAATGTCTAAATCCGTTCTCATTGGATTGACACATTTTCTCCTCTTCTCTCCTTATGCAAAACACCGACGTCATTTAAACAGTCTAAACTCCATTGTTTTAGCTTTGTGACCAACGGAAAACCATCTGTTCCTAACTATTAGAAATCAGTAAGACCAGTATAAACTCACCATAGCACCTGTTTGACACTCCTCCTCAAAAATCTTCAATTTACTATCAGTCTTTAGACCTTAAAAACAGTACCAGGTCTGTGTTGTTCTTTACCAGCATGGATGGAGGAGGTCTAAAGGAGAGACTGAGTATCAACAGTGGCTGTGTCTCATCCTCCAATAGATTTGGCTGTATTTTAGTTTATGTATTTTCTGGTTACAATAATACAGTTTTCTGCCACAGTGAATGTAATGTATTTAACTTATCAAAGCATTTCATCTGGATCCAGTTCTTCGCATAAAAGATAAATTTGACATAAACTACAAAGACAACAAATAGCAACAGGCTCCAATGACAATCAATGATGCCCTGATTCACACTGAGATCAGTGGTTTGTATTTCGCTGTCCACTGTGTTATGACTGATTGGACGTGTTTATGTACTTGGTTGCGAGTTGTATTGTTTGAAGGCAGAATGGGTTTTTGCTGCATATTTTCAGTGTTTTGACACGGTTAGAACCTTTTGCCAACAAAGCGTGTCATTATGACATTGGAGTCGCTGTTTAGACCGGTGTGTGACCCGTTATGAAAATGGGTTGTTTCACTGGATGGAAAGTGACTGATAAAAACTGTAAGTCAACAAATAAGTAAATAAATTAAATAAAAATGAAATGAAAAGCATTTACAGCTAGCGTTACTAACCAAAGCGCTGGAGATAACAGCACATCCTTTTGTGTAAAAAGCTTACGTGCAGAACAGAACACTCAGTCTGTGGCCGCACGTCTGGCTGTGCAGCCGTTTCGACGCGGTGCCAGAAAATGCACATCAGCAAAGTTGCAGGAACACATTTGATCATCAACAATAGGACGGCTGTCTCCGCGCCTAGAAAGGATCCATTTATTTGTCGTGCGTGCTTTTCTGCCAAACAAATCAATTCCCGCTGCTAAACAATCCGAAGCCCGGCTGCAACCAGTTGACGGCAGCGGGGAGGGGAGGCCACGTCAAAGGACTGAATTGAATCCAGCAACCCAGTTTGTGGCGCGTTTGAAGCTTTCTTTAATTTCATATTGCCATGTTCACTTCCTCAATATTTCTCACATTGTTCCTCTCCCATACTGAGAATAGACGAGACTGAAGCTGCTCTGAGTCACTCACTTCGCGGGTCAAAGTCACACACACACACACATCGATTCTGGCTTCTCTAACCACATAAACTACTCTCTTTGTGGCCGAATATCCATCAGTAAAATCAGCTTTTCCTCAGGTTCACCAAAATTTCAAAGAAAGGATCTGCTTCAGGTTAAGGAATCAAAATGGCCACAATCCTTTGTGGACTGTAAAAATTGGGCAGTGTTAGCTTTATTTTTTTCCATATTGTGATTGGACCTACAGAGCCACAGCAATCTGACTTCTGAGAAACATGCTAAGCGATTTTCAGGTATCAGTAGGAGAATCTCTTCAGCTTCAACTTGCTCTGTCCATACAGAGACAATTCCACTGTCCGTGCTCCGGCGGTTCCCGTCTCTATGCCAGGCAGTTTAATTTATCCTTTAACCAGGGCTGTCCAGCCGCCTCCCACACCCGTGTTAGCTTTGGCAACTAAACCTGGAGTCGACCCAATGTTAGTTAATCAGAACAGAGACAATCTCAGTACCCACTTTTACTGATTTTCTTCAAAAGCCTACAAAATTGCTTATTAGACAACTACTGTAAAAAATGTTTCTGTTAAGTGTTTCCTCCCAGGAAAACATTCCGCAGATAAAACCAGACGGTTTTATCTCTGTAGAGGTAATATTTATGGACGAACGTTTTGTTAGGATGATGAATCTGACCAAATCTACTGTAGACTCACTCCACTTGACCCAAAGTTACCATGAGTCAGACGACAGCTAACATTAATAAATGAGCGTAGGGTTGACGAGCCATTAAAAAGTACTTTGAAGCTCAATTTAAGAAAAAAAAATGGTTCCATAAACCTGCTCCGTGTAATTTAAAAAGAGAAATAGACTATGTCGGAGAATATTTGTACAAATTAATATAAATGTCATTTTGCAAAATCTTTATCAAAATGAAGCAGTGGCCATGATCACATGGTAACACACACCATATGCCTTTATCTGTGAAACACATGTATTAAGCTAAGAGGTGTGTAAGAGTGAAAGATGCTTCAGAGAAGGGCAGACACTGGCAAAAACACAGGTAATATGTCCAATAAAAGTGACAAGAAGGGAAACATTATTTCACTAAATACATAAAAGTCAACACAAATATGCTTCATTGCTCAAGGCCAAAATAAGGGCAACTCAAATAGAGGGAGAAGTAGAAGAGAGAAAATAGAGCACTGGAGAAGGAGATTAAATGTTTAATCTGTCAGGTCCGTCTCCTTCTACAGTGTGGCTCCAGGCTTTGTATATTTGCATATTTATTTTATTTACATAACTATTTACATAATTAACATAATGAGAAGCGCACCATGCCAGAGCGTCATGGTGTGGCGACTAACCCACAGCTTCGAAATAGCCACTGGATGCCTACATATGCAAAGCCTTTGACGCCAGAAGGACCTCTCCATCTGATCTGCCCCTCTGCTATCAAGACCAGGGGGGTCCACACGCACGCACGCACGCACGCACACACACACACAGGTAGGTTGTTATTGAGGCATCAGTTTAGGCTGAATGACTGTAGGCATTGAGCAGCAGATTATCTGTAACAGATAATGACCAACAGCAAGGTCACCAGTGTTCGATCTACTGATGCTGAAATGTGCTTCAGGACAGTTACACTAAGGTCTAGTGTCGCTTTATGTCTAGCTCACTGATTTCATTCTAGGCCAGGAGGTTAAGTGGAGCTCATGACTTCCATCACGGACATTTCTGCAAAAACAGAAACAGAAGCAGAGCACATAGTGACACATAAGGAGAGAGACACTTCACTGAATAAATAAGAGAAAAGAAAAAAACACTGAAATGTGGCTCGTTAAAAAGTTTAGCCTTCACACTTGTTGATGAGACATTATGACTGCACTGGATCATTTTCACACAATTGTGCTGTCTAGCGTCTGTGGGCACGAGTCACTTTATTTTCTGGGGAACGTGGCCCAAAGGACGTTTTTTAGAATTAAAGTTAAATATACAGTACCACGTTAAAATGTCATTTGTGCGGTAAATTTCCTTTGATGTGAGAATGTGCACTTAAGAAGCGGCCTTACAGCTTAGATTTAAAAGAATGAGTCTGCCTGTGGGAATGGCAAGAAGAGCTTTTAGATTATTAACAACATTCTGCTGTTAGTGAGAGAACTAGTGAGTTTCATTTAGCTATTCAACCTACAGGGCATGACAACATTTCACCACAGTTTCATCTCGAACAAAGCGAACTAATTGCAACAATCCAAACTTCCATTAAGAGCACATAGCGTACAGCTCTGAAATATTTTGCATACTGCAACACACACACACACACACACACACACACACACACACACACACACACACACACACACACACACACACACACACACACTCCTCAGTCATGAGTCGTTGGACCCTTAAGAACGGTTTGCACTGCAGAACGTAAACAAAGCTTTTTAATGTTGGGTTACAATTGGAGAGAAATTGTTATTGCCATTGGAACTGTGGCTTAAAAGAAAAATAGCTGAATGAAAGTGTAAATGTCAAGGTATCCCTGGAGAATAAAAAAAAAAACAAAAAAACATTGGCATCACTGGCTCGCAACTCATAAACACTGAACGAAACAAGGAGAAGAGCCTCAGGGACAATGAACACAGAAAGAGGAAAAAAAATAATATACAGCTGATTAAAATTCAGAATGTCAAGGCATCCTTTTAACCATTCAACAAGTGTCTGTACCTCCTCTCTCTATCCATCCCTCCATCTCTGCCAAGGACACCATCCCTGCTGTGGTTACCATGGAGACAAGCCCAGAAGGGCTGTGGGCGAGACATGTGAGGGACTGTGGGTGAGCGAGCGTGCATGCACACACACACACACACACACACACACACACACACACACACACACACACACACACACACACACACACACACACACACACACACACGTGTAAATCTCTGCTCCTGTTTGCTTTCACATGACTCCTCAAGTCCTCTCCTTTTTTATGGTCGCATACATGTACAGGTAGCTTCACAATCTTAGTCACTGAAGGTGTGAATTTTACTATAAAAAGTGTTGGCAGAGAGACTAGAGGGGTCAAAGACGATTCTTTTACCTGTATCATAACTGAAGAATGTTGTGTTTGAAATCATCTGACTGACATTGTCCTTGACATTCATATTTTCTCAGCCTTCATATCATCTTGATGTGTGTGTGTGTGTGTGTGTAGTACTGTATGTGACAGCGATATTTCACCTCATTTGCTCAATGAGAGATGAGAAGAAAGTGCCATTTTCTACGCCAGCCCTCTCTCATTTAAAAGACGCTAATGTTTTGCTTTCACCATTCTATTCTAAAAAGCCTGACGGCCCAACATCAAAGTCTTCTTTTCCATGCCAGCGCACAGAGGTGTGCAGAGGTGATAAACACATTATGCAAAAGTTTATGCGTAGGATATTATCAGTTTGAGCAGAATGTGGAATAAGACCTAATTTAATGGCAGAAATCTAGATGTGGCAGTAGCGTCCCATTTATTGATTTCACGTAGAGCTGTACTGTAAATGTAAGCAGTTCTAAATGTGAGGAGCTTGGAAACACACAAAGGGAGAAACACACTGTAATAAACTAGCCTCACAAAACATCAAGCAACAGAACAATAAGCATATTTCTCCTCATTCATTTGCTTAGAAAAAGCAGATAACAAAACTAAAACGGCCTCCTCTGATTGAGGGATGGGTGAAACGCTTAGAACCTCAATCCGCAATAAATTAATTTAGTAAGGTGTCAGTGTCAAGCAACATGCATACACTGGGATACACAATGCACATACTGCAAGAACATTAACATACAAATGAAATGCAGTGGGAAATTTGCTACAGTTAGAATCATGTTCATTGTTGTATATTCTAAAGCCTGACGTTCTGCATTAAATCATGCAAATTATAATTCACTGAACCAAAGGCTAAATTTTATACACCAAACTACTGGTTGCTCTATTCTACCCTGCTGTGTGACCTCAAATAACCTTCCCCTGTCATTTTCTAACATGCTTCTCCTGCAATTAATCATTTTTCAGGACAGTCCATTTTCTGGAGTCCCAGAATTATAAAACCAATTTCCATTGATGTTTTAGGTTTTGAAAATGCACCAGAAATAGTGGAGATAGAGCAAGGGGCTAATAAGAAAGACATAGAGACTAATATGCTGCAGGTAATTACCCTCATTAAACAGCCATGTATTCAGACAGACAGGAGTTCATATTTTTCTGTGTGTGCATGTGTGTGTTTGTTAACAAGTGTGCGTATGCCTTTATGGTGCCTCGGCTCGACCCGTGGCATTGATGGAGCACCATCACTCTCACCTGGGCTGAAAATAAAGTGGGTCCTTTGCTAGGCCCGGTCAGGATGCGCTGTTTGCTGTCAGCGGTAACATTTCTCAGCCTGTGTACGACAGAACACTTTCCGTATTTCCAAATGACTTATCAGCAGATGTGCTATTTAGGCAAATGGCCTGAGCTGCAAGGTTGAATGAAGGGTGATGTATCTGGTTGCATAAGGTCAGGGACTGAAAGTACCATCGCAATTGATCTGAGCCATCTTGGTGATTATTAACTTATTCTTACACACTATCTAGCATTAACAGCAACCACTGACCTTCACTCAGCAGCACTGTTTCGCAAGTTTGTCTGAAGGTCAGTTAAATAACTGACTAGTCTCCTCCTGTATCTAAGCAACAGTTCTGCATTCATAAACATCAGTCACTTTATCAAAAGGACAGATGGAATAAAAGGAATGAACACAATTATTTACACCAATAAACAATTACGTACTGTACAGATGTACAAACAGTGCTGGTGTCGCCTGGCCTCAGCCGTTCCTCCTGACAAAGAGAGAGAATTCAAATGAAAAGATTAAAAGGTTTTGTTGTGCACGCCCACGTGGTTTTGATCCACCACAGGTGTGAGGTAAGGGGAGTTCAGGCAGCGGCTCTGACGGAGAGCAGACACAGGAACAAAATCACATTCAGGCCAAACATACAGTACAGAAGAACTATGATAAAGATTTGAATAAAAATACTGTGAATGCTGTCGACAGTAAAACAGTAAGACTGTAATAGTTGAAGGCAGTACTACTGAAGGACCTGAAGGACTTCTCAACTGCATAAGACATAAAGAAGAAAAAGTATTTTCTATTTATTTGTCCCACTTCAAGCAACTGCAACAGTAACACTAGTTTACTGGCCCAGTATCAAACTGGTCTGTTTTACTGATCTTTTTTTTCCCCACCAATTCCTGTTCCATAGCCTTACGAGTCAATTCAAGGCCACAGCAAGCCGTTTTTAACTTGATGACAAGGTGACATTACCGAACTGGAAATGTGAGGCTTCTATGGCTCAAAAGATTTTCTCAACTGAGTGAAGAGCAAAAAAATCCGTCATGCGAGGCTAAAGCAAAAATACATATCGGTTTTGGATCAAAGTTTTTGCAGACATGCAACTTTTCAAACAGTACAGCGAACACAAGCGTCTGTAATGTCGACTCAACCTTCTTTCTCTGCGTTACATCAGACGACGCAGGTTATTGCTTGGTAATCCCTGCCTTGTTTTTGTCACAAAGTATAATTCATAACTCCGTATCGTACACCTACGCACCAAAATACAAAACCAAGCACGCGTGCGCGCTCTCCGCTCTGACACTCCGTCGGTGCCATATTCACCAAATGCAACAGGTGTGACAACAGCCTGTGTGAACTCTATGATTCTCCACGTGCACAGTGAGTAGGTGTTTGTGTTTTGATGATTAGCTGAGGATGAAGGCATGCCAACACATTAAGCTTCAAGCCGCCAAAACACACACACACACACACACACACACACACACACACACACACACACACACACACACACACACACACACACACACACACACACACACACACACACACACACACACACACACACACACAAACGCACTCCAGAGGGGTTTAGCAACTTCTCACCTACACCCACTGCAGTAATGTAATTGCCTGAATGTCTTTCCGCTGCATTCTATTACACAATAGGCCAAAGCTCGGCCCTTTAATAAAAGTGTGTGTAAATAAAAAGGAACAACCTTGTGTTTTGAAAAAAAATAACTAGCGGCTGGAGAATCGACAGCCCCCATGTTCATGCTCAGTAGGAGAGAATAGTGTTAATGACAGCTGAAGACCATCATTAGCAGCCAATGAAAAGATTTTATCACAATGGCTTCAGACATTTTTAAAAGGGTACAGTGGATGTTAGCTGCCTGCATCATTTGTGGACTCTGGTTATGTGTAATCTCTGAATACAGTTGTTGGCATCAGTGTTTGGACTCATGTCTCGTTCCTGTTATCTGGCAGGTCCTCTGCCCTTGGATTTCTTTTGTTCAGACCCATCTTGTCAAACATTGATGCGGATTTATCTTTGAAACAACACGTGAGTACAGTGCTGAAATTAACCAAATCCCCTGCAATGGGGCTTCCCTACACAGATCACTGACTCGAGCTCCAACACATGGTACAAAAAGTCTCCAATGCTCAGGAGCACCAGTGTGTCACCGGTGTAATGATACAGTCTCTTTTGAGAGAAGCTCTTTGCCTTGGGGGAGTAGCAGAACTCTAATCCCTGGAGACTAGGCACTGCTGTTTAATACCTGTTTTCACATTCATGTTGCATTCAAAACAGTTGTATTTCAGGTGTTTAGCAACAGTAATTAACTCAGTGCATGCCACTATAAAAAGGATATACAAAATTAAGAAAAAAACCTTCACGGTTACAGTTGTCAAATACCTAAACAGGCACTGAAAATTACAGTTGTTGACATTTAAAGTCGGTCTCTGAGGAGTTACACGCGTCAGCGCTGTGCAACACTAGAGCTGTCCCTTCAGCACCATGGACAGCAATCCTCTGTGCTAAGCAAATCATTTGACTGCAGCGTATTTGAGGCTGCTGTTGAGTTAATTTCAAACCGACTCAGTGTCACCATTTCACAAAAATGGTGTGCAACACAGCATGTATAATGTATGTAGCCCGCTGAGGAAAAGGAACCGACACAGACAGACCTGACAGCCCCAGGGAGTCAAATGAGTGAAGGAGAAAAGTTGATTATAAGGTTCTTAACGACTCTGCTAATTACCATTGATGCTAATTAGCTGAAGCTCCAAGTTAACTGCACGGAGGGTAATCAGTGTCTGGAACGAGACAGAAGTTAGAGTCAAACTATCATCGCTCAACCCTTCATGGGGCACAGTAAGACGCCGTAGTCTGCACTGTTCTGTCCCAGAAATGTTAGTCGCTTTTTACAATGACATCTGACAGACCCTCTAGACAACAGGAAGTTTTAATTATAAGCCTGGTTTGACAAGGAAACAGAGCTACTTCATTGAAAGAAATGTCAATTCTTTGGCAATTTCAAACCTTTATAGTAAATAATGTTTATTTATTAATGTTTATTAATCATAGTGATTAATGAACTATTTCTCAGAAACACGCATTTCCCTATAGCTTGACTTATGTGATCGGTGGCTGTTATTTTATGCCGTAAATCCAGGTTTCTCCCGATGCTGAGTTACCAGCTTAATCTTCTCCCAGGCTGTCAACACAACAACTGCTGGGGCTGATTTACTGTGGTCAGCTTCAATTACCAAGCCACAGAGCCAAAGGTATTGCTCAGGGTTTGGATGGTCATACGTTTCAGGGACAATTATACTTAATGAGACTGCCTTCAATCCATCTGCATGTGGGCTGAGGGATGCTTGACAAATCCGTCCTTCAGAGGGCCTCCTCCTCACTCTGATCTATGGTTCTGCTTCATTTCCTCTGCCTGTCATGCTGTGTGTAGAGCCGCTATCAGTATGTTTCACCTGGCGCAACGTCCTACCAGCAAATAGATCGACTGTGTGACTGATATGTCCGTATGAGTTTGGTATTTTTAGTTTAGAAAAATATATATTTCTCACACTAATAGACTATGATAAATGATATCGGACAATGAACAATCAAGTTTAAAGGCATCTTCCAGTAGCTAAAGGTCATTTGGGATTTCTGCTAGTGTCACTATTCAATATTTTATAAGCAATAAGATACTTAAATTAAGGATATCTGATAATAACAATGAACCTTGGTGAGCAAAGATATAGCATGTTAGAGGTTAAAGCAAAGTGACAGCATAAATTATTTAGTACATCTACTCAGTATGGGGAAAAAGATCTTGCTCACATTCGCACAATCCTCAAACTGACTGAGTATTGATTTTTTTTCCAAAATCTGAATTTCAAGAAGGACAGTAACACCTTTTTTGTAGTAAATAATAATAACTATAACATCAAACCTTTAGAGGAGCAGATTTAGCCATGCTGGTCATCACCCATGTCTTGGAGCTGCAGAAACAGCTTGGCTTCATTAATCTGATCTATTTTCTCCAACAGGCTTTGATCCTCTGCTGCTGGAGAGTGTATGTCTCTGAAGGGGCTCCAGCCCAAGGGGAGCGTCTCCTGCTGTGATTCCCATCAGAGACCCTGGCTGTGGGGTTGTGCGAACACTATGGTTTTAGCAGCGTGCTGGTTCACCGGGCCTTTCATGCCCCCCAGGGAGCTGGTGTCTACTGGGATGGCTGTTTGATTCACCAGCTTGACCTTGACTCCAGGCAGTAATCACAATATGGCTCCTCATGGTGTTTGTGCACACGGGTTTCGGGGGGGGGGGGGGCAAAAGAACAAGCAAGAGGTGCCAAAGACAAAGGAATAGATATGATTTGTGACATATGCATTCAACTGTGTGTGTCATGTGTTTTTGTGTGTCCGTTTGCGCTGACACAGCTGTCTGTCCTGGACTTTTATCCATGTTTCATGTCCTTTGTTCTAAAACTAGCTCAGGCTTGTGTCTCATACAGCACTGAATGCCACATCCTTTTTACTGTTCCCCGACTCCAGCCTGAGGCTTTTGTGCTGCGTTTGTTTTCCGCCTCACCTGTGTATCTTGCGGTAATTAGATGCATTGCATGTGTCACGCTGAGTTCTATCTTCTGTTAAACTCTGTGACCAGATAGTGATTGAGTTGTAGCACTCTTTTATCTTCTCCTTGGTCGCCTGAGTTCTCCCCGTGGGCCTGGCACTCTGGTTTAATTCGTTGTGGTAAGAGAGCCTGTACTGTTGCACTACACGGTAATCAGTCAGAGCTGCTCCACAAACACACTACTGGTGCACAAAGACACAATATTAATGAGAGAATAGCAGCACTGGGAAATATTTAACAGTGTCAACATTCAAAGAACACAGAACACAATAGAGAAAGACTTCAATCTAAATGAAAAAATCAGTATTTGCACTGCCCTTAGCATTGAAGGGGTTTGCCTTCTAATGCTCTTTAAAGTGCAACAATAGATTAAAATAGAGTCATTGATTTTGTATATGGATATATTTGTATTTTGTAATTTTAATACTCTGTTTCTTGTTTTCTTTTTTTTACTCATACAGTGTGATGAACACTGGCACGAGTCGAGCTTTTAATGCCAGTAGAAAACAATGACGACGGTCAGCTGATGGCTGCTGTGCCTCACAAGCTGGACAGTCTAGTCAACCGGCTTCACCGGCGTTGTTACGTGAAGAGAATCAAAGGAAAAAATTACGGGTTCAAAATATTACAATAATTTGCACTTATCCAGAAAAAGGCAGTAAGAGAAGCAGTAAAAAAGCAGAAGAGACAAATAAATCCAACCTCTCCTCTTTACTGCTGAACATCAGTTATAATGGTTCTGACACAGAAACCGAAACCATCTTTCATCATCATTCCAGAACCACAAAGGAAGGTAACATTTGTTGGCAATATTAGTGGTGTAGCAGGAACTGGTGTTATACTGTATTAACAGTCAATCCAGATTGTAGGTCATCTGTGCTTTGAGAGCCCACTAAAAATAAGCTCATCCCACATCAAACTGTAAAATGTAGATGCTCCCCTTAGATCAGATTGCAGTTAATTCAGAACAGGAAATGAACAGTGCTCAATTCAAATTGTAATGAAAGAAAAACGCATGTGAGACCACACATGGCGGTTTTACAAGAAAAGTACCATTTGCTGGAAGTAGAGAAGGTTTCTCAAAAAGGTGTTAGAACGATGTATAAACCTGTCTTTAACACAAAGTGGTGTTGAAGCCCGCCAAATCCTATTGGTCTGTCGATTTCTGCTGCTACTGAACTGTTCAATTAGAGGTGAGGGTCAGGCTCCGCTACGATCACCTATCAGGACACCAGCAGACCTTCAGCTAGCAGCGCTCAGAGCAGGCAATCAGGGAGCGTGATCTAAGCCCTCAGTGCTAGATAATGACATAACGTGACTACTAACACAGTACTCAAGTGAAGTTAAGTTCACATCCACATACAATGTGCATTTAATCATTAATATGTACATACATTTTATATTTACTATGAAAACACTCACTTGTTTTGCCTGTCGCTTATAGAATGCTTTTATTATATAATTGGGGCCTGTTTAATAGCAGGGAACCTTCCCTGCACGCATCGCTACACACTACAGGGAAATCTCTTTCAGCTGAAACCCCTCCTATCCCACTTTCCTCGCGTCCACCTGCCTCCATGCCGGCTGCCTTCTCTGCTGACCTCACATTACACAGTACAGCACTCCAACGCATCACTCAATTGAACTTGTTGGCTGTTCAAGTTGGCAGTGTGCATTCTCCTACTGGCACAAAGCTGAGCCGTTTATGCTCCTGCTGCTCTGTTAGCGCGAGGAGGCATCGATGCCACACACACAGAGCTACGAACTGGAGACCAAGCACTAGGGCATGTTAAACCATAGGCTACGCTGATAATCTGAATCCTACTGTACGATAGTCAGCAATGCAATGGAAGAAATTACTATTCTAAAATTTACATCACACAGTCTCTGATCTGTCTCTAATATAGAGACCTCTCTAAACAGCATATTACTGCATTAGGATCTATTGCAGCAACATATATATTCACACATATTTACTGGGGTGACACAGGTATAAAGGGGGTAGGATTACAACAAAAGACTTTAATACCTCTGACATTAAATCCATATAGTCAGTTATGTCCTTATCTAATCTATATTGCAGTATAACAGAATGCAGATTGGAAAGTTGCATTTCCACACAGAAGGGTCAGCCAGGCGCCTTGCTGTGTGGAGTTTGCATGTTGTCACTGTGCCTGCATGGGTTCAGTAAGTTTGAGTAAGTCAAATCAATTAGAACGGATGTTCATCCAAGCATCTTAACACTGGCAAGCAACTCTTTAGATAAAAGATTTTCCTGAAAATGCATTTTTGCCTCCCCTATAAGTTAAAGTGAAAAACCTTCATATTTTGCAGAAATATGAAGACAAATGCATCCGGTGTCATTTCCTAGACAAAACTGTTGACAGACCTCCCCAGTGAAATGGCCTCCAGTGTCCCTTCCTGTCAGTGTGCGCTATAGATAAGGCACTGCATGTCCGCGCTGTCAATCATTCAGTCAGTCAGGAGCTGGCTGGTTGCGTCAGGTTATAATTTTGCTCCGAGTTCATCAACTAAAGAGATATCACATCATTTCATCACGTGCTTTCATCAGCCTGACAGATATGCTGCTGCTGGAGGTTCAGCCCTGAAAAATAAAGCTACAGAGACGGCCACCTGCTGAATGCATGTGGATCAAAGTCCAAAAGTGTAGAGCTGATCAAGGACAGTTTGTCCAATCACATGGTAATTATTTAGTTATCAAGAGTCCTGCAAAACAGACTTTTACATCTTTTTCATCTGATCAAGGTAGAAACATAAATACTAAAAGAGGAATTTCTTCCTCATCTCACCCCTTTAAAATCTAACCCTGCAGCAATCTTAATGCAGCTATTAAGACAATTTTTTTTAATTACCGCATGCACACAACCCTGTAAATTACACAAAAAAAACCTGACAGATGTGCATCTGTGTCCGAGCAGAGAATGAGCCGCTTTGGTAGTCGGATGTTTAAGTCATTGCTCATCTGTTGCTTAGGGCGCAATGTAGTCATATCAGAGACTGTCACCAGCTGCCACAGATAACGCCGCATTGAAATTCATGGGGGCTGACTCAGTCATGAATATGACAATACAGGGATGAGATGCTCATGTATGCACAAGCATATCAGCAAACACACTTCACCCACTGAAACAACACACCCTACTGAACATGCACACCCCGAGCAAACAGCCACTTGCCTCGCAGCGGTCAAGATGTAAATGCATTAAAACCCAGTGTGTGACGTGAGGCCGCAGCAGCAGAGTGCCAGCTGACACAGGTGGCACGGAGCACAGATACAACTTATTACAGCCAATAGAAAACCCCCGCCGAGGAGCGCTGCGAAGACAACAAATATGAGCAGCACGCGGGCAAAGAGGAGCAAAGACAGGAGGCGGAGATGGGTTTGAAGAAGAAGCAAGAGGAAGATGGAAGAAGAGGAGAGCTAAATAAAAAAAAAAGTCAGGAGGGGGTGGTGTTGAAACACACACACACACACAAATAGAAAAGATGAGAGGGAAGTGGGGGCTAGTTTGGCTTAACCTCAGGGGGTGTTTTGGATTAGGACTGTCCATTGAGCCAGATTTAAAGGTTGCCCAGCATCACTATTTATCTCACTTGCATCCAAGTGATGGCACAGGCTCAAACACACACAGACACACACACACGCGCCACGGATAGCACCTTGTGCGGTAAGTGAGAGTGTGTATTCATAGTGGAAAGACTTATTGTGTTCCACTGCACCTGTGGCAGGTTTCCAGGGCTCAGTGGAGAAAAGATGTGCTCTTTCAGGCTGGCCAGCAATCTGACCACTCCGCCGCTTAGGAGAGAAGGGAAGTGAAAGCGAGGGAGATGCGAGGGAGAGGAAGAAAGATGAGAGGCGGGGAGGTGGAGAGGTAAGCGAGGGGTGGAGTGAGCGATGGATGAATAGGGAAATGCACGGGGGATGATTTGTAACATGACCACCTTATATTCATCTCTCCTGGTGCCGGGGGACAGGGAGAAGTGGAGAGCAGGGCAGATTCAAGGAAAATCCGAATCAAAGCAGACATGTGACTTCACAGTCAAACACATGCAGAAGCCCAGGCAGCAACTGTGCGTATGTAGATAGGATCTGATTTGATTTTCACCAGACTACAGTGATGTTTTGTGTCTAAACGGAAAGCATTCTGCAGAGCTCTGTTCATCTCACCGCCACACATCTAACTTCATCAATACACTGAATCTCCCCAGGCCATGAAAGAAATGCTCACACTGTACACATGCAAACACACGACAAGGCACATTTTAAAAGACAAAGTATATTTTCATGTATGCACAACCACAGTGTTTTGGACTTAGTAAAGACACAAGTCGCCTATAACATACAGTCAATACTGAGCCTCCATTGATCCTCTATTGCTGCTTTGTTCTGCCATTGTTCTTATTATGCCTCTCACATAGACGTGGTGTATGACAGAGTTCAAATGTGACCAATAATCCAATAACAATGTGTATATTTGTCTCTCTCACACACAATGACTCAAATATCAGCCCAAGCTGTGAGTCGATAGGTAACTAGACAAGGTATACAGCTCATGACAACTAAGGAGGTGTTTGTGGCATTAGCGGGCTTAGCTTTCACCTTGTTTTGTCTGTTTGAGTAATGGCTGAGGACCAATGACCAAACTCAAAGTCTCGGTACCCGCACAACGTACAGTAAAGACAGAAAAAACAACTTACCTTAAGGTTTCAATGGCGACGGAAGCAATAGCCGGGAAACAAACGTCCTGTGCGGCCCCACTTGGTTTAATAACGCGCAGTTCGCCTTCCGGGTCCACGTGGGCCCTGTGTGATCCTCGGTCCAGTGTTCTGAAGTTCGGCGTCGGTTCGCGGTGCCACCCAGCAACTTTACAGAAGCACAACTGTCCCAAAGCAGTTGTAGCTAAACGGTTTAGCATGCTGCGCGCTAGCTTAGCTAAAAGCTAAAGCTAAAAGACGCTGTTTAGCCTTCTTCAGAACTAAACATACACTGTGTATGTGTAAAAACTCGTGTTTTTAGCGTTTAGCCAGACTTTGGCAACAGATTTCTTGAAAATGTGCATTTGTTTTGATTTCGTTGACTCATCTCCCGCCTCCTGTGAGTGATACGACCAATCACTATAGTGTGCAGACAACAAATCACCAATAAGATGAAAGCAAATGATTCCAAGGTCATATCTGTGTTTCTTCATGTAGTTTCAACCTCAAGCACATACGACTGGATTATTATGTATTTAAATGAGTTTAGTAATGCATTTTTATCTTAATCTAGATAACGTGTCATTAATTTAAACAGATATTGAAGCTAATTCATTTTAGAAATACATACAGTACATTTAATTAAAATTATAAAACTAAATATGAGCATCCAACAGATGCTATACTCAGGTTTTAGCAGCTGTCACAACTACAGTTTCTAGCAGTTCTGAGATTCTTCCATGACTTCTGAAAAACAAAAATACAGTACATATTTCTGACCCAATTTAATGATTTGTAAGTGCGGTATGAAGCAAGGGTTTGAAACCAAGACCCACAAATAGAGTTTCAAAGTTACAAAGTCTTCTGAAGTATAATGGAAATTATATCATATCCTTTAATTAGGGGAAACTCTGGGTTTCCATTTCTCTCCAATAAATTAGTCTACTACAAGAGTAGAAAACAGCAGCATCCATTTTGCTCTCCTTTCCCAGCGTTTGATCTTCAGTGCTTCTCTCTGTGTAAGGCATCCTTAATGTGAAACTCTGACAAGTGAACTAACTGACAACCTTGCCGACAAGCCCGCAGGAGCAAAACACCGCACTGGAAGGATATTATTAATTTATTAGATGTATATCAAATATCGGTGAATTACATCATTTAGACAGCGCTTCTGAAAAGCAAATAATCAACGCACTAACGGGAGAAAAGCTGCATCCTGCGTCCTGCAGCTGCTTCACTGTATATAAACGTAACTTGGTGGGACTTTGTGTCAAAGCTGTGATGGCATTTCATATAGCGTTTCCCACAAGACTAAGGTTTCCAGGCCAGACACACAGTGCTGATTAAGACACTGATCCTAGTATTGATGTGCCTATAAAATACAAGATGCGTCAACACATATTGATCCACATCCAAACTCAACACACAATAATCTATCACTAGCCAGCATGTAGCTACTGTGCACAAACACGTACTGTGTGTACACATTCAGTACCGCATAAATACATTCACTCAGGTGTACCAATAACTATGATGTCTATACTGTTCAAGCAGCTCCACCGCACTCACACAAGCACACACACACACACTCTGTAGATCAGCCTGAGATGTACTCAGCATGGGTCTCTGGCTGTAGATCACTGAGTGATGAGACTGAAAGTGACACTTGTGAGAAGCCTCAAGGCAAAATGCATTATATGGGAATCTCCTGTCACAGAGTGTCACCTTTACCGTCCATATACGTGTTGCGAGAAGCTGACATCCACATGTGTGTAGGGGAACATGAGGGTCTATTTCTGTTCCTGAAACTCGCTCATACCTGTAACAGCGCACGTGTGGAAGTTGAAATTGTGTCAAAGTGCAGATAAACTTTGGCACAATATGTGTTACATAAGGATATTATCGCTTTTTGGATAAAACAGATTTGTGGCTGCTTTATTTATATTAGGTTTCATTGATGGCTATGACTGGTCCTCCGTTCCTTGCTCCTTTCATCCTGTGATTCTTTAATTAGTTGATTGACCTCTGCTGCCAGGGCCTAATTAGACATGGTAATTAAGGATTAGATGGGTCAGGAGGGAGGGAGGTGTGTGTGTGTGTGTGTGTGTGTGTGTGTGTGTGTGTGTGTGTGTGTGTGTGCGTGTGTGTGTGTGTGTGTGTGTGTGTGTGTGTGTGTGTGTGTGTGTGTGTGTGTGTCTGTGTGGTGGGTTACAGGCAAGGGTGGGGGTTAGTACATGTGAGTGAACTTGGCTGATAATGGACATGAAGGTCAATTTGTTGTTTTTGGGGGACGGAGAACAGTCTGCCCTCCTCGACAAGCAGCTGCCAGGTTTGCAAGATCACTTCATGAGGAATGTACACAATGTTAATTAACTAGTTTGACTGTGACAGTGAACTGACTAATGTACCCTCACTTCACACCCTCTGTGTGTGAAGTGCTCAACTGGCAATCAATGTAAGAGAAAATGTGTAAAACCTAAAAAGAACTGTATGTGTGATTTTAAAACACACTTAAATTATTATAACACAAAAGCCGCATTCAGCTGCACTATTCAAATCAAATTAATTAAACTGCATATTACACTAAAGGAGCGGATCACATAGAAATAGTGAGGAAACAGCTGACACAATAGAGCGACAAAGTGATCCAACTCACAGCAATTATAAAACCCACAAAAGAACCCGGTAAAAAGAGCTACTGCATGAATATTACAAAACAGAAAACGAGGTAGTAATGAAATGAAATAATAACAAGGCCTAAACAAAACACCTGACAATAGCACAAAATGGGACAGTTCAAAATGATTCTGTAGTCACATTGTTCTCCATTATGCCCTTTTAACGGCTTTAATAAAGTGGAGCTATGCTATTTAGCGCTTGGAAAGAAAAAAGGAGAATGGGACACAAATACAGAAGTTAAGAACGTTCTGCGAGCGACACAGAAGCTGATTAGTTTGCTGTTGAACCAGCTCTCTGCGCTTGGCCACTCACTTACAGTATCACTGACTCTTGTCCACAGCCACAGGAAGAGCGCGAGTCCAGCTGTGAGACTGAAGCGTTCACCGCTGACCATAAAAACGCTCCCCCCGGAACAGAAACGAGAGACGGCGACGCGGAGAAGCTCAGGATTTGGCTCCGGTGCCATGGAGTTAGGTGGGAACGAGTCGACCCAGTTAGGAGAGCGCGACGGAGGGAGGAAGCGCGGAAGACAGAGGCAAACAACAACAAACGATCATAGAGCAAAAGCGTTGCACAGCGAGAACATCTGTCAAGCGGTTGCGTAACGTGTTTATGGTACGACGCATGAATATCTGTAGAGATTCTTGCTCAACAAGGGCCCAGTTTAGTGGAGCTGCTGCTGTACATTGCTTTGGATTGCTCTGGATGATAAAAAAGTGACTGATGAAGTATTCTGGGATTTTAAGATGATGATTATAAGTCATTTTAGGTGTTTCCTTGGTAGGTTTTGTGACGTAATCTCCAGATGACCCCGTTTTCCAGCTGGAGCTTCGCGAGCTACAGTAGCTGTCCATTTATAGTGTGTTTGGCGAGGCCAGTCAAGCCCTTAAAGGGTTTCCAGCTGGTTTTAGCCTTCATGGAGCTAAGGCTAGCATCCTACAGAATGCGAATGCCTTCAGAGTGAAAATGTGTTGGGGAAGATGTCCAAGTCCACGGAGGAAGGCGTCTCATCCTGTGTGTGGGGGGAACAACAAAACTACAGCGTGGCTTCGTGTTCCGGCCGAAGGGAGGGAGGAAGAAAGGAGCTGGAAATACTTGGGCCTGTGAGGAGAGGCACCACAGACCTGTCAAACCACAAAGGGCAGCCAGCGTGTCACAAGACTTCCTGTGTTGTTGCCCACAGTACCTTTTCATGGCTCGTAGTCAGATCTGCGCTTCTTTTCTTAGTCCCTCTCTTTTATGTGTCATCTCTCACCCTGACATTGCACCGTTTCTAAGCGCTACTTGCCCTTCTCTGTTTGTCCTCGGGGCTTCGCAGATACTGTAAGTGAAAAATAGACCTGCACGGATGACAACAAAGAGATATTCTCGACATTATTTCTAGACAGGACCTCCCACAGTGGAGACATGAGCTGCGCCAATTGTTTTGCCATTGTACAGTACATTCAGTTTTCTTCTCGCGTCTACAAACGAATAAATCAGTTTCACTCTGCAGTGAGAGCCGAACCAAGAAATGCATTTCAGCCACAGAGAGGAGAGAAAACTTTTGTTAAAACAAGAGCGATGAAAGCAGAGTGTGACGGAATCTCTTTTTGTGGCGACTTCACCGTCCTCGGCCTCCTGACACCCAACAAAACAGCCCAAAGAGGCTCCGGAGCAGCCAGGCCTGTCTCAAAGTCGAGCATGTTTCATTTCATCGTGGTGTTTTTTTAGACTAGCTGCCATGAGAAAAATCCCTTGACCTTATTTTTGTTTCATATGTGTGAATTTATCTACTTCAGCTTCAGTACGTGGTTTGGCAAAGCAGGCGTTGCATGAGCTGGACTGAACCCATACATGTAAAATCTAGATGGTGGCGTTGAGCTTTTGAGTGGTGCTTCCTCCGCGCTATACAACGCTCAGCTGTCTGTGGGAGCCAAACGCATGCAAATTGCGGGAGCTGCGCGGGCGCGGGTTCACTGGGGGAAAATGGAGAACAGGCGTTTCGGCGAACACACAGACGCACACGTGCGCAGATGCATCCGCGCCGCGCGAGGACGAGGAAGCCTCGGCTCGCGTGCATGCGGAGCGGGGAACAGTAATGAGCTGAGCCTTTGGAATGTTCTAAATTTGGCTGCGGGTCCTCCGACGCAGGTGAGCGTGCGCGTCGCACCCCCCCCCCCGTGACCCCCCGCTGTGCATAGATGAGCAGAGCCGTCTTACGCCAGATACCCCCCCCAGGGCTGTTTCCATTCAGGGGTGCCGGGAATAATGCTACACACTCCATTATTTTCACAGGCCTAGGGCATCTCACTCAAACCCATTCATGAATATATTGACTTTCACTTTGCTGTTTGATTGAGGCTTGTTTGCCTCGCTGCTGGTAGTCGAGAAGCTGCACCACGTAGACTCTGACGCTCCCTGAGCCGTGCTGGTGATTTATAAACGCGCCTGTACTTTTAGTCTCGTTCTCAGGATGTTTGAGCACTCACTAAATTAGATGGGATGGAGGACATGATAAAAGTTGACATAAAGCAGCTTTTACCTGGAGAATATTTGCACAGAGGCGCTGTGTGTGAAATTAACTCATTTTAGTCGGTGGATATGTCAGCGCTTGTGTTTGCATACAGTAATTGTTGTGGCGTTAGCGCTCACCGTTTGCTGCTCTGCATCGCGTCTGCAGCTGCACCTGGTTTGTGTGTGTGAAGCGTGTGGTCGAACTTGTGGAGAGCAGAAAAGTGGCCTAAGGTGTTTTGCATTCGCCAGCGTCTCCCCCGAAAAAAGACAGGGATCCGAGCGCTCTTCAGCGTTCTGCTGTTTATCAGGCGGGGGCAGAGGGGGACCCCCCCCCCCCAGCCACATCTCCGAGCATCTCTTGGGGATTCCTGAGGTACTCCTGATGGGATACGTAATCCCATTACCATGTTGTCTACATGGGTCTGTCTAGGGTTTCCTCTCAGCTGCGCGTGCCTAGAATCCTTCCACGCTGAGACGAACGAAGAAGAATGGAGGAACAGCCTCCTTCCAGTGCGCGCTCCACCCGAGGGTGAGGCACGCGGCGAGGGGCCTTATTTCATTTGCTTGCATCATCGGTTTTATGCTTTCGGTCACTAAGTTTCTGAGTAAAAGTTTGCTTCTAGCGGCACAGGGTTCCCACGTGGGGTCGTCACAGCGCTATAGAACCATCCAGGAAGTGTGACCCACATGTGTCCACCTGCAGCATGCAACATGCAAAGCGCTTGCTCTTAATTACTGCGAGCCCGTCAGCCTGCTCTACTTTTGCGCACGTGGTTTGTTTACATGCACGAGTTTGACTATGCTCCGGTCGATGAGGCATTTGTCTGTGGATGCTCACTTCCTCATGGGAAGCCACACAGAAATACAGTATGCTCCCGCTCATGTGTTGTGACAGTGTCACATTAATCGAAGGCGACACTAAAGCCTCCGTTCCATCAACTACTGCGGCCTTTATACCCTTGAGTAATGAGTAATTCGGCTAATGATGAGTGACAGACGGAGGCGCAGTCACGTTAACGTGGCTAAAAGTGACACCTTGAATGCGGAGTAAGCGGCGGCAGAGGAGCCGCGGCTGTTGACAACGCGCATACATGCAATTATGTCATTACAAGTTCTCGTTAATGGAGTCAGCTCTTGTTCCTGTAACAGGAAGCCACCAAGACGCAGTGTTGCCGCTGACACTGATGCTGTGGGAAGCAGCAATTACTAAAATGCACAGTGGCCATATGCTTAAGATTACATTATAAATTAACATAATGCAGCACATGCGCTCATTTGTGTCTTGACCTAAAGCTGTGATTATGCTTTTTTTAGCAAGTGATGGGAGAACAAGCTCTCTGCTCCGTGATCAGGCCTCGCTCCCTCCCTCCAAGGAAGATTGTCTGTTACTGAAAACCTCAATAACGTTTTGTCAATTCAGCACAAAGTTTCTGAATGACTGTGCAAAGAATCAAAGTGCCAAGAACTTGAAAAATCTAAACTTGAATATTCCTTAGCTGCTTAATTGGACATGATTACTTTAATTAAAGGCATTTGACAAGATCTTTGTAGCTCATATCCAAGCTTGTTACAAGACACATCATTAAAGAAAATATCAATGAAAACTCATTACACAGAGGAAATTGCTACTTTGTATTTCTAACTTATCTTAAGTCACTCAAAGGTATATTTCTCTTTTCTTCCTGCTTATCTGTGCTCCTTCATTGTGATTTTACGTGTTGGCACTTTTATAGAGCAGCTAATTTAAACCAGTGACATAGATTAATGATGGGAAAGCACGAGGTTCGAAATCATTTTAAAGCCACATTAACATTGTTCTCCCGCAAATCTGAAAGGAAAATCTATAGTATCGGAGCCGGTTCGAGCTCATGGTGGTGATCTCATTCCAACATCTGTGTAGAATCCAGCTGCTGGCGACATCTGAGCACAATGACCTGACATGACATGTCTGCCGACGCCGACTGGAGCCGTTTGTAACATCTGCAGACTCCAAAGTTTCAACAATGACAGCAGGATATCGAGGGATTCAAATTAAAATCAAACTAGTCAGACATCTCATGAGACGGCGAGTTTTGAAACTGTAACCTTGGGTCCCTTGTGTCGGCTATAAATCATTTTAGTGTCACCTCCTATAATCAGCGTAAGACATTACTTAGTCAGTATAAAACAAATCATGTATCTGTTAACACAGTTCACCTTGAGCCCAGAGCAGGATGGGCTGATGTGTGTAACTGTAATGTAAAACAGCCTCCTTCCTTACTGCAGGGCCTCTCATTCACAGCGACCGCCTCCTGGGAATAACAGGCAAACGGAGCATGAAGGGAAGGCGAGGTCTGGACCAGGGGAAGGTAGCATGACTGTCTGACAGGATGTGCTTAGTTACACACTCTGTGTTCCTACTAGAGTCCAGACAGCCCACCAAGGCTGCACACGGGAGTGGAGAAGGGGAAGGGGGGGGCTACAAGAGTGTGTGTGTGTGTGTGTGTGTGTGTGTGTGTGTGTGTGTGTGTGTGTGTGTGTGTGTGTGTGTGTGTGTGTGTGTGTGTGTGTGTGTGTGTGTGTGGCTGACGCAAGAAGAGATATATCGTCCCCGTCTATTGCCTGGAGAGACTCTGGGATGCATCCAAGATGCCAACAGCGGTGACAGCATCATCAACAAAATGAAGCTGAACACACACACACACACACACACACACACACACACATACACAGGCTCACACACGCAGACAGATTTCTGCTGAGCCACTTGAGAAAAACACTCCAAATGTGTTTAGGAAACTGTTTTACCCCAGGAGGGAGAATCACTTTTTTTATTTTTGTCCCAAACAAACAGAGAGCTACACATTCACCATGCTTATTCCACAAAGTGAAGATCCCCCCTCAGAAGAGCAGGAGTCCCTGCTTTCAGGAGGGCGTGTTTCCCCTTATTCATGTCTACCAGCCATTAAGCCAATTACAGCCAAGTGAAACTGAGTGGTGCAGGCTGAACACAGCGTCCGACTGCCCCTGAAGGTCAAACAACACTTGGAGTGAATGGCTTCAGTCTATAAATCCCTCAGGTCGGATGCGTAGCTTATTGTCATTCTACATCAGCACACCTGTTTATCTGATAAAGCCATTTCCCTGTAAAGGAAAACTTTTAATGTCTGGCTCTTTGCCCAGTTTACCTTTATGGGCCGTCCCTCGCTCACATCTCTCTGTCGCTCTCAACTTCTCTGTTTCATTTCCCAAGCGGGCGATTCAGTGGCTTGAAACGGCAGACATGCCTTACTCTCACAGCCAACGGAAAACAAGACGCCGGATAACGTGGATAATGACCAAATAAAAAGGCAGAAGATGACGACAGGACGTGATAATGACAGGCTCAACAAAGACACATAAAATCTATGTGAAAATCAAGCTCTGAAATGAATCAGAACCGGAGTCATTATTAGCTTTTATTGTTATTATTTCTTATACCTCCCCAATGCAACATTAAAATGTAAATAGTCAAATACATTAAAGGTAGAATTTAATTAGTTGTTGTATTTTCTAATTATTTGTGCATATAGAGTTAGATAATTAACCCTATATCAAATCATATCACAGTATAAAACTTTATGCTCAGATTTTGTTGCACCTTTTAGTCGTTTACTTGTTCTTGTTCCTGCACTCTGACTTCCTGGGGCACCGCTAAAGTCCAAACTCAGGCTCTCACAGCAGTGGGTCATCCACGCCACCGGCGCCGGTGCAGCCCCCGCGCTCCAGGATCACGCTGACCTCTGGACATTCGGTCAATAACAGCCTGGACACTCTTTTCTTTGGCGCAGAGAAGCTCCCGACATCAGTTTTTGAAGAAGATCAAGCCGGTGGGTTGACGCCTCTGACCACAGAACCACTGCACCGTCCTTCGGGTCACCTGGCATGGCCTCAAGCCCGGAGAACTCGGCTTCCCCCTGTATTTAACAAAGCTCTAGTTTGTGTTTCTGGACGCAGCAGGAAGTGTGACGTTAGCTGACAGCCGTCTCACGTCCATGTGTCTGCGTTGTCACGGCACCGGGACGATTTGTCATGTAACGCTGCCTAAGGGCTTGATATTCACCCACATCCAGCAGTGGTTCCCTCCGTCAGATGTGACACAGGCGTTTCCCTGGAGTCTCTGAATCTTTTCATTATATTATATTTTTAACACTGACAGTTTTCTCCCAATGTTTGGCACACATTGGTGAGGCAGGGGAAGTCCTTGCATGTATTAAAACTATTCATTTTACATCCATAAGCTCAATGAGCTTGTGTATATATTACATGAGGAGGGTCAAATAAAATTTAGAATTAAATATGTACTTAGCAGACAGGAAGAGAATTGAGACAAATGAGGCCTTTATTACCCGGTCTCTGGTTTTTGATAATTTCAAACACAATAGATCACAAATACTATTTCTATTACAAGAATAAAAGCCCTCACAAGAACAAGTAAACGCGTACCCGGCAAGCATTTTATTTTGCATAGTATGAAACGTATTTTTATGAAAAAAAAAAAAAAAAAAAAATGAAATGAAAAGTGAATAAATGGATGAATGATGGGAATCCGAATGAGCATGGAAAGAACTTTGACACCATGAGTGGGAGGAATAGTAACAGAGGAAGCAGCAAATGTAGAAAAAGAGACAGTGAACCCGGGACGAGAGCAACATATGCTGATGATGAGGACTTCCCAAGAAGGATTTTAATATTTCATGTGTCCTAGATTCCACCCTCACTATTTCCCCGGGGACCGGAAACTGAGTGAGGATCCAGGGATGGAGGGATGAAGGGAAGGGAGAGAGCGAAAGAACAATTTGAAAAAATGGGAACATGAACACACAGTGAATGCGCGTGAGACCACGTGCCCTCAGAGGATCAAAGCAAAGCGACACCGGGTCGTTTGTTTTGTGGCACCAGTGGGACAGAAGTGTGACAACAAAGACTTTCTGCTGTTTGTACTTTACAGTAACGAGAGAAAAAGCGAAGCCAGCACCGGCTGGTTTAGCCCATACTGGAAATAGCTGCTTGCTCAACGGCACCAGGCTAAATCCCCAAATATTCCGTGGACGCTAAATACATCAGTCAGGGTTTAAATAGAACGACAGGTGGGAAGAACATAGCAGATCCACTCCTCAACGACCTTGACTCTGCTGGTCAGACATAGACAGGATCAGCATCTCTGTGAAACACACGGCGCCATTAGTTTGGAGCGGGACCGTTCTCTCCTCCGCCACCTGATCACACGGCCAATTAGCGTGACATGTTTGGGGCCCTCCCTGGGAGGATCTATGCGTCTGTCACACGTTCCGTCCCGCCTTGTCTCCGTTTTTATCTGCGCCGAGCTCAGTAGAACCGCTCGTGGGGAACCTCTGACCTCTCACCCGGTCCAGCGTCGTCCTCAGGACCGCTTCAGGGAACATGTGGCACCAGCGCAGGGCCTCGCGTGCACACAATACACTCATTACCAGGACGGGAACCCTCACCTTGCTGTCGCCGTAGTAACGAGAGGAGCCAAACAGGAAACACCCGTTTAGACAGGACACCCTGTGATGACGTGTGCCATTCACAACCAGCTCGCAGCGGAAACACACGCCGCCGACTCTGTTTGTCGCAGTGAGCTTTCAGAATAAATATGGCACAAGCCGCCGCAAAATTATTATTCTCTTCATGAAGTCCTTTCGGCTAAATCTGCATATTTTACACTGGGCTGTCATCCCTTTATGGGACGACACAATGATGACGATACTGTTTAGATATTCCCTTATTATCTCCCAGGCTCAGCTTGGAGACAAGTTAAGGCTTCCTGTACTAACCAGGAGACTGGAAATATATCTGGCTGCCTTTTCTCCTTCTATCACTGGACAATTACAATATTTATGAGAAGGACCCTGCAGCGGAGGAACACACTTTTATTCCCCAGCTATTTCTTTTCCACCCTTGTACTGTGGATTTTTTTTTTTTTAATGAAACAACGCCAAGAAAATCACTCAAGCATTTGTCAGTGTAATTGTACAACACAATGCCATGAATGGATATGAGCCTGCCGTTTCAAACTGCTGACAGGCACAGAATAAAACACCTCGCACTGAGCAGGGGATTAGGGCAGAGGAACAGAGCAAAAGGGGAGATGAGGAGAGAGAGAGAGTGCGTGTGCTCTTTTCATTTTTATTCATGCCTTCAGAAGAAAGAATTGTTTTAATTGAGTGACAGTAAAATGTAGATTAGTGACCTTTTGTCCTGAAATGTAAAGGAACTACAGCTGTTTACAGTGAGTAGGCTTAAAACGACCTAAGTGGGATGTTGGTGGAGTTGAAGGGACGCAGCATTGACAGGTACTGGTGGGGAGGACCGGAAGCTGTGGTTCTTCACTGCTCAGGTGCAGAGCAGCCTGGGGGCGTGGCCGATGTGGCTCCACGCCCCGGGGGCTCCTGCCGGACAATGTCAGGAACAGAAGCCAGGTTGGCCGTGGCAAAAGGCGGGTTCTCCGCTCGCGGGCCGGCAGCTACGCGCTGGAGTCATGGCAAATTATTGGTGACATGCTGAGCCCGCGGGCTCTGGCAGAAACGAATTCAGCCAAATCAGTGTCCCTAAGCTCAGCAGAACCCCAGATCCATCAGCAGTTTAGCGTGAGCTAGAACGGGAACGTCTGTGAACAAATGCCATCAGACAGTTCAGGAGTCGTGGGAGCTCTCGCAGGTGCCAAGATAATCCACCATCGCTTTCATGACAGCAGATTTAACCGTATCCGCTTTTGGCTGGAGCTTCGTGCTCCTCGCGTGTATTGGGTCTAAACTGGCCAGATGCTGTATAACAAATACAAATACAAAGACAAAGGTAGACGCTCTCAGTGTAGAGTACGAAGGTGATGCAATCACAGAAACAATGGTAACAGCAGCACTGAGGGAGGCTGCACAGGTGAACGGAGCCCCTGGCTTCCTGGCACAGAGATCTGGTGCAGTGTAATGTGAGTGGAATGGGTTATTCAATGGGATGATGAGCTGCAGCTGAGCGTGTGTGTGTGTGTGTGTGTGTGTGTGTGTGTGTGCGTGTGTGCGTGGGTGTGTGTGCGTCTGTGTGAGAGACATGGGTTCATATGTTCTCTGTCTTTCTTAATTATGCTTTTGAGCGTGCTGTCATTAGCAGCTGATCTGAGCGGGCTGCATACCGCTTCTCTCGCCCAGATGACAGCTGGGGGAGGAGCCAGGATACCTGGGCCTGAACAGGGACCGTTCACAGCTCTGCTATCGGACCCACGTTACGTCTGATTGGCCAATGTGTATTCTCAAGTTAACAACCTCTATTGGTCCCATTCACTCCTGTACTGACGTGTTCTGTGCGACTCTAAGACGGCTGTGAAGTCTTCCTGCAGCTTCCCTCTAAACTCCCGGCATATTTTGCCCTCCTGCGCTCGCATTTTTACGGCTCATTGCTCCAACTTTGGCTCATCCCTGGGAAAGGGCAGGATTACCGGGGAATTTGTGTGTTTAGGCTTCTTCACTCTGCACATAGACTCTCACGTAGGAAGACAGAGAATCCGGCATCACCTGCCCAGGAGCTTATAGCTCTTGATTCTTATTTGCATTGGAAAACGCAAGGGATCACAACACATTAGCAGACGGTGAACTGGGAACGCGTCCTCACAGGGAGTTGTATATGTGAAGAGTAACTGAATAGAAATGTGCCCTTTCATGAAAAGCATGTTTCACAGCCCGACTGGGGATTGAATTTAATCAAGTGAGACGTCTTCCACTTCTCTGCTCCATAAACGTGGACGAGGTGAAACCTGCAGGTCACATGACACGGCCATATTTTATTTCAGCCACGTCCCTGAGTTTTAAAGTCTACATA